>NC_057861.1:576435724-576740307 GCF_019393635.1 Dromiciops gliroides | reverse complement strand
AGCCATCTCCTCAGGACACAAAGGCAGCAGCCACACCTAATCTTATCTCCTCAGGGTTGAGGGAGACTAGAATGATGGGTGGAAATCCGGAAACTAGCTCAGTCTCATCTGGTTCCACTTATCTCTTTAGGTGTGTCTGTCCTTTGGTTTAGCTTCTCAAGGAGAAGGTTCCTTGATGTACCCCAGAGAACTTCTGGGTTTCTCTGGGCCCATAACAGTAGGAATAGGGAAGTTGGGAAGAGAACAGGGTTTGGGGCAAAAGATAGTGATAGAGGTCTATTTTGACATGCGTACGAGACATCCAGTTTGAAATATCTAAAAGGTAAATCAAGGTGATCTATGACTGCAGCTCAGGAGAGAAGCTACGTCTGAATATATAAGCCTAGGAATCATCTGCATAGAGATGATAATTGAACCTAAGAGAGGTGATGAGATCAAGTGAAATCAGAAAAAGAATAGAGAGAAAAAAGAAGGGCATAAGACAGAGCATTAGAAGGTACCTATGTTGTGAGAAGGATCAGTCCCACAGGAGAAGAACCAGGAGAGAGCATGAACCCCAGGGAGGAGAAAGTATCCAGGAAGAGAAGGTGATTAACGTTGTCAATTGCTGCAGAGAAGTCAAGAAACATCAGAATTGAGAAAAGGACATTAGTTTTGGCAATTAAGAGATGGTTGATAATTTTGGAGAGTTGTAGGGGGGAAAGAGGACTGAATTTGGACTTGGAAAACCTGTGTTCAAGTCTTGGCTTAGATAGCTTCATAGAACATTTAAAAAATACTTTATTTAGGGGCAGCTAGATGGCACAGTGGATAGAGCACCGGCCCTGGATTCAGGAGTACCTGAATTCAAATGCGGCCTCAGACACTTAACACTTACTAGTTGTGTGACCCTGGGCAAGTCACTTAACCCCAATTGTCTCACCAAAAAAAAACAACAAAAAAAAACTTTATTTAAAGTTTTGAATTCCAAATTCTGTCCCTTCTTCCTCCTCCTCCTCCCCTCAGGTGGTAAGCAGTCAGATATAGATTATACAAGTGCAATTATGTAAAACATTGATAGAACATTAATTAAGCACTTACCATATTCCATTGTTAGAAAAAAAGTACTAGCAAGCAGGGCAGTTCCTGCCCTCAAGAAGTTTACATTCTAATTTACAAGCTGCATGACCTTTGACAACCCACTTATAACTCTCTGGGATTCAGTTTTCTCATCTGTAAAATGAGAAGGTTGAACTAGAGAAGCTCTTAGGTCCCTTCCAGCTTCCAGCCTATTGTCCTGTAAACCTCAGCATCAGCTAGCCAATACTTCAGGCATTTAGTCCCTTCTGGCTGCTTCATATGTCTGTATAGCTTCCCTCTTCAGGCAATTCCTCTCTAATACCCAGAAATAACATCATCTGCTTGTGTCAGCAGTATTTCCTGTAGGGCACAGGTGTTTTTCCAAGGTTTTCCATGTGTTTACTGGCTTAGCCAGACCTTCTTGGCATCTCAGGCTAGAGAACCCAGCCAGGTTGATATGGCTGCAGGGTACTCAGAAAGGACATTCTGTAGAGTCACTGTTTCCCAAATTGGGTTTCTGGGAAGAGATAACACAGTTTCAAATGTTCTATTTGTATTGTGTGAGGGGTTTTATGAAGTTTATTATAAGAAAGTGCTTATTTTGGAGGTGGCTAGGTGGCGCAGTGGATAAAGCACTGGCCCTGGATTCAGGAGTTCCTGAGTTCAAATCCTGCCTCAGACACTTGACACTGGCTGTGTGACCCTGGGCAAGTCACTTAACCCCCATTGCCCCGCAAAAAAAAAAAATGCTTATTTTCTGTAATGTTTGTTCAGATAAAACAATGGTGGAAAGGGCCTACTGATAGCTAAGGATGGAATTGCCATCTTCCTCTCCCCACTTTAATGAGATGTTTTTCAGTTCAGTATATTGCCTGGAAGGAGTGGTAAAAGATCAGATGACCTTAGAAGTTCCTTCCAACCTTCTGGTTCTATGATTATTCTCACTGTGTCTCTCCTTACATACCAGGTTTGATTATGAGGGGCTAGAGCCAAAAACGACATATTACATCATGCGAGACCTGGAGGCCTTGGTCACTGACAAGTCATTCACTGGCCAGCAGTTTGCCGTGGGGAGTCATGTCTACAGTGTGGAAAAAACAGACAGCTTTGAATACGTGGACCCTGTGGACGGCACCGTGACCAAAAAACAGGTATTAAATGGGAGTCAAAGCATTTGGGAAATAATGTGCAGTAGACAACCACTTCAGCTGGTTCTGCAATTCAATTCAATGAACATTATATATATTTGCTAGGTATTTGGGAGAGATGCAGAGTTTAGATAATGTGGTCCTTCTTTTCATGGAATGTATAGTGTAATGGGATAGAATGCATTCTCAAATAAACATAGTCAATCAATCTTAAATATCTACCATGTGTAAAAAACTATTAGGTACTAAGGGCACAAAGAAAAAAAAATGAAACAATTCCTTCAAGAGTTAACATTCCATTGAGGGAGAGAACATGTACATACATAAGAATATGCCCAATAAATATATGCAAAATAAAAGGCATTTGTGTGAGATACTGATGTGAAAAGCCATTATTGACAGATGGCACCTGGAAAGGCTTTCAGGAAGAGCTTGGATTTGAGGAACTCTTAGAAGAGTGGGTAGAATAAGGAATAAGAGGGTAAGGGGAGAGGATAAGATAATTGGGATAAGGGAAAAAGAGGCTGAGAAGGACAATAGTGAATAAAAATAAGATGGAGGGAAATTTGCAAATAATAATTATAACTTTTGGTGTGAAGGGGATGAACTCACCCATAAAACAGAAATGAATAGCAGAATGGATTAAAAATCAGAATCTGATAAAATGCTGCTTATAGGAAACCCATTTAAGAATGAGAAATACACAGAATTGAGATGCAATTTAAAGGAAATTCTATAGGAAAAAAAGTATAAGGGCTTTTGAGACATGGGGGGATAGAACAAGCAAAGGCATTTAAGTGAATAGGTAGTGCAGTGCATTAGAGTTCTGGAGCTAGTCAGGAAGGTCTGAGTTCAAATCCTGCCTCAGACACTTACTGGGTATGTGACATGCTTATCACTGAACTGCCCTGGGAGCATTTTTAGGCTTGCTGTAGAAACAAGACCAATTTTTTCATCCCTATATAGGTTAAGAAAAGTTCTGTCTAAAATCCCAGAGTTCCAATCCTTCTTGCCCATTTGTCATAAACAGAATGGACAAAGGCAAATGAATTGATGTGGATTCCAGGCCTATCAGGAAAATTAAAGGATAAAGTTGTAGTCACTGCCATTTTTATTGTGTCTTATTTCTTCATATGTCTAGGTGGTTCTCATCAGTTTCAAGTTTGGAGAAGCAGGCTGATCTATGGTCCATCTCTTGCTCTTCGCTTTTGTCAGTAGAATGCTATGAAAGACATTTCCCTTTCATAAAGATTTTTTCTTTCTATAGGCCCTTCTATCACCTGAACAACTAAACTCATATTTACTTTTCTTTCTTTCTTTTCTTTTTTTTTCCTTGGGGGGAGGGCGGCAGCAGGGCAATGAGGGTTAAATGACTTGCCCAGGGTCACACAGCTAGTAAGTGTTAAGTGAGAGTCTGAGGCCACATTTGAACTCAGGTCCTCCTGAATCCAAAGCTGGTGCTCTATCCACTGCACCACCTAGCTGCCCCTACTTTTATTTCTATTCTTTTGGTCACATACTAACATCTCTATGATGACTTTAGTATATTGTATTGAACTGTCTTTTAAAATAAGTAACAGGATGGGGGAAACTATTATATTGGCAGGGTGAGAATTTGATCATTGAAACATTTAGCTGCTTTATTTAGCCTTTGTGCTGAGTCTAATTAAGGCCCTTTTCATTTCTTTAATCTTTTATACACATTTTTCTTTATTCTAAAATTCATATTCATACCCCAGTTTACCATCGTTCTAAATTATCTTTTTCCTTACCAAATGGTAAGTATTTAAAGCAGAGTTCTTTCTTCTTTTTCACTCTGAGTTCCTAATCAGGCTATCTCCAACTTAAGGTAACTTTATTTTGACTCTGTTCAAGAATCAAAAAAGAGAGGTAGAATTCTTACAATATTTCTAAAATCATATGTGATTTTAGTTCAACAATGAAATAAAGTGTTTTGTAAACCTTGAAGTGCTAGAAAATGTTAGTTGTGAACTTATTTTGATATATGGGGTGAGATGTTGGGTCTTTGCCTATTTTCTGCCGAACTGATTTTCAGTTTTCCTATCAATTTTTATCATATACTGAGTTCTCATCCCCAAAGCTTGGATCTTTGAATTTATCAAATACTAGATTTCTATGGCCATTACCACTATGTATTGTGTACCTAATGTATTCCATTGATCCACCCACTCTATTTCTTAGCCATTACCACGTTGTAACATAGTTTGAAATCTGGTACTGCTAGGCCACCTTCCTTCACACCCTAACCCTAATACTAACCCTAACCCAAACCACCTTCCTTCACATTTTTTTCATTGGTTCCCTTGATATTCTTGACCTTTTGTTCTTCCAGATGAATTTTGTCATTATTTTTCCTAGAGCTACATACTAATCCTTTGGTAGTTTGATTGGTATGTTACTGAATTAGTAAATTAATTTAGGTAGAATTGTCATTTCTTATATTATCTCAATCTCCCCATGAGCAATTAATTTTCTTCAGTTGTTTAAATTTATCTTTATTTGTGTGAAAAGTGTTTTATAATTGTCTTCATATACTTCCTGTATTTCTCTTGGCAGATAGACTCCCAAATATTTTATATTATTTGCAGTTATTTTAAATGGAATGTGTTTTGATGGTAATATATAGAAATGCTTATGATTTATGTGAGCTTATTTTATATCTTACAACTTTGCTAAAGTTGTTAGTTGTTTCAACTAGGGTTTTTTTAGCTTATTCTCTAGGGTTCTCTAAATATATCATCATATCATCTGCAAAGAGGGATAGCTCTGTTTCCTTATTGCCTTATTCCTTTTTTCTTCTTTTACTGCTATAGCTAGTATTTCTAATACGATATTGAATAATAGTGGTAATAATGGACAGCCTTGCTTTACCACTGATCTTTTTGGGAAGGCTTCTAGTTCATACCCATTGCTGATGATATTTGCTCTTGATTTTATATATATATATATATATATATATATATATATATATATATATATATATAATTTTGAGAAAATTCCCATAGATTTCTAGGTTTTCTAGTGTTTTTAATAGGAATTTGTGTTGTATTTTATAAAAACCCTTTTCTGTATCTATTGAGATAATCATATGACTTTTGTTGTTTTTGTTATGGATATGGTAAATTAAGCTAATAGTTTTCCTAATATTGAACCAGCCCTACATTTCTAGTATAATTCTCACCTGGTCATAGTGTATGATCTTTGTAATATATTACTGTAATCCCCTTGCCAGCATTTTATCTAAATTTTTTTTGTATCAATATTCTTTAGGGAAATTGGTCTATAGTTCTCCCCCGCTTTTGTTTTTGCTTTACCTGTTTTAGGTATAAAAACCATATTTGTGTCATAGAAGGAATTTTGTAGAACTAATTTTTTTTTCCTAGTGAGGCAATTGGGGTTAAGTGACTTGCCCAGGGTCACACAGCTAGTAAATGTTAAGTGTCTGAGGCTGGATTTGAACTCAGGTCCTCCTGACTCCAGGGCCAGTGCTCTATCCACTGCGCCACCTAGCTGCCCTAGAACTAATTTTTAAAACTTATTTTTCAAATATTTATATAATAATGAGATTAATTGTTCCCTACTTGTTTGGTAGAATCCACTTGCAAATCTATCTGCTTGGTCCTGGGGAATTTTTCTGGGGAAATCATCTATGGCTTGTTTAATTTCTTTTTTGAAGATAGGGTTATTTAAACATTCTATTTTCTATTCTGTTAATCTGGGCAATTTATTTTTTGTAAATATTCATTTGTTTCACATATATTGTCCATTTTATTGGCATGTAATTGGGCAAAATAGCTCCTAATATGTGCTTCCATTTTATTTTTGTTGGTGGTGCGTATACCCTTTTCATTTTTGATACTGGTAAATTTAGCTTTCTCCTATATTTAAAAAATCAAGTTAACTAATGGTTTATCTATTTTATTGTTCTATTCATAAAACCAGCTCCTAGTTTTATTTATTAGTTCAATTTTTTCCTCAATCTTAAAAGTCTTTGAACTTTATGTTAGCATTGGACTTTACACATGTGAAGAAGAGGATGCTCTCGTCTAAGCTTTAGCCTTTTATGTGCTGCTGTTTTCAGAGCCAATTCTTGATGTCTATATGTTTTCATTTCTTACAAGATGGTGTTATCTGGAGAGAGATCACTGCTCTCTTGTTCTGTACTCTAGTCTTTACCCAGAAAAGGTCCCTGATCACCTGTAGCCACAAGGGTTATCACTCCTCTCTCCCCTGGAAATGCAGCCCAGAACTGAGTATGGGCAATGGAGTTGCACAGCATTGCCCAGTCCTGCACCCTGTGTCAGCTCAGGATCTCCTGTAATCTTTCTCTGAGCAGCTATATGATTCCTTTACCATCTCTGGGCTGAGAGCTCCTGATGCTGTTGCTGATGTCACAGCTACTACAAAGACCCATTGCTAAGTGTTTACACTGCTATTGCTCTGGGCCAGCCCTCACCTTGTTGTCACAGACTACACCTTCCAACCTCCTAAGTTGGCTTGGGCTAGAAAAATGTCTCGCCCTTACCTTTAGTTGTCTATGCCTCTCCAGAATACATTTTGATGCATTATTTTAAAGTAGATATTGGGACAGTTGAGATGGATTGTTGCCTTTACTCTTCCATCTTTGGGACTGTCGGAGATTAATATTAATGGAGATTATTTTTACTTGATTTGGGAATCTAATTTTTACTTTTTATGAATGTGTCCAATGTATAGACTTGAAAAAAATCTTTTATACCATAATGTAAAAAATCAGCATAGCATAATAAAGAACCAGCTTCTAAGTCAGAAAGACCTGAGTTCTTGTTTTATCTCTTATACTTACTGAGACCCAAAGCAAGCTATTTAACCTTACAGTACTCTAGGCAACTCTAAGAATATGAGTTAGAGAATTGTTGCTTATTCGCATTAATAGAGAGAATTTCATAACTGGGAATTCCTTATACCAATGGAATCATAGGTCCAATATAAAAAAAATATGAGGTATCATTTTGATGCCTTGACATTTCAATGCATTTTTCCTCTGTTTTCTTTAGCTGTTTTATGTCAGGCTAATTGCTTTGGTAGAGCTGAGACTGATTCTCTCATTTATTCCATAACCACCCCCACCTACTTTCTTCATGACCAACAGAACACATTGAAAATACGTTTCCATTTTTTACACTGGGACATTTATTGATTTTTTTTTTTTACTTTCTGAGTAAAACTTACATGTGGAATCTGTTTTCAGGATGGCTAAGCTCTTTGGTGTGAGATCAAACACAGCCATAAGGAGATAAGTGCTACCAGAGCTTGGTTTTGGGGTAGACCCAGGAATGAAGCAAAAAAGATGGTTCATTTTTCAAAAACTCAAGGACTAAATGACATCATTATAAGATAATGTAGTTAAGCTGCATTATATCCACAGTATGGCTGGGCTTGTTGATCATTTTGTTTTCTCAATTATGGGGGAGCATTTTTCTTCACTTTTTATTGAGAATTGTAAGAGATGGGGTGGTGAAGCCTTAGAAGGTCTGGGTTTAAGTCCCACCCATGATACATATGGGTTGTGTGATCCTGGGCAAGTCACTTAGTTTCTCAGTTAATTAGGAAACTCTTTAATAGCTAGCATTGGTAGAAGTTTCTTACCAGGTATTCCCCACAGCAGTGAAACCACAGATGCAGAAAGAGGCAAGTTAGCATTTATTATCATCCCTATTGTGGCATGATTCTTATACCCCTGGTTCACTGGTAGAATTGATAGGGAGATTTTCAAGTCTTCACTGTCACCATCACAGCTGAAGTTTTTTGCCCTTCAGGTTTACAAAACACTTTCACTAGTAAATTAAAACTTCATATGAGAGGAAAGAAGAGATACTTAGTGTGGGCAGTATAGAGCCTTATTTCATACAGAAATGGTTTTAAAATTAGCATTTCCCATTTAAAAGCATACCAAAATGACCAAAATTAGATTCCCAAGAGATGCCTTTTGAACTAAAATGAACTTATGTGTGGCAGAATAGGAGATACATGAGTGGAAAAAGGGGTGGGACTTGTATGGACTGATGAAGTGAGCAGAACCAGTGGAACGGTTTATACAATGAACCCAACACTGTAAAGAAAAATAATTTGGAAATATTTAAGTATCATCTGTGTAGTGACCAGCCATGACTCCAGAGGCACAGGGTGGAGGACAAGGGGGATCAGCCACAGCTACAGAATTATTCACATGTAGACATGTTTTGCACGGTTGTCCACTTGTTACAAGAGGGTTTGTCAAACTTCTTTTTGAAGAGAGAAGTGGGACTCGCAGAGTAATTCTGAAATATATGGCTTCAGTTCACTGACAAAAGGAAACCTTAAAGAGCTAAAAGACTTAAAGTTTTAAAACTTTTTGGGCAGTGGGAGAATTGAGAGGGAGGACATAATGATAGGAAGGAAGGAAGGGAGGGAGGGAGGAAGGGAAAGAAAAAGATGAAAGGAAGAGAAAGGGAGGGAAGAAAGTATAAAAGGAAGGAAGAAAGAAAAGAAGGAAGAAAAGCATATCAATGGAGCATTTTAAAATATACCCCACAAAAACAAATAAACAAACAAACAAACAGCAAGCATTTTAGAGAGAAACAGGCAGGACAACTTCAAGGACAGTGCTTAGCTGAGGGTCTGGCATATAGTAGGTGCTTAATAAATGTTTATTGATTGATTGAACTAAATTTAGTCTATATTTAAAGCTAAATCCAAATTGAAAAAGGAAGTCAGGGTGGTGCAGTAGATAAAACACCGGCCCTGGATTCAGGAGGACCTGAGTTCAAATCCAGCCTCAGACGCTTGACACTTACTAGCTGTGTGACCTTAGGCAAGTCACTTAACCCTCATTGCCCTGCAAAAAAAAAAAGAAGAAGAAGAAAGAAAGAAAGAAAGAAAAAGAAGAGAAAAAAACAACAGGGAAAATGGCACAGGGGATAGAGTGAGGGGCTTTGAGTCAGAAGACTCATTTTCCTGAGTTCAAATCTGGCTTCAGACACTAGCTATGCAACCCTGGGCAAGTCACTTGACCCTGTTTGCCTCAGTCTCCTGATCTGTACAATGAACTGGAGAAGGAAATGGCAAACCACTCCAGTATGTTTGCCAAGAAAACCCCAATTGGGGTCATGTAGAGTTTGATGTGACTGAAAAAAATGACTAAACAACAGCAATGTTAAGATGGACAGTGTGGGTACCCACAGAATATTAAAAGACTTAAAAAGGCAGATCTACAGTGACTTGATTATAAAGTAACATGGACAAGAATATCACAGGAAAAGAAGGCATAGATGGTTGGGTTTTTTTGTTTTTTTTTTTTAGTGAGGCAATTGGGGTTAAGTGACTTGCCCAGGGTCACACAGCTAGTAAGTGTTAAGTGTCTGAGGCTGGATTTGAACTCAGGTACTCCTGACTCCAGGGCCGATGCTTTATCCACTGTGCCACCTAGCCGCCCCGGCATAGATGGTTTTTGATCTTCATTGCTAGAAGAGATACCCCACCTCGCTGAGTTCACAAGTCCATTGAGGTATTGAAGTATGTGCTATGTGGGAATTTATGTACCTAGGTATACAAAATAAGAGGCAATAATAATAATATACTTTGATGCAATTTTTTTTGAAGTAGAATTATTCATTTGTCCTACAGATAGCTGAGTGTTTACTATGAACATAGTCTTTTGCTGGTCTTTGATATAAACTGAGAAATCACAATGCATCATGGATTACATTTTAAAATAGCAACAGTATGTGCTGTGATGCTAATGTGAGAAAACATACATACCAGAAAGAGGTTTAAAGGGAGGACGACTTTTGGAACTAATGTATTCAAGTTTGCATATATTTAAACAAAATTTTCGGAAATGTGACTCAGTCAAATATTCATGCCATAATTGAACATGTATAATGCATATCTGATTGCTTACTATCCCAGGGAGGAAGGGGGGGAAGGGAGGGAAGGAGGGATAAAATTTGGAACTCAAAACTAAAAATGTTTATTATTTAAAAAAGAAAATATTCATGCCAAGGGATAACAAATAGGCAAATGTGAGTTCTTACCAAATGATGAAAGACTAAAAGGAAAGAAGGCTGATCACCTCTCTGTGACTTTTCATTTGGTAGGATTCTGATTGATGTATTTTGTTAAATCTTCCATAGATGACCTATCCAGTGAGCTAGATTGGTGCTCTCATTTTTTAAGTACCTGAGGGTGGTGTACTAATGTGAGCCTCTGTGTGTGTGTGTGTGTGTGTGTGTGTGTGTGTGTGTGTGTTACTGAGAATAGAGGTGGAAAGGGAAGAAGCAGTGCCTTGAAAAGACCTTAGTAGATTCTCCTCGGCTACTCTGACAGGCCCTGGTCTCGCAGATGAATGGAGTAGCAATTGATTATAGAACCACTTCTACCAGAGTATTTAGGGGAACCAGATAATGATGGTGATGATGATGGTAATGATGGCATTTATAGAGAGCTTTAAGGCTCACAAAGTACTTTACATACATTATTATCTCATCTGAGCCTTCCAACAACCCTGAGGTAGAGGATATTATTACCCTTCTTTTATAAATGAGGAAACTGAGACTGAGAGAGGTTCAGTGACTTGTCTAAGGTCTCACAACTAGTGCCTGAGGCCCAATTTGACCTTATGTCTTCCTGACTCCAAATTCAACATTATCCATACCTCTACCATCTGTCTTCCTATTGTTGTTCTTTTTCCTTCATTTTTGAAGAGGACCATGACCATGAAGAGGGGGTATGATGTCATGATTTGCACTGAATTGGATTTAAGTGAGGCAGGGCTGTGCAAGGTCACCAGCCTCACTCTCTCCTCTAGAGCTATGTGGGTCCAGGGGTAAGGTGTATATAAAGATGACTGGAGATGACCCCTATGTAGCTGCCTACATGGAAATGAATAGTAGGAGTGGGGCTGGACCATCTTGGGTCAGAAGACCTTGCCAAGCAGGTGTCACAAATATTTGGAGAGAGATAATATGACCAGAGTTTTAGAGCTCAGAAAGACCTTCAAGACTTTTGCATCCAGCCCCCTCATTTTACAGATGAAGAAACGGGCCTGTAAAGAAAGAGAACCAAGCAAATACAGAATTCAAATCAACAAGCGTTCACCTGAGTCAGTTGGGTCATGTAGAATTTAGGAACAGAGGTTAAGTGACCTGCCCAGAGTCAGGGAGGCAAGTAAACATCAGAGATGGGATCTGAACCCGTGCTTCCACTCTAAAGAAGGGAGTAGCGGTACAGCTGCCACCCATTTTATTGGAGTTTGTTACAGATAGTATATATTATAACAGAAAGGAGATAGTAAAAGCTAATAAAGCAAAACAGTTCATATAAAGTCTTTGAGTTCTCTTGTCTTCTTGAAGTGGTAAGATGTCATCAGGAAGAAACTGGATTCTGATCTGGAAAACTGGATTCTGGACTCTGGTCTGGAAAGCTGGATTATCTTCTTTAACTGTTTGAATTGCTGTATTTTTTACTAAACCTTAGCATAGCATTGTCAATGATCAAATTAATAAATTCCATTACATTCCCTCCTTTATATCCTTAGACTTCTAATAGAGGGTTGAGGTGGTTATGCAATCTGTAACACTTTTTACCACCATGTGTCTGGATCAAAGTCAAATTTAGTATGTGTTCATGACACCTGAAAATGTTATGGAAAGGTTATCATACCATATCTCATGGTTCCGAGACAGCCAGTGATTGTGCTAGGCCACAGGTGAGTTCAACTGAGTGAGATAAAAAGATAATTAAGTTCAGTTAAATTAGGTTAAATTAGGAGGGAGAGAGGATGAATACTGGCCTGTGCCTAGTAATTGTGCTCTACATAGTCACCATCATAAGCAAACCATGGACTTACGTATACCTGTCTCTCCTTTTGTTGCACATATATTTTCTCCAGGGCCTGCATCAGAGTTCACAGCAAGTTAGTCTCTGAAATGATAAGTTTCCATACTTCCGAAATCTCATTAATTTCACCAAAGACAGTATGATGGTAAAAATGCGTGCTATGCTGCATAACTGAGAACATATTAGTGGCAAAGTTTAATACAAAAAAACTACTTCAGGTTAGCCCTGTATTGATTAGAAAGCTGATGTAACCACAGCTTCCTATTCTCTGACAACTAGGTGGTGAAGTGTATAGAGAGCTGGATTTGGATTCAGGAAGATTTGAGTTCAAATCCAGCCTCAGACACTAGCTCAGGTAAGTCACTTAAACTCTACTTGCCTTAGTTTTCTCATCTGTCAAATGAGGATAATAATAACACTTACCTTCCAAAGTAATTGTGAGGATCAACTGAAATAATATTTGTAAATCACTTAGCACAATACCTGGCACTATATAAATACTAGCTATTATGATTATTATTAATTAATCATCATGTTTCATTTAATCCAAATGTTTACTGTGTGTGTTCTTTTAAGTTGAACACCTGATACTATTAAAATATGCTCATCAGAGAAAGAGATGATCTCCTCTTACTTCTTTACAAATAATAAATTATTAGAAACAGGCAAACGCAAACCCAGCTTCTTATCATGACTCAGTCACAGATTAGAAGTCCTTCTTGGTCTCTGAGTGACCTCGAGGTTGACTCAGATTCACATTTTGTCTACTCCTTCCTTAGTTTCACAAAAGGAAAAAGTTTTTCAAGCAGCTTAGGATTTTTTCCCCCCTTAAATCTGGTTTGCTGCCCAAGCCAGGAAACCAGCAGTGGAAAAAACCGTTTCACACACGTCTCTAGAGATAAGGCAGAAATCCTTCTCCATCCAAAATAATGTTAAAATGTATTAGTGATAAGGCCTTTTCCCCCTTCTGTGGAAACATTCAGCATAATCTTCTCTGCCTCTAAGACTCCAGGGGCTCATTCAGAGATCGAGAAGGGAGCTCCAGAAGCACTCAAAGGCAGAAGTCAGAGCCCAGGCATTTGCCCGAGTCGCTTGGGTCACATAGAATTGAGGACGTGTTGAACCATAGAACGTTCAAGCTGGCAGAAGCCTCAGAGATTATTTAGATCAACCCTGCCTCGTATCATGGGAGAGAAAATGAGGTCAGATAGGAGAGCGACTTGCCGATGATTTGTTATCAAGTGGCAAAACCCAAACCTTCTGACTGCAAATCCAGTGTTATACACATATAAAAATTATAATATAACCATTATATTATTTATTGTAATGGTTACATACCATATGACCAACAATATATTATACTATTATTATATGTTCTTATAATATTATTATATAATGTATTATTTTATATTGATATATGATATAACATAACAACATATGTGTGTATATACATACACATACATATATCTATATATCAGTCAGTCAAGAAGCATTTATTAAGTGCCTCCTATGTGATGAGCACTGGGGATACAAAGAAAGGCAAAAAATAGTCTCTGTTCTTGAGGGCTCACAAGTCTAATGGGGGAGATAATGTGCAAACATCCATGAACAAAAAAAATTATAAATAGGATGTGTTGGGAGGTTGTCAGTAGAGGGAAAGCACTAGACTTAAGGATTAGGAAAGGCTTCTTGTGGAAGGTGGGATTCTTGCTGGGACTTGAAGGAAGGCAGGAAAGCCAGGTGGTGGAGGTAATAAAGGAGAGCATTCCAGGCATGGGGGACTGTCAGAGAAAATGCCTGGAGTCAGGAGTTGGAGTTCAAGATAAATGAGGAACAGTAAGGAGGCCAGTGTGACTAGATCACAGAGTATATGGAGGGGAGTAAGGTGGAAGGAGACTGGAAAAGGAGAGGTACAGGTTACAAAGGGCTTTGAATGCCAAGCACAGGATTTGGTGAGGGGAGGGCGGGGCAATGAGGGTTAAGTGACTTGCCCAGGGTCACATAGCTAATAAGTGTCAAGTGTTCGAGGCTGGATTTGAACTCAGGTCCTCCTGAATCCAGGGCTGGTGCTTTATCCACTGCTCCATCTAGCTGCCCCCAGGAGTTTATATTTGATCCTGGAGGTAATAGGGATTGGACTCAACCTCTCCTTCCAGGTTTAAATCAATCAGATCCTATGAAGACAAAGGTCAATGTATACATGTTATTGAAAATTATTTGACAGACCCAATTTCCTTGAGGTCAAAGCAATTTAAAGAGGTAATGTTTATTAGACAGACCATCTTTCCTTAGGTTTTCCCAGTGAATATGTGCCCCATTATTATTACTTACAAAATTCACTCACACTTGTGATGCTTAGGTTTTGAATTCTGAACATGAAAATTAATAATTATTATTAATAATAATTAGTTTGCATTCATAAAGCACTTTAAGGAATGCGAGACATTTAGTTTAGTTTAGTTTTTTTTTTTGTCTGTGGTCTTTTTTTTCCTTTTTATATGTATCGAGAGAGGTAAGAGCAACACTCGTTTATCATTGCTTTACAGATGAGGCAATTGAGGCTCAGAAGATGTTCACTGATTTGTTTAGGGTCACACAGATACTGTGAGAACTAAAATGAAGGGGTGGGATCCCTCTGAAGGCTTCAGAAGTCCCTTCCAGCTCGAAATCTATGGTTCTTGAACTTGAATTCAGGGTTCCTCACATTAATTTAGCGATCTTCCCTCCAGACCACAGCATCCAGGTTTGGTTGCCTCCTTTATAAACTTGAGGATTTCCTTTATTGTGTTTAAGGCAGTAGATAATACTGAATTAGGGTTGAGTTGATCAAGATAATATCGAAGCATTCAATACACATGTTGAAAATTGAATAAAGGTTGGTGCCATGTGCTGTTTTTCTGTTATGCCTAGCAGTTTGAATCTGAACTTTGGAATTAAGAGGTCCTGCCATTTCTGGAGTGAAACTTTAAGTAACTTGGATTCTTTTTCATAACCCTTCCAAAACTTGAGTTCTTTGATCAAGAAAGGGCCCAGAAATTAATGAAATTTTACCAATTCTGAAGTCATTTGTAAGTAGCACTTTGGCTTGTATTAGAGCCAATCAATAAAAAAATATTTTTAAAAAAGCAGGCCACACATAAATGCATGCCAATGGGCTTATGTGGAAAAATAAATCCAATTTAATTAGGTCAGGTTAACTGTGAGGATATTAGTACCCCTTTAAGTTATGCAGGATAGTTAAATATTTTGTTGCTTCCAAGCCTAAGAAATTAACCATTTAGAGTGGGAAGGAGATTTAAACAAGACCAGCCCCCTTGTTTTGTGAATGAGGAAACAGAGACACAGAAGGTTAAGTGAGTCAGGGTCATGTATCTAAGTCAAGCCCACTAGCATTTATTAAGCACCTACTATTTGCCAGGCACAATATGTAAGTGTCTGAGGCAAGATCTGAATACGTCGACTTGACTCTAGGTCTACTTCCCAATGTTGTTCAGTTTGTCATGTTGCTTCCTTGGAAATGAACTCAGAGAAAATACATTTTGAATTCTGTGTCTGGGGCAGCTAGGTGGTGAAGTAGATAGAGCACTGGCCCTGGATTCAGGAGGACCTGAGTTCAAATCTGGCCTCAGACACTTAATACTTACTATCTGTGTGACCCTGGGAAAGTCACTTAACCCCAATTGCCTCACCAAAAAAAAACCCCCCAAAAACAAAAAAAAGAATTCTGTGTCTGTAGCTGGTTTGTTTTTAGAATTAGTATTTTTTTCTAGAGAAAAAATGATTTTCTTTATTTCTGTACTATGTGAGGAGACAAGCTCTGTCAATTCTGTCTCTTAAGCAGTTCCTTTCCCCCCCCCTTTTTTTTTTTTTTTGGTGAGGCAATGAGGGTTGAGTGACTTGCCCAGAGTCACACAGCTAGTAAGTCTCAAGTGTCAGAGGTCAGATTAGAACTCAGGTCCTCCTGAATCCAGGGCCTGGTGCTTTATCCACTGCGCAACATTTTGTTTTTATAAGATTTCTAGTTCCAAATTTTTCTCCATCCCTCCCTTCCCTTCCTCCTCCCCAAGTGTATAGACACTGTATATACACTTCAGCAATTCTTACACTTGTCTCCTCTCTACTTGTACCATAATCACCCTGGTCCAGGTCCACATCACTTCTTACCTGACCTATTACAATAGCTTCCTAATTGGTCTCCCTTCATCCATTCTCTCCTCTTTCCAACATATTCTCTATACAACTCCTAAATTGAAATTCTTTCCGTGTCACTTTTCTGCTCAAGAAGCTTTTGTGGCTTCCCATTGCCTCTGGCATTTAAAGCCCCCCACAATGGCTCCAACTTGTCTTCTCATGTTGATTTCATATCACTTCCCCTTATGTACTGTACACTCCAGCCAAAGCGGCCTCCTGTCATATCCCTTTATACAACATTCCATCCCCTGCTTTTCGTCACTTTACTTCTGTCCGTCCAACCTGGAATCCTCATTTCTTCATTGTGAAATCCCTCACTCCTACATCAAGGACCACCTTCAAGAAACATTTTTTTCTTGATTCTCTCACTTATTAGTGCCCTACCAAAAAGATTTTGTTAGTATGTGTATGTAGATAGAGCTAGAGATATAGACACATATATACAACATTACAAAATATATGCATATATATGTACATACACACACATATATATGTATATATATCCTGTATTTACTTATCTGTTTCCTGCATGATTGAGGTATATAAATCACCTAAACTAACGATGTGACTTACATGGAAAGGCAGCATGATATAATAAAGAGAACACTTTATTTTGAATCTTTGTTGTTGTTTAGTAATGTCTGATTCTTCGTGACCCCATCTGGGGTTTTCATGGCAAAGATAACTCGAGTGGTTTACCATTTCTTTCTCCAACTCATTTTACAGATGAGGAAACTGAGGCAAATGGGGTTAAGTGACTTGCCCAGGGTCACAAAGCTAGTTAGTGTCTGAGGTTGAATTTGAACTCGGGTCCTCCTGACTCCAGCATCAGTTCTCTATCCACTGGGACACCTAGGGCCCCGCTAGGACTAAGATCAAATATGAATACTTCTACTTAATAACTGGAAAGTTGCACAAGTCTGTTCACCACTGTTTGCCTGTTCACTGTTCGCTGTCTGTTCCCCTCTGTTTACATATCTGTAAAATTTGGAATTTGATGACCTCTAATATCCTTTCTAATTCTAGAATATTTGGTTCTGTGTAAAAAGGTAGTGTTACTACCCTCCACGATTTTTATTACATGGGCTTTAAATTGTTTTCCGGTTTGATTCTATGTTCCTTTGAATTATTTACATTCTAACCTAGACACCAAGGGCTTTATATAGGAGGAGCTGACTGGACTCAGGCTGTAGACCACAGCCATGGAGTGGAATTTTTCTCTACAAAACAAAACCCACCACTTGGGCCCTTTCACTGTAATCAACTCAACAGACTGACAGAAACTGTGGCTCTAATAATAACTTCTCTATCTCTTTTGTGTTCCCTGGAGTGTGACCTGGGGGCTTAGATAAATCCAGCCTAATTGACCTTCCTGAGGCAGACCTTGGGGGATTATGAAAGTGGTTATCCATAACCAGCAGCTTGAAGAAAGGGGTGCCATGTTTAAATTCATTTCCTATATAATTCAGACCTAATCAGAAATCCTTTCTGGTTTTAAGCTTCAGAATTGGGGGAAAAAATTTCCAAAGTATATTTGTTCATTTCCTTGCCTAATTTAGTATAGTTTAGTGAGGAAAAGTTGAATACTCTTTTGTTTGTTTGCTTTTTATGGTTGATGGTCCTATAATGTCTTGAGATAATTTTTTAGAAGCTTAATTTTGATTAGGCAGCCCTATTATTGGAAACAGAGGCTCATCGTGTTGGATTTAAAGTTGGAAGTCTAGGGTTCCAACCCTGGCTCTGCCATGTATGTGATTTTGTGTAAGTTATGCGACCTCTCTGGGACTCAGTTTTCCAATCTGTAAAATCAAGGGGTTGGATTAGATGATCTTTGAGGTTCCTTCCTGCTCTACACCTAAAATCCTTTGACCTCTAAAGCAAATCATTTAACCTTCCTCTCAGTTTCCTCCTATCTAAAATGAGGATATGAATACTAATACTTCCTGCCTCACATAGTTGTTTTGCAGAAAACCCCTTGTACATCTTAAAGTACTATGTAAATGTAAGTTATTATTTTTACTGTTATTTGAGAATGGATTTTTTTTTTTGGCAAGGCAGTTGGGGTTGACTTGCCCAGGGTCACACAGCTAGTGTCATATGTCTGAGGCTGGATTTGAACTCAGGTCCTCCTGAATCCAGGGCCGGTGCTCTATCCACTGTGCCACCTAGCTGCCCCCCGAGAATGGATTTTTAAAAAAAATTCCAGTTAATTAATCAAGTGAATTTTTTAAAATTCCAGTTTATTAGTTAATTAATCAGGTGAATTCTGGTGGCTTTACTATAATGCCCAAGTCTGTTATTATAAAGAATAATATCTAGCCTCCCTGGGAGGCTCCCTGGAGTGGGAGCTATCTAAGATATTCTTAGCTGTGGTCTGGTATAGCAGAAGTCTGAAGCCTGTGGAAATGTATCAGTTGTTATTTCCTTCTCTGACACAAATGCTTCTGTATGGGGTAGTTGTCAGGCAGCTATCACCAGGAAAAGGAACTACAAAGGAGAAAAGCTGGAAAATAATAGCACAGGAACCAACAAAGGAAGCTACCCCCTGTTGATTGGGTGGAGCAGGTATGAGTCCAAAACATCACACGGATGTAGTCAGCATTCTTTTAACAGGAAACAAGAGCCAGATGAGTAGTTCACTAGCAGATGAGAAGTTGGAATGGGTGGCCTGTTGTACCTGTTACCGCTAGATTGGTTCTTGAAAACATTCTTCTTTCAAAGAATTACTCGCCCACATGATTCAATCAAAATTTAAGTAAAAGTTTTTATTATTTGGCACGCAGAAGTATGGTTGGGAGAAGAAGCCTAGACTTCAGCTCTCAGGGAGGTACAGGTTTATGATATGTTTCTTAATCAGACAGCCATAGAGGTATGGCTGGGAGGAGAAGTCTAACTTCAACTCCCAGAACAAAAGAGAAGATGACAATTTTATAGAGGTGAGAAAGGGGTGGGGGGAGAGACTTAAGACTGAAAAGTGACAGCAGTTTGAAAATGATGATGTCAGCTATTTGAACATATGAATAATAAAAATTCCACATTTCTAACTTGAGATTATTGTCACTGCCTGGTCCTAATCATATCACATACACAACTGGCTCCCAACTGAGCTCATGTTGTAAATTCAAGGCACCCAGTTTTCTGGGTGTCCCTGACATGTCTGCTTTTCTTATCTGTTTCACTAACCACTACCTGGTTAATCAACTACTCTGCTTCTTCAAGGAAAGAGTGATCTCTAACTGATCCCTGCAAGCTGAGCAACCACATTTCTCCATGGTCATAGTGTCCCCCTCAAGGCCAGAGCATCCCTAACTGGACCCAGGTCTACCAGGCTGCTAACTTGATTTTCAGTATCTAGGTGAGTTGAGGGCTCCTGGATTTTATGTTCCTGAGAAGAGTTCTTATTGCATATTGTTGCAGTTGCCACTGAATGAATGCTTATTGTGACCCTAGGAGGCAACATGGGACATTTGGAAAGAGCACAGCACCTGAAGGCAGAGGAAATGAGAGCAGGGACTTGTCTTTTGCCTTTCTATGTATTCTCAGAATTTAACAACAGTGCCTGGCACACAATAGGCACATAATAAATGCTTATTGACAGGTTGACTGCTAATGCTTACAACCTCTGTGTCCTTGGGCAAATCACCTCCCCCTGTCCCAGTTTCCTCAGCAGTAAAATAAGGGTGTTGGACAAGATGGCCTCTGAAGCTCTGGCTCTAGATGTGTGAACTTTGGGGCTGTCCTTTTGGCCTTGCTTCAAGTTTATGGGATAAGGCTTGACATCCTTGCAGTGCTGGGTTGTATAAAAAGCCAGGACATAATCTGGAAGAGGTTTACAATTTCTCTCTGTCTCTTACTCTTTCTCTCTCTCTCCATATACATACACACACACACACATAAATACACATGTGTGTGTGTGTGTATACATATATTTAGAATAAAATTTCATTTTATGTTCCAATTCACTCCCTTTCCCCTCTCTCTCCTACCCATTGAGATGACCAGAAAAACAAAATCCATTTTAAATAAGTAGTCATGCAAAACAAATTCCCACATTAGTCATGTCTAAAAAATGTATTCAAAATATGTCTTTCTATGCATGCATATATGTATAGAAGTGTATATATGTATTGTATACATGTATGTATATATGTTTGTGTCAACTCTTTTTTTTCCTTTTTTTATCATAAAAGTATTTTATTATTTTCCAGTTACATGTAGAGATAGTTTTCAACATTTGTTTTTATAAGATTTCTAGTTCCAAATTTTTCTCCATCCCTCCCTTCCCTTCCCCCTCCCCAAGACAGCAAGCAATCTGATATATCTACAATCACATTAAACATATTTATGCATTAGTCATATTGTGAAAGAAGAATCAGAACAAAAGTAAAAACTTCAAAAAAGAAAAACAAAAAAAGTAGAAATATAGTTCAATCTGCATCCAGATTCCACAGTTCTTTTTTTTGGATGTGGAGGGTATTTTCCATCATGAATCCTTTAGAATTATCTTGGACCATTGTATTGCTGAGAAGAGTTAAGTCTATCACAGATACTGTGTACAGTGTTCTCCTGGTTCTGCTCATCTCACTCAGCATCAGTGCACTTAAGTCCTTCCAGGTTTCTCTGAAATATGCCTGCTCATCATTTCTTACAGCACAATAGTACATATGCCCCAACTGTTATCAACTCTTAGTGAAGGTAGATTGCAAGTTTCATCATGAGTCCTTTGAAATTGTGGTTGGGGGACTTCTGGGGCGGAGTCAAGATGGCGGAGGAAAGGCAGTGAGCTCCCAAACTCATGACACGATCACTCCAAAAGACATCCAAATAATGCCATAGGAAAATGCCCAGAGCAGCAAAACTCACAGAAGAATGTGCTGAAATCATCTTCTAACCAAGAACGGCTTGGAAGGTCAGAAGGAGGGAGCTGTTGTGCTAATACAGGAATTGAGCCCAACCCCACAGTCACCCTGACACAGATCCAGTCCCAGGAAGGCCTCACCAGAGAAGCAGATCCCCAGAGCCTCTGAATCAGCTGAAGCGCCAGTGTTGTCTGGAACTAAGCTCACAGTCTGGTGAGTGGGCTGAGTCCTGGGCAGGGGGGAGACTACAGGGGTCTATGCTGGTGCTGAGGCAGGACTTGGATTTTACACCCCTGCTGAGAACCAGGAGGTAGACTCGAATAGCAGAGGCCCAGGTCGGGGAAGGGCACAGGCTCATCTGAGCTAACAACCACAACACACAAAGCTGGTTGGTTAGCAAGTTGGTCTGGGGTCATCTAAGGACCAGGGAACAGGCCAGGCGAGTGAAGAACCTGATTCTCCTTAAATCATACCACCTGGAACTTCTTAAGCTTGGGATACTGAAGCCTGGAAACAGTGCCCCACTTTAAGGAGCTAAAAGTCAAGTAAAAGAAAGGCAAGATGAACAGATAGAGAAAGATGAGGACCATAGAAAGTTTCTTCAGTAACAAGGAAGACCAAGGGGCACCCTCAGAGGAAGACGTCAACATCAGGGCCTCTATATCTAAAGCTTCCAAGAAAAAATATGAATTGGTCTCAGGCCACAGAGGTGCTCAAAAAGGACTTTGAAGATAAAGTTAGAGAGGTAGAGGAAAAAATGGAAAGAGAAATGAGGGTGATGCAGGAAAGACATGAGAAAAAAGTCAATAGCTTGAAAAGTCAAATTGGCCAAAGGGAAAAGGAGGTACAAAAGCTCTCTGATGAAAATAATTGCCTAAGAATGAGGATTGAACAAATGGAAGCCAGTGACTTTATGAGAAACCAAGACACAATAAAGCAAATCCTAAAGGAATAAAAAAATAGAGGGCAATGTGAAATATCTTCTGAGAAATACTGCTGACCTGGAAAATAGGTCCAGGAGAGATAATTTGAAAATTACTGGTCTACCTGAAAACCATGATCAAGGAAAGAGCTTAGACACCATCTTCCAAGATATTCTCAGGGAAAATTGCCCTGAAATTCTAGAAGAAGAAGCTAAAATAGAAATTGAAAGAATCCACCAAAATTCCCAAAAGGAAAACTCCTAGGAATATTATAGCCAAATTCCAGAGCTCTCAGGTCAAGGAGAAAATATT
Source organism: Dromiciops gliroides (assembly GCF_019393635.1). Taxonomy (NCBI): domain Eukaryota; kingdom Metazoa; phylum Chordata; class Mammalia; order Microbiotheria; family Microbiotheriidae; genus Dromiciops; species Dromiciops gliroides. Next base: position 576,717,936 of record NC_057861.1, on the reverse strand, counting down.
GCAAGCTGCCAAAAAGAAAGAATTCAAGTACAGTGGAGCCCCAGTTAGGATAGCACAAGATTTAGCAGCTTCTACATTAAAGGACCGGAGGGCATGGAATATGATATTCCAAAGGACAAAGGAAATGGGATTATAACCAAGAATCACATACCCAGCAAAACTCAGCATAATCTTTCAGTGGAAAAATGGGACTTTGATGAAAAAGAAGACTTTCAGATATTTGTGATGAAAAGACCTGAACTGAATGGCAAATTTGACTTTCAAATACAAGACCCTAGAGAACCATAAAAAATTGGAGCTGGGGGGGACATACCTGGGGTCATACAGTGGGCGACTTGTCTTGTGTCTGAGGCTGGGTTTTGGCTGGGATCCCCCTGGGTCCAGGGGTGATGCTTTGTCCACTGTGTCACTTAGCTAGGTGATGACATCTTTAGTGTTAAATTGAGGGGTGAAGGGAATTCACTGGGGGAGGGGGAAGGGCAGGGGTGAAATACTACATGAAAGAAACAGGAAAAGGCTTATGGAGTGGGGGAAGAGATGAGAGAGGAGCAGGGCAGTAAATGAATTTTACACTCATCAGAAAAGGCTCAAAGACCTTAAACTCATCAGAGCTGCCTCAAGGAGGGACTAACACACACACCCAACTGGGTGGAGTAATCTGTTTAATCTGGGCAGCAAATGAGCCTAACACTCATCAGAATTGGCTCAAAGACCTCAATCTCATTAGAATTGGCTCAAGGAGGGAATGATGTACACACTCAATTGGGTGGAGTAATCTCTCTAATCCTACAGGGAAATAGGAGGGGAAGGAGATAAAGAGAGAGGGGAAAGGGGGCAGCTAGGTGGCACAGTGGATAAAGCACTGGCCCTGGATTCGGGGGGACCTGAGTTCAAATCCAGCCTCAGACAAATGACATTTACTAGCTGTGTGACCCTGGGCAAGTCACTTAACCCCAATTGCCCTGCGGGGGGGGGAGAGGGGGGCAAAAGAAGGAAGGGCAGAGTGGGGGACGGAACAGACAGAAGCAAATCCCTTTTGAAGAGTGATAGGATGAAAGAAGATGGATAATAGAATAAATATCATGGGGAAGGGAATAGGATGGAAGGGAAACAGTTAACAATAGTAATCATGAAAAAGAGAAAAGGGGGGAAAATTGTACAAAAAATATTTATAGCAACTCTTGGTGGAGGCTAAGAATTGAGAATCAAGGGAATGTCCATCAATTGAGGAATGATGGAAAAAGCTGTGCTATATTATTGTAGTGGAATGGTCTTGTGCTACAGGAAATGACAAACAGATGATCCCCTAAAAACCTGGAAAGACTAATGAACATCAATATATAGTGAAGTGAGCAGAGCTGGGAGGACATTGTGCGTAGTGACAGAAGTATTGTTCAATGAGCAATTGTGAATGACTTGACTACTCTCAGCAGTGTAATGATCCAAGACAATCCCAAGGAAATAATGAAGAAGCTTACTATGCACCCCAATAGAAAGAATTGATAAAAAAGAACACTTGTGAATTGTACATATATAACCTGGTCGCGAAATTGTGGTTGGTCATCGTGTTGCTCAGAGTCTTTCAAAATTAATTATCTTTACAATACTGATGTTACTGTATAAATCGTTCTTCTGGTTCTGCTTACTTATCTTTGTACCTGTTTATACAAGTCTTCCCAGGTTTTTCTGAAACCATTTCCTCATCACTTCTTACTGCACAATAGTATTCTATCACGTTTATATACCATAGCTTGTTTAATCATTCCCAAATTAATGGACAACCCCTCAGTTTCCAATTCCTTTGCCACCAGGAGAAAAAAAGCTGCTATAAATATTTTTGTAATATGGGTTCTCTTTAGAGGCTTGTTTTAAATAAGTTCTGAATGAGAGCCTATGGTTTAACTCTGTGATATAAACCAAGAAGAACGGATAGTTCAAGGCAGTCTTTCCACTGGAAAATACACTTTCCTTGTATGAAATGTGGTTCACATGTTATATAGCAATATTTTTCCCTAGGCAGTTTACAGATGTATTATTTACAGACATATTATTGGGATGTCCTGTGGGGGATAATACATGAAATAGGACCCATCAAGGAAATGGTGCTAGTTTTGGGTTCAGTGGGAAGGGAAAAAGTGCCTTAAAAATAATTCTCTCATTTGATCCTCACAACAAACCTGAAAAGTATCCCCATTTTACAGTTGAGGGAACTGAAGCAAATAGAGTGATTTACCCAGAATATTTATTAGAAATTACTTTATCAGATGTTTCAGGGGACAGAACTTCTTCAACAGTATGTCCACATATGGGACAACCCTATTTAGGGCTTTATAATTCTAAGACAGAAAACTGTGGGAAAATGTTAAGTTTCAGGGAAGGTCATGAGGAAATTGGATCTAGCGTTTTGAGTTTGTGATGAGTTTAACATCTTCCAAACACTGAAAAGTATCCAGTTCAATTTAATTCAAATAAATAAACATTTTTAAAGTACCTATTATGTGCCAGGCAGCTAGATGGCACAGTGGATAGTGTGCTGGGCCTAGAGTCAGGAAGACTCATCTTCCTGAGTTCAAATGTGACCTCAGACACTTACTAGCCGTGTCACCCTGGGCAAGTCCTTTAACTCTGTTTGCCTCAGTTTCCTCCTTTATAATATGAACTGGAGAAGGAAAGGACAAACCACTCCTGTATTTCTGCCAAGAAATCTCCAAATGGAATCACAAAGAGTTGGACATGACTGAAAAACAACTGAAATGAATGGAATGTTCTAGGAACTGTAATAAGTCTTGTCAAGATAAAGAAAATACAAAATTGTCTCTGCTCTTGATGACCTTACAATCTATTCAAATGGAAGCTTCTCTAACAGTGATTTGAATGATTCTTTTTTTTCTTTTAAAGTTTTATTGATATCTGGGGTTTTTTTTTTGGGGGGGGAAATAGCCATTTCTGGATATATCTTCAACCCATGTACCTATTGAATCTTCTCTTGTAACAAGAAAACCAGCCCATCAAAAGCAATGATCAGATCATGCATCTGACAAACAAATATATCTGACAGAACATGTGGTCTTCAATATCTATATTCCCCTCTCTCTCCAACAAAAAGAGGGAGATGTATTTTCTTTTTACTTCTTCAGGGACAAGACTAGATATTGTGATATGTAATACACTTGAAACAAATTTTCACTGCTAATGCTGACCACTCAGAGTAATTGGTACCTAGCCCATAGTGGACACTCAGTACAGACTAGTCGAGTGACCATATGTAAAGTGCTTTTGTCAACCTTATAATTTCATATATAAAGTTCAGCTATTTGTTTACTGTGGCTTTTCTGGCCTTCCCAAGTCATATTACCTATGCAGACAGCTGGTGGTGGTGATTTCAGCAGGAGGGCTGATGAAAGAATGGGTTTGTTACTAATATCATTCATGTATTTATATTGGAAAATTTCCTAGTTCTTTCAGTTGGTGCTTGGGCCTTTTTTGTCCTGCAGTCTTTGGTTCCCTCCCTTACACAATACATGTCAGTTCTACATAGAACGTAGATTCTTAACCTGGGGTTAATTAATTTAGAGGGGAAAAAGTTACATCTTTATTTTCACTACCTCTAACTTTAGTATTTCCTTCAATTATGAATGTAGTCAGTAATCACAGTAGTGTTACTCCATCAAATTGCTGAAGGGGTTCAAGATACAACAAGAGTAAGGAACTGCTGAGATAAAGGGAACTAGTGTTATGTGGGCTACAGTGTGAGACTTAGAATCAGAAAGGACTGAATTCAAACCCCATCTCACACATACTGGTTATGTGACTGTGGGCAAGTGGACATTTAAACTCTTTATGCCTCAGTTTCCTCATCCATGAGTCCCTATTTCATACAATAATAATAATATAGTGGCATATAATATTATATAATAATAGCACCTACCTCAGGGTTGTTTTGAGGATCAAATGAAATGTGTAAAATGCTTTGCAAATTGTAGAACTCTCCGTAGTATACTTTAAATGTATACAAGAGAACAAAGGGCAAAATCTATTTTAAAATGAATACAATATTATTGATAAGAACTATGATGATGAGGATGACTTCTTAAGTGTTTGGTTTTATAGTCCTGTGTCCCTTTAAGGGATCTAGATCTTTTCTCTCACCAAGATTCTGTACCTCTGTACCCTGTGTGCCTTCCCATTTGTAGTTCTTCCTGGATGATTGGAACCTGTAAGAACATTGCTTCCTCAGGGTCCAAACCTGAATGTCCAAGTTTCTTTCATCATTTCAGTATGAAAGACACTGGGATTTAAGTGCCACAATAACAGCTCTTAGTTAGCCATCTTCTTTTAAAATAATTGACTCACTGGGCAGCTAGGTGGCGCAGTGGATGGAGCACAAGCCCTGGATTCAGGAGGACCTGAGTTCAAATGCGGCCTCAGACACTTATCACTTACTAGCTGTGTGACCCTGGGCAAGTCACTTAACCCCAATTGCTTCACCAAAAAAAAAAAAAATTGACTCAAGGGGCAGCTAGGTGGCACAGTGGATAAAGCACTAGTCCTGGATTCAGGAGGACCTGAGTTCAAATCCAGCCTCACACACTTGAAACTTACTAGCTGTGTGACCCTGGGCAAGTCACTTTACCCTCATTGCCCTGCAAGCAAACAACAACAAAAAATAAAGTAATTGACTCAACCCTATAAGAAATGAATGTCGATAACTATATTTACATGTAATAGGAAAAAATAAAATACTCCTCACAAACCAAAATAAAGTAATTGACTCCTTCACTCCTGAGACCCTTGTGTTTTTCTGAACTCCTTCATTTCCCCATCTTGTTTTCTCTCTTTGAGAAATTCCATTAGAATATGGTCCTCATCTCTGTTCTCAGCCAGCAAGAAGAGAAGAGCAAATAGAAAGATTTCAACTTATTGTGAACAATACTCTCTTTTTATTGTTCTCATCTTACAATCTTTTGTTCATTTATTCCACAAAATTTATCAAGGATTGTGCTGAGTACTATTCTCATGCTTGGGTGGGCCGGGGTTGGGGGGTAGATATAAAGTATAAATAGACAATGGTTCCTTTCTTTACCTGAATAATTTAGCTTATATTTTTTCCTCACAACAACCTTGTGAGTTAATACAATTGTTTATTTTATAGGTAAAAACAAAACAAAACAAAACTGAGGCCACTCAATCTCAATTCAGCCATGTGCAATTAGGTTCCAGTCATCAGCCATTTGCTGATTTGTAGCCTGAATAAATTGAATGAAAGGATACCTATGGTGTTTTTTAGGTAACAGCAGCCCAGTGAGATTGAGATAGGGGTACTAGGCATTGGACTGTCACACTGAAAAAGTTAAATATTAATGGGGAAGTCTGAGAAAGGAAGGGCAGAGAGAATCCCAGGCAGCTAGATGGTACAGTAGACAGAATATTGAACTTGGAGTCCAGGAAATCTGAGTTTGAATCCTACCTGAGATATTTACTAGATATGTGACCCTGGACAGATCAGCTGATCTCAGCCACATTTTCTCTATCAATGGGGACAACAATAGGCAGTGGTGCACTGATAAATGTTTAACTGGCTCTCCAAGGTGGGAAAATTGTGCACAGGACACACTTTTAAGTTTAATCTGCATTACTAATATTTTTCTATCATTTTCTAAAGTTTAGATAATCAACAAAACAGTAAACCAAGCCCTGATTTGTAGCATTTACTGATTTCTGAGCTCTTGGGAGCTGACTGGAGCTGAGTCCTTCACATCCCTGATAGCACCTGGACAAGTCACTCCAGTCTGTTTGCTTCAGTTTCCTCATCTGTCAAATGAGCTGGAGACCATTCCAGTATCTTTGCCAAGCCCCAAAATGGAGCCCCAAAAAGTCAGACACAACTAAAATGACTCAATAACAAGAAGAGTGATTTAGTGAAGCAGCAACATCTTTGCCCTTATATGCCATCCCAGTGACTAGTACCTCAGGGTAAGAATAAGAGTAGTTCAGGGGCAGCTAGGTGGCGCAGTGGATAGAGCACCAGCCCTGGAATCAGGAGTACCTGAGTTCAAATGCGGCCTCAGACACAACACTTACTAGCTGTGTGACCTTGGGCAAGTCACTTAACGCCAATTGCCTCACTAAAAAAAAAAAAAAGAATAAGAGTAGTTCAAAGGTCTGAAGAGCTATCCAGGTGAGCCTTTTAGAACTCAGCAGAGGCTCTGGCACTGGCACTGAGCCATCAGTTTTGCCCCTTCATCTCGACAAAATGTATGAATTAGCTAAGAAACAAAGAGATACATTTATTGGGGGCAGTAGGTACAAAGACTACATCCAAAGGAGATTTAAAAAAAAAGAAGAGGAAAAAGACCCATATATACCCTTATTTATAGAAGCTCTTTTTTATAGTGGGAAAGAACTAGAAATTGAGGGGATGCTGCCATTCCTCAAGTGATGAGCAGCATCCCCTCAATTTCAAGTTATAAATGTCATATGAGTGTGATGGAATATTGTTGATGAAAAATGATAAAGGGGATGATTTCAGAGAAACCTGGAAAGATTTGTATGAACTGATGCAGAGTGGTGTGAGCAGATCCAGGAAAACATTGTATACAATACTACAGTATTATAAAAACAAACAACCTTGAAAACTTAAACACAAGGGTCCACCATGATTCCAGAGGACTTGTGATGAAATAGGTGAACTACCTCCTGAGAAAGAGGTGATGAATTGAGAGCAGACTTAGAACTATTTTGTGGTGGGACATGGTTAATGTGGGAATTTGTTTTTGTTTGACTAGACACATTTGTTACAAGATGTTGCTCTTCTTTCTTTTTCAGTGGTCAGGAGGAAGGTGGGAGTTAGAGAAACAAGATTTTTGTTTATTGAAAAAATTAAATTTAATTAAAAATAAAGGTGGTAGTAGAAATGATTGGGGGGGTTAACATCAAATTAGGTTACTCTAACATGGATAATTCATTAATCACTATTAGTTTCCTCATCTGTAAAATGGGAATGATAATAATAACACTGAACCTCCTAGAGTTTTTACAAGTGCCAACAAGATAATAATTGTACAGTGCTTAGCACAGGGCCTGACATATAATGCTATATAAATATTAGCTGCTATTATTATTATTATTATTATTATTATTATCCATTAAACTTCTCTTAACAGTGATTTGGGGAGAAACCCTTCTGAATCTCCACCCATACCTAATTAAGGGAAGACGCAATTCCATAAAAAGAAGCTTTGCATTGCTTTCATTGCTGTTGTATTTTAGTCAGACTAGCTTATCTTTGCAAGAGTGTCATAGTTCATTAGGTGGGAGGTTAGGTACGTAGTTCCACACTTTTTTTTTGCAGGGCAATGAGGGTTAAGTGACTTGCCCAGGGTCACATAGCTACTAAGTGTCAAGTATCTGAGGCCAGATTTGAACTCGGGTCTTCCTGAATCCAGGGCAGATTCTTTATCCATTGCTCCACACTTCTTGTGGTAGTTCACCACTTATCCTCCTGTCTCCCTTAATTTTGTGTGCAATCTTGGTTGGTGTCCCTTTAGACAAGGTTGTTCAGAACTCATCTGATATGTTTGTGTTCCTTTAGTTATTTTGCATGGTCTGCATTCTTGTCCTGTGCATCTCCAGGACCCAGAATACATCTAAAAGGGAGTTTGAGTAGTAGTAATGTGTCCTACAGCTTCAGCCTGAGAATCATCAATCTACCTGACCCTCCACAAACAAGTTTAACCCCATGATTAGAGAACATTGTCCCATGGTGGACAATTTAGTGATATAAAATAAAATTGACATTGACCACACAAATGTTTATTAAATACCATTCCAAACTATTCCCTCCACTCTCTTTTTGTTCTCTCATCTCAAGAAAACATCATCATTTTAAAGTTTGCACATTTTCTTCCTATGCCTAAAATTTCCATGAAACTCAACAGAAAAGGAATAAAATTCAGAGGCAAATACAGAGCATTAAGAAGCTTCTAGGTCCCTTTTACTGTAGACCTGTCTCTTTTTTGTACATAACCAGCTTTACTTTCTTTGGGGAGGTAGTTACATGCTAGTTTCCACAGCTGGTTTTCATTTTATGTATCCATTTATTCATTAATTCACTTGTTTTGTATTTTCTCTTTCCTAGGGACTCCGGATCATTTTCTCAAATGCCTCCAGGCTCATATTTAGGCTCAGTGCATCCAGTGGCGTGAGAGCTACAATCAGGATCTATGCAGAAAGCTATGAGAAGGACCCAAGCAATCATGATAGGGAACCACAGGTAACAAGACCAGATGCTTCTTGGCACCTGGTATATGTTCAGCTCTAAATTCTGTGATATTTCATGTTATGCAGTTCCTGCACTACTTCAAAAGTATGTTGGGGTTTTTTGTTGTTTAGTTGGTTTTTCCTTGGTAGAGGAAGTTTGTGTAAGTCTGGGCAAGGGGATGTATGGGCCTGAATTAGAGTTTTGACAAGGTGGGTGGAGAGAAGGAAGTAGGTGGATGCAAGAAATATTGCAAGTGATTGAATGAATATTGGTGGGGGGACAGAAAAGTTGAAATCAAATCAATCAATAAGAATTTATTGAGTGCCTTATATGTGACAGTCACTGTCTTAAGCACTGGGAATACAACGACAAAAATTAAACAATCTTTGCCCTCGAAGAATTTATATTCTATAAGGGGAGACATGTGTACATGTAAATATGTAAATATGTAAATTAGATATGAGAAAGGAATGCTAGTTAGTTTGGGGAAGGAGTACATTAGCTGGGAGGTATAGAAGATGTAGAGGGTGACATTTGAGCTGAGACTTGAAGATCAGATATTTCAAGAAGAAGAGTTTAGGAGTCATGGGGAACAGTCATGGGGAACAACCATTGCAAAGGCACTGAGGTGGGAGATAGATCATCATGTGTACACAGAACAGCAAGAAGACCAGTATAGCTGGGTTCAGAGTGTGTGAAGGGAAATAATGTGGAGGAAGGGTATGCAAGACATGCAAGAGCCAGGTTGTAAAAAGCAAGATTATACATTTGATCTTAGAGGTAATAGGGAACTGCTGGTATGTATTGAGTGTGGGGATGACGTGATTGGCAGCTAGGTGGAGGATGGATTGGTATGGGGAGAAAGCTTGAGGTCAAAAGACCAAATAGGAAGTTATGGCAATAATACAGGAAAGAGGTAATGAGTACCTGACCTAGGGTAGTGGCTATGTGAATGGAGGTTGGGGGGGGGGGATTTATGCTAGAGACAATTGAGTATGTAGGGGTAAGTGAAAGTAAGGAGTCAAGGATGACATGAGGGTGCAAACATCAGTGATTGGGAGGATGATAGTACTGATCCAGGAAGCATGTTTAGGTTTTCCCCTGGAAAGTTCAATAAACTCAGTCCCAAATGGGACTGATAAAAGCTACCTTGCCTCATGGTAACCATTTGCAGCAGTGTAATAACAAATGATAAGCTCAGCCTACTATTCCAAGGCTTCTGATTGCAGATATTATCTTTCTCTCCTGGGCTAGGCACAGGGGCTTATTTTGATAATGGCTATTGTGGTATAGGCATAAATGTCAAACATACCCCTCACTAACTCCCCTTGGTCTGCAAATACTCTGGAATGCAACCTGAATCAGATTAAAATGTAATTGGGAAATATTAACAAAATAAATAAAAATACAATAAGACGCAGGCAGGGATCCTTATGAATGGTTTAGTGTCCCCATTTCTATTTGAGTTTGGAACCACCGCTATAAGGGAAATGGGATAGGAGATAGGGACTGTGCTTCTGATTTTGTTGGTATAGGGCAGTGGTTCTCTTTGCTCTTAATAAGCCTTTTACACTCTTAAAAAGTATTGGGGGGAGGCAGCTAGGTGGCTCAGTGGATAGAGCACCGGCCCTGGAGTCAGGAGTACCTGAGTTCAAATCCGACCTCAGACACTTAACACTTACTAGATGTGTGACCCTGGGCAAGTCACTTAACCCCAATTGCCTCACTAAAAAAAAAAAAAGTATTGGGGACTCCAAAAAGCTTTTGTTTATTTGGGTTATATCTATTAATATTTACCATATTAAAATTAAAACTGATAAATCTTAAAATATTTTAATTTACTCCAATTTAATTCAATAACTTAATCCAATCTAATTCAATAAACATTTATTATGTATCTTTTATGTACCAAGCCTAGAAAGCAATGGGGATACAATTAATAAAAAGAAAGTCTATGACCTCAAGGAGCTTGCAATCTAAAGGGGAAGAAACACAGAAAAAGTAGTAGAAAAGGGGGCCAGTGACAGGACAGGTCATACCTGGTTCAGGACATACCTTGTTCTGTGGAGTTGAAACCAAGCAGGACAAAAATGCAAAGTGAAGTGAACTGAGTCCAGTTTTTGTCCTCTATAAAGGAAGGCATTGGGAGGAGTTTGGTACTCTAGCCTCCAGACTTATAATCAGAGGGAGAGGAGGCTGTGGGAGGTGGGGTCAACGAAGGCTTGAGTGAGTAGCTTGGTGATGAGTTTGGAGATGATGATCTTATTCTGGCTGAGAAAGTTGAAACCAGGATGGGCAGCAGATGCAAAGTAGAGAAAAATTTATTTATGATAACAATAATATACTCATTACATGTTAATATAAGCAACATATTTTAATGAAAAGAGCTATATTTTATAAAATAAAAAATTAATGAGAAGAATAGAACAGTTTTATGTATTATTTGCAAATATGTTTAAGGCTTCATTTAAGAGAAGACAGCTGGATTCTCATATCTGCTTCTGCAGCCATTCTGTTGCAATATGTTTTTCTGGTTGAAGTATATGAAGAAAGTATATGAAGAAAATCTGGTATCACACATATATAGTTGGAAAAAAGAAGAATACTCTACTAAGCAAATAATGTCTTAGTATTATTATGAAAATAGTTTTGACCTCAAGGATCTCCTGAAAAGGTTTTGAAGATCCCAGGGGTCTGCAGACCACACTTTGAGAACTACTGAAAAAGGGAATTCCCTGGGGAAGGAAACTCCTTCTATCTATGCAGATTTCATATAGGATCACAGAGGTTAGACTGATCCCAGATTTCCCTATCTGCGCAATAGTTGCCAAGTTGCCCATTTTAACAAATGCTCTAGCCAGCTCTCTCTCTGCCTGTCTATCTTCTTCATCTCTTCTCCCTAACACTCTCTCCCTACCACATTGATTACAGTGATATAAAGCCTAACCATTTAGCACATAGAAAGATATTAACACAAAAGCCAAGTATTACTAATCATATAATTGTAAACACACAAATAAACATATATGTTTATACATACATACATACACACATGCACACACACACACACACACACACATATATATATATATATGTATATATGTATAAATCTCCCTTGAAGATGAAACTCATAGATCTGCTATTAGGGTTTTTATGTATATACTTGATTTCTTATTAAGATGTCCACTAATAATTTCTATTATACTCAGCTTTCAGTATGTTTGTTTTCCTATTCTGTATATAATACATAATTTGTCAAGGAAAATGTTTGGAGAATATCATAACTAATATTTCCCACCCTATCTCTGGTACACATAGCTGAAACACAGCAGTTTCCAAGACTAGAGAGATAAATTAGGAATTCCTTATAGGGAGAGAAAACTATAACTGGGTCAGGAATCTCTTGAAGGATGGGGAGAGAAGGGTTATCAGGCCTTCCTTGAAAGAAGCACTGTAGCAATTCTTGCCATTAAGCCTTTGACTTTGGGTCAATAGTCTATCTCAGCTGGAGAGACCAAAAATATATTTGGTTTAGAGACAGGTGGCTATTTTCCAGTTTTCTTCCTCTAGGCCTCTTCCTTAGATTTGTTGCATATGTATGTTTATAGATAGACACAGGCAAAGTTTTTCGTTTTATGTTAAAAGAAATCTTTGCCAGTATTTTAATGAAGAAAAAAGTTGGGTCCCTCTTTTCTCTTTCCCAGTGGACACAGTAGGTGGTGAGGGGGGAAGGTAGGAGAGTGGAGTGGGGTTTCTGTTAACAAGAACCTGGGTACTTCACTGGTCACCCTACATATCTATAGTCCCCCTAGCTCAGGTCTATGAGAGGAGCCAAGCATCTAGAAACCTCCTTCCAAATCCCAATGCACTACCCTTCACACCCACTCACCCCAAATCCTAACCAAGAGGAAGAGGATAATACAAGAGATATATCTGGCATGTAGATACAGTTCAACATCCATTTGTGTCTTCTCTGGTAACAGTACCCTAAATGACCTCCAAACTGTCAGCTAATACTTCTCCCACAGTCCCACTCTGGGTTTCCTCTGGGGATAAGGTAGTGTCATCATCTAAACTTTCCCACTTCCCAGAAAGGAATATGTTAGTGTACTAGCAACAGTTCCTTATGTTCCCAGTGTATTAGGCAAATGATGGCTCCTGAATTATGTTAAATAGGCCAATTAGGTAAGCTTCTTGGGTTTTATATCTTTCAAGCACACATTCTAATCAATGTTGTTTCTTCTACAATAATAGACCTCCTTAAATGGTGTCATAAATTAACAGCATATTAATTTCCATCCATTTACATAACAAATCTAAATTGTTACAAACTAGAGCAAGTTTTTTTTTTTTTTTTTTTTTTTTTTTTTTTTTTTTTTTTTAGTGAGGCAATTGGGGTTAAGTGACTTGCCCAGTGTCACACAGCTAGTAAGTGTTAAGTGTCTGAGGCCGGATTTGAACTCAGGTAATCCTGACTCCAGGGCCGGTGCTCTATCCACTGCGCCATCTAGCTGCCCCCTAGAGCAAGATTTAAAGAAATATGGATGCCCACGTTTGTGTCTTCTTTCTCTGAACTTAACTGTTTCAATCACTGTTTAACTACACTTTGAGTTTTTAACTTTCCTTGCCTTATAGTGATTGTGGATCTATTGACATGTTCCCTTGTTTCTGCCTGCTCTCTCTTTTGGGGGAAGGGAGTATCTTAGCAAAAAATCCTTCATTTATCTAAGAGAAAGGACCTGATGCTAGTTCTAATTAATATAAGTGGAATTCAGCTCTGCTATAGAACTGATTCCCTAAATTAACCTTTAAACTTTTTATCTTGCTTTTTATTCCATGCTCCAGGAGAGAGAGAGAGAGAGAGAGAGAGAGAGAGAGAGAGAGAGAGAGAGAGAGAGAGAGAAGTTAAAGTCGAGTTTCATAGTCACTGCCTAAAGGTCATCATATACTCTTGTTCAGTGGTACTTGGCTCTTCCTTACCCCATTTGGGTTTGTCATGTTTTGTTTGTTTGTTTGTTTGTTTTGGCAAAGATACTGGAATGGTTTGACATTTCCTTCTCCAGTTCATTTTACAGATAAGGAAATAGAGACAGAGTTAAGTGACTTGACCAGTATCACACAGCTAGTATGCCTCTAAAGCCAGATTTGAAATTGGGAAGATAAGTCTTCTTGACTCCAGGCCTGGCACTCCATCCACTGTACCTCCTAGATGCCCCAATGCCTACTCTTAATGTACTCATATACTCTTTTTTAATGGAAACATAATAAAATTTATTATATTAAAAACAATGGAAATTTATACTCCCAAATTATTACTTCTTAGTTACTTTACTACATTTTACTGTTATTTATGTTCCTTTTTTGTAATAAACATTTTTATTTATAATTTTGGGTTCCAATTTTTCTCTCTCTTTCCCTCCCTCCCATCTCCCCTTCCAGAGGCGGCAAACAATCAGATATGGGTTATATACTCATATACTCTTTTTTGTTTGTTTGTTTTGTTTTGTTTTGTTTTGGTGAGGCAACTGGGGTTAAGTGACTTGCCCAGGGTCACACAGCCAGTAAGTGTTAAGTGTCTGAGGCTGGATTTGAACTCAGGTACTCCTGAATCCAGGGCAGATGCTCTATCCACTGTGCCACCTAGCTGCCCCCACTAGTATACTCTTTGGGTTTTTGTTGTTGTTGTTGTTTGTTTTTGGTGAGGCAATTGGGGTTAAGTGACTTGCCCAGGGTCATACAGCTAGTAAATGCCAAGTGTCTGAGGCCAGATTTGAACTCAGGTCCTCCTGACTCCAGGGCCAGTGCCCTATCCACTGTGCCACCTAGCTGCCCCCCAACTCATATACTCTTTTTTTTTTAAGTGAGGCAATTGGGGTTAAGTGACTTGCCCAGGGTCACACAGCTAGTAAGTGTTAAGTGTCTGAGGCCGGATTTGAACTCAGGTACTCCTGACTCCAGGGCCAGTGCTCTATCCACTGTGCCACTTAGCTGCCCCTCCCACTCATATATTCTTAATGAGCATCTTCTAAACAAGGATTGTTTAGGAAGCTGTGTTTCTTCTGTGTTATAGTATTCCTACTAACTCAGTTCATTCTCTGTGTATAAGGTGTTTTTGTTTTGCACAGACATTTATTTTAACTAGTTAATTTTCTCTTTTAAACTAATTCTATCTTAAAGGTATTGGATATTTTTCTTTTCTCAATGTGTTAAGGCATTTGAGCAGTACTGGTTTCACATAGAGTGAATTCCTCATAAGGAGTATTCATAAATAGTTTGAAGTAAGTGGGAAACTATGTTATGAACATATGAACATAAGATTCAGAATAATTTTCTATAGTACCAAGGAAACCATGCAATTAATAATTTATGCATTTGTCACCTATAGGTATAAACCTTGGCTTTCCATTAAGGCTTTTTCATAGTGTACTCATAGGACCTTAGCTTCTAGGTAGTTCTAGGTTCTATGGTCCTGACTTATGACTATAGCTCACACAACACCAACCAGTGTTTTCCCCCAACCATTAACCAGTAGATAACACTTAGCTGAAAGCAATGGTATTTTCTTTTTCTTTTGCTATGATTTAATGTTTTCTTTTCCCCCCAATTGCCTGTAAAAGCAATTTTAACATTTTTTAAAATTTGAATTCCAAATTCTCTGTCTTTCCCTCTTTTCCCTTTCCCATTGAGAAGACAAACAATTTGTATAGGCTATACGCATGTAGTCATGCAAAACATATTTCCAAGTTAGTAATGTTGTGAAAGACCAAAAAGAAACCAACAAGAAAAATAAAAAAAGTAAAGAAAAAGTATTCTTCAGTCTGTATTTAGACTCCATCAGTTCTTTCTCTGGAGATAGATAGCATTTTTCATCATAAGTCCTTTAGAATTATTTTGGATCATTGTATGGCTGAGAATAACTGTCATTCACAATTCATGGCATAAAATTTTGCTGTTGCTGTGTACAATGTTCCCCTGGTTCTGCTCACTTTGCTTTGCATCAGTTCATGTAAGTCTTTCCAGGTTTTTCTGAGAGCATTCTGCTCATCATTTCTTATAGCACAACAGTATTCCATCACAATCATATATAACAACTTGTTCAGCTATTCTCCTTAATTTCAAGTCTTTGCTGCCACTAAAAGAGCTGCTATAAATATTTTTGTACATATATTTTTTTTACTTTTTGGGTTTTTTATCTCTTTGGGATATGGATCTAGTAGTGATATTGCTGATGCATGGTTTTATAGTCCTTTGGGCCTATAGCTCCAAATTGCTCTACAGAAGGATTGAATCAATATACTTCACCAATGGTGCTTTAGTGCCTCAATTTTCTCATATCCCCTCCAACATTTGTCATTTCCCTTTTCTGACATATTAGTCAATTTGATTGGTATGGGGTGGTAGTTCAGAGTGTTTTGATGTGTATTTCTTTAATCAATAGCAATTTAGAGCATTTTAAATATTATTATGGCTAATTTTGGTTATTTTGTCTGAAAACTGTTCATATTCTTTGACCATTTATCAGTTGAGGAATGCCTTTTAATTTTTATAAATTTGACTCAGTTCTTTATATATTTGAGGAATGAGGTTTTTATCAGAGAAACTTGTAAAATATTTTTCACAGTTATTACTGTGTTGTAAAATATTTTTGTTGTAAAATATTTTTCACAGTTATTATTACTGTGTATTTCCCTCTGTCCTATTCCTCCCTCTGCATTTATCCTATTCTCTCTCCTTTCACCCTGTACATCCTCACAAGTGTTTTGCTTCTGTCTTTTACTTGCCCTAATCTGCTCTCCTTTCTTTCACCCCACTTCTCTTATCCCCTTGCATTCCTACTTTCCTGTAGGATAAGATAGAGTTCTATACCCAAATGAGTGTGTATATTATTCCCTCTTTGAGCCAATTTCTATGAGAGCGATATTTAATGATATTTTCTAAGAATGAATATAAACGGTAGCTATAAAACATTTTCCCCATGAACCTGAAGTGCCATCTTCTATAAATACACACATTGGTAAGATTGGACACAAACCTGAAGTGACCAAGGCTATTTACTGTTTTGATACTACTAAGCCTTGAAGGCCTTTCTCGCCTGTGGAGTCCCTTCTAAGTTATTCCCTAGATGCATCATCTCTGCTGTACAGGCTATTCATTTGGATTGCCAGCAGTTGCTCCTCAGAGGGCACAATGACTTGTGAATCCATAGTCATCTCTCTTCTCTTCTGCCAAGGGTTATACTCCTTATAGTTTCTTCTTATCTCAAATGACTGTTTCTCTGTATCCCTCTCTGTCTGGAGTTTGTGTTTCTGCTTTCTAAGTGTCATTCTGACTCTCCAACTGTTGGATGAGTTTTGCCTCCCTCTGGGCAGGTAGTTCCAGATGTTAAATGCCATGGCCTTTGGGGCTGGGGGTTGGGAGAAGGAAAGAAAATACCACCTTCCCATCTACGTGCAAAATAAGTAGGTTCTTTCCCAGCTATTGGCTCTGTCTTCCATACATTCAACTTGATAGTGTTTTTTTAAGGGTCTTCTGGGAACATGGCCAATTATTGCTCATCTAATCACATTGCTCCTTTCTGACTCATTTGGAGACAAGTGCTCATAATTCATAAAGGGAAAACACATTAACACATCTGTGATGATGTCTTAAGCTTCATCAACTGAGTTGGGGTATGGGGAAAAACCAAATCTCCCTCACATAGTTTTCTCTGCCAGTATGTGTGGAGAATCATGAGAATCTCAGAGACAAAACCTCAAGGACCACTTGATACGACTCATACCTGGCTTGGGATGCTTGATTATTGGGCATCCAGCCCCTACTTCAGGACTTCCAAGAGGAGGCAATCTATTCTATTTGAGGATAGCTCTAATCAAAAGATCCTCCCTCCACTTGCTGCTTCATGTATTTTGAAATTTTGTTGAAATTTCTATCTCTTTCTTTTATACTGGGGCCAAGAAAAACAAGTTTAATCTTTCACAAGATAGCTGTTAAGAGCTTGAAGAAAACTATCATTTCTCCTCTATATTCTTTTTTTTTTCCTTCAGACTAAACATACCAAGTTTCTCCAGCTAATTGTCATATGGCATGATTTGCTAGGATTCTGAATCTCCTCCCTCTAGTCTCATCAACTTTCCTGGTTTCTAAATATTCTAACTATCTCCTAGCTCATCAGTCTACATTCTGAAACAAAGCACCCAGAACTGATGATCTTATTCCAAGTATGATTTAGCCAGTGCAAAGGAAAGTGGGATTATACACCTCTCTAGTTATTTTGCTTCCTTTAATGTGGTCTTAGATCACAGTGAATCTGGTTGGCTGCCCTGACACAATCTTAACTCATGATGAGAATTCAGCCTTCCAAACCCCTCAGGTCTCTTTCACATGAACTTTCGTCAACATAGCCATGATTCCTCTATCTTGTATTTGTGTGTATGTGTGTGTTTTTTAAAGCCCAAGTATTTTAAATTTCATCTTATTAGATTTAGCTTGACATTTTAGTTTCTTGAGATCTCTTTAGGTTCCAATTCTGCCATCTAGCACATTAGTAATTTTGCTTATTTTTGTGTTGTCTACACATCTGATGCACATGCCATCTGTTACTGAGAGAAATATAAAACAGAATGGAGCCAAGGACAGAGCCCTGTCCTTGGGGCTGCTTCACCAGAGACTTCCCTTCAAAGAGTCATTTGCCATCATTCTATGGGTCTAGGACAGCTAGGTGGTCAGTGGTCCTGAAGTTGGGAGGATCTGAGTTCAAATCTCTCCTCAGACACTTGCTAGCTGTGTGACCCTGGGCAAATCACTTAACCCCAATTGCCTCAAACATCTGGAGCCATATCCAGGAGGCCTGATACATATCTTGCCACTAGACCTAGATTGTACTGGAGGAAAAAGTGGGGCTGGTGACTTTGCACTTCCTTGCCTCACTTAAATCCCATTCATCGCAAGTCATGACATCATCCCTCTGATGTCATGGTCCTCTTGGAGAACTAAGGACAAACAACAACATTCTGTGGGCCTCGTCATTCAATGAGACATGAGTTCTCCTGAGTATATGCTAGGTGGAAGCATGAGCCTTTGTGTACCTGGGTATGTGAGAGGTCCTCATTTATAAAATGGGATGGGAGGAGATTCGGATTAGATGATTCCAACTTTAAGAAACTAAGGGTAAAAGGAGGAGAGAATTCTAAATGCTAGTGAGACACAACTTTGGATTCCCACCCCTACCCCCTGCCCCTAGCCAAACTAAATGGGAAACAATAATTTTAGGTGTGTAGTGTTATATTTATTTTTCTGGGATCAGTGGGCCTACTAACCCCTCTTATATTATCCCAGGCAATTTAAAACATTGGTGTTCAATCATTACAGTCATGTCTGACTTTTCATGACACCATTTGGGGTTTTCTCAGTAAAGATACTGTAGTGGTTTGCCATTTCCTTTTCCAGCTCATTTTACAGATGAGGAAACTGAGGCAAACAGGATTAAGTGCCTCACCAAGGGTCACAGCCTCAGCCTGGGTGCTCTATCTACTGTGAAGAAGCCAAATAATTGAAATCCATAGGAAACTCCCACTTCTCATGAAAGAAACAATTTCCTTACAGTTTCAAATTCCTTTTCATCAATTTTACTATTTTTTTAAAAACTGGAGATAATGAAAAGTTGGAAAAAATTAACTTCTTTGAATTATTTGAATTTCACATTTTTCCTTGCCCTTTCCTCCTGGATAGAATTACTAATGAGCAGTGAAAACAACTAAAGGAAGAGGAAACCATTAAGTGCTTGGAGTACTCAGTAACTTTAATGAACTTTGATTAATAATCAAGGGTTGACTGTAGTTCTTGGACTGAACTTTTTGTATTCATGCCACACCCTTCCCAAGACCCCCATTTTAAAATGCTGTTTAGCTTCTGTATTTCCTTCAAATTCATGGATTTCTATTTCTATCTCTGAGAGGCTGTTCTCTGAATCAGGAAAACCTCCATTCAAATCCTCCTCCTGACACATACTTACTAACTGTATGACCCTGGGTAAGTCATTTAACCTCTCAGTGCCCTGGCTCTCTCTAAGACTATAAATTTCAGAATAGTTTCTGATCTGTAGCAGTTAATGGAATTTCTGGAGCTGACATTCCCTATTACAATTAGATGACAGATCTGGAACAACAGCAAAAATCTGTTAATTTTTTCTTAGGGGTTCTTAAACACCAGGGGTTTCTCCATCTTTAATTCATTTATTGATGTTCCAGTCCTGTTTATATCATATTTCATTTAACTATGGTCTGCCATAATTAGGTTACCCTTTCTCTTATGCTTGGTAACCCCTATAATTTTTTAAAAAGATAACATAGAAATGGGCTAGGTGGTACATTGGATAGAGCATCAGTCTACTTTCTGAAAGCACCCAGAACTGATTATCTTATTCCAAGTAACGGGATGACCTGAATTCAAATCCAACCTTAGATTGTTGTTGTTTGACCTTTGTTCTCGAAGAGGACCATGACATCAAGGTGATGTCCTGGCTTGCACTGAATTGGATTTAAGTGAGGGAGGACTGTGCAAGGTCACTAGCTTCACTCTCTCCTCCAGAGCCATCTGGGCTCAGTGGCAAGACATATATAAGGATGACTGAAGATGGTCCCAGATGTTTAAGACCTGCAGAAAGGGGGAAAAAAGACAATGAAAAACAAACCCCATGAAACAGCTATCCAATGGTCAGACAGTGGTTCAAGGCTCTAGCACCAATTTTATGATAATCTTCTGCAAACAGTGATCCGTCTCCACATCATTGGGGTAAGTGACTTGCCCAGAGTGACATAGCTAGTAAGTGTCTGAGATAAATTTGAACTCAGGTCCTCTTGACTCCAACAGAAACAATGCTCTCTATCCATTGTGCCACCTAGCTTACTAGCTGTGTGAACTGGCAAGTCACTTCTTAGTTTCCTCAACAGTAAAATGGGGGTAATAATTAGCACTTACCTCACAGGGTTGTTATGAAGATCAAATTAGATAATACATGTAAAGCACTAGCATAGGGTGTGGTACATAGAAAGTGCTTTATAAATGCTTCCTTTCCTTTCCTTCCTTCCTTCCTTCTTCCCTCCCTTCCTTCCTTCCTTCCTTCCTTCCTTCCTTCCTTCCTTCCTTCCTTCCTTCCTTCCTTCCTTCCTTCCTTCCTTCCTTCCTTCCTTCCTTTCTTCCCTTTCTCCTTTCTTTCCTTCCTTTCTCCCTTATTATTAGATGTCATCCTAAGAGTAAGTATCCCAGAAATGCTCATCTGTCTAGATTTGTATCTCCAAGATATCTAGAAATGTTAACATTATGATAAGGAATTTTCCTCTAATGAAGCACTATGAGTACTCAGGGAATAATGGTAATAGGATCATAGATTTATGGCTGAAAGGGACCTACATCAACCCCTCCATTTTACAAAGGAGATAACTGAAGCCCAGGAAAATTAAGTAATTTATCCAGGGTCACACAAGTAGAAGGTATCAGAGAGGAGGATTTGAACTTAAGTCCTTATACTCATTCCACTGCATCATTCGTTGCTCAGTCATTTTTCATTCATGTCTGACTCTTTGTGACCCCTTTGGGGGTTTTCTTGACAAAGACACTGGAGTAGTTTGCCATCTCCTTCTCAAGCTCATTTTACAGCTAAGGAAACTGAGGCAAACAGGGTATATAGTGACTTGCCCAGGGTCACACAGCTAGTAAGTTTCTGAGATCACATTTGAATTCAGGAAGATGAGTCTTCCTGACTCCAGGCCTGGAACTCTGTCCACAGCTTCACATTGCCTAATAGTTTGCCTTTCTGTGCTACTTTAAGGTTTGCAAAATGCTTTCCATATAATATTCCTACAAGATAGATGGTGTCAGTATTATTATCCATATTTCAGAGATGAGGAAATAATGCTCTCAAAAGATAAGGCACTTGTTTGCCCATGGTCACCCTGTTTGTCTTAGGCAGAATTTGGATCAAGGTCTTGATGATTAAATTCTATCAGGATTAACTCTCAGATTACAGAATCTGTGACCTCAGTTTGCATTAAAAATAATAAACATTTTTATTTATAGTTTTGAGTTCCAATTTTTATCCCTTCCTCCCTTTCCTCTCTCCTCCCTGAGGTGGTAAGTGACCAGATATGGGTTATACACGTACAATTATGTAAAACGTGACCATATTAGTCATTTTGTACAAGAAAACTTGAATAAAAGAAAAAAAATGAAAGAAAGTGAAAAATAGCAGACTTCAGTCTGTGCTCCATCAATACCAGTTCTTTCTTTGGAGGTGGATGCTATGTTTCATCATTAATCCTTTGGGATTGTCTTGGATCATTGTATTGCTGAGAATAGTTAAGTCATCCACAGTTCTCCATCAAACAATATTGCTGCCTCTGTGCACAGTGTTCTCTTGGCTCTACTCACTTCACTATACATCAGTTCATACAAGTCTTTCCAGGCCTTTCTCAGTCTGCATTTTTAAAATTCATTGATATAATTTATTGTTCTATTGTCTTCCTTTCTGAATATGTGCTGCCCTTCTCTCACCTTTGTTGTTGTTATTGTTTGTCCTCTGTTCTCAAAGAGGATCATGACATCAAGGTGATGTCATGACTTGCACTGAATTAGATTTAAGTGAGGGAGAACTGTGCATGATCACCAACCTCACTCTCTCCTCCAGGGCCATTTGGCCGAGTGGCAAGACAGAGGATGAATGGATGGCCCGGGATGGTTTTTTTGTTTGTTTTGTTTTTTGGTGAGGCAATTGGGATTACATGACTTGCCTAGGGTCACACAGCTAGTAAGTATGAAGTGTCTGAGGCTGGATTTGAACTCAGGTACTCCTGACTCCAGGGCCGGTGCTCTATCCACTGTGCCACCTAGCTGCCCTGGCCCAGAATGTTTTAAGGCAATTGGTGTTAAGTGACTTCCCCAGGGTCCTATAGCTAGTAAGTGTCTGAGTTGAGATTTGAATTCAGGTCCTCCCAACTTCAGGGCCAGTGCTCTATCAACTGCACCATCTAGCTACCCCAGGAAGCCATTCCATAGGACAAAGAAAGAAAAAAACCCAGGAAAATTAGTTGTTCAAAACTAGCACATCAACTGAGTCTCACAGTATATACAATGCTTCAAACCCATAGTTCCCATCTCTTCAAAGAAGGGAAAGAGCTGCAATTTCTCATCTCATCTTCAGAGATAAAAGGCAGTGTGGTGTCATGGAGAAAGAATTGGCCTCAAAGCCAGGAAGATCTGGGTTCAAGTCCTATTTCTAACACATACTGGCTCATAACCTTGGGCAAGTCACTTAACCTTTTAGCATTATGAACAACTCTCTGAGACTAGAAGCTGTGGGGAAGGGCTCATCTGCATTATTAGAAGTAGTTTCCTAGGCCAATTATAGATTTGTTTCCTTTTCTTCTTCAGGAACAAGACTGTGAAATAACAATTTACAAAAAAAAAAAAGTTTTCCAATTCAGTGTCTTCCCAAATATCCCTGAAAATATGTTTACATAAAGATCTTAACTTTGAAAAATATGTACTTTGCCATTGAGCATCTACTACTTTGGAATGTGTTGGGTCAATGGGTTAATGGGTCAATGGCCCTGGGAGCTAGTCTTCCACTCCCAACATGATCGTTGTCTGTGGGAGTTTCTGCTAACTATACATACTCCTCACATTGGAGGGACCATTTCTGGGAATGAGGACATGATGATTGATTTCTACATATGTTTTTTAGCCTTTTACCTCCATTTTGAACCTAGTTTTAGGGCCATTTTTTAGAGTAGCTAAATGCAACTGTGGTCTATGGAGAGTAACTAGCTCATTTTTTTATAAAGCCTACTCCCTCATGAAGATGAAGTGGAAAAGAATTGATTTTGCAACTTAAGTGAAATGAAATATCATACTCTCAAAACACATGCCTGTATATAAGTTTGCATCTGACATTATTCTAGGCTAGATGATTGGGAACTAAAAGAATAAAATTAGAATTATAAATAGTGTTGATAAAATGGAGGAAAGAATAGGAAAAAGTTATATATACATATATATGTCTGATAGATAAATACATACATACATATACACATACACATAGAAACAGAAACTATATATGTTTTTACGGAGATACCCATAAAGATAGAAACAAACTATAGAGTTTATCAAAGACAAGTGGAGGTGATATTCTTAGGACATAAAGACTAAAGAATCCCTGATTGTTAAGAAATATGTCAGAATAGGATATAGGGGTAAGAGTAATATATCAGGAGTCTTAAATTCAGACCAAAGACCTGCAATTTCATTGCTATAGGAATCTCCCAATAAAGAGTTAAATACATATAGATAAGTATTTTTCATATATATTATATATGTATATATATGCATACACATACATACAAATAAGAATATAATACATGGAAAACCATGAGGTAAGACTCCCATTATAGTCTATAATACTCTGTGAGTTCAGACCTATACTAAAGCACTGTATCTAGTGTGGAATAAGAATGTAGAAGAGGTCTGCAAATGG
Source organism: Dromiciops gliroides (assembly GCF_019393635.1). NCBI lineage: Eukaryota > Metazoa > Chordata > Mammalia > Microbiotheria > Microbiotheriidae > Dromiciops > Dromiciops gliroides. Next base: position 576,694,150 of record NC_057861.1, on the reverse strand, counting down.
TTACAAAGGCAAATGGTTCAAGGGTTAAACTGTAAGACTTAGTTTTACATTTTAAAATTTTATTTATTTATTTTTGTTACATTTGAATTCCAAGTAGTCTCCCTCTTTCCCACCTTAGAGAAGGCCACCATTTCTCTCTCTCTCTCTCTCTCTCTCTCTCTCTCTCTCTCTCACACACACACACACACACACACACACACAAACACACACATGTGGAACCATAAAGTACATGAGAAAAGTTAGAGAATCTGACTCATTTAGAGTCAGGGAAAAGGCTAAAGGATAGCAATGTTTTTCAGGAATAGAAAAGATCCTACTAGATGTTCAATGAATCCAGAATTTGAGGAAAGAACTCAAGTTGTGAGAGAAGGGATTTAAATTAGCCACAGAGGAGAATTCCCTATCAGTAAAAATTCTCAAACATTAGAATTAGGTATAGAAATAGTTTGCAGAATTCTCTTTTCTGAAGATATTTATAAGAATGGAGTTCCATCAAGGTTGTTGTAAAGGAAAAACTTAGCACATCTTAAAAGGTTCTACAAATGTGAGGTGGTTTTTGTTACGATCACTACTCTTAACCCCACCAGTCACACCATCCCAACCCCTTTCACCATCACTAGGCAAAGTGGCCCGTTAAATAGAGAGCTGAAGAGACCAGGAGTCAGGAAGACCTGGGTTCAGGTCCTATCTGACAAACCATCTGTGTGACCCTGGATAGGTCACTTAACTTCTTAGAACTCTAGGCAGCTCTCTAAGACTATAATTTGCATTGGTAAGGGGAGTTTACTCATTTAAGAATTCCCTTTACTAATGAAAATACAAGTCTAGGCCCTATATCTTTTTATGATTATGATGTTGATATCATCAGGTTGGCTTTAAATATGGCATTGCCAAAAGGCAAGAGCTGAGCTGTCTTGAGATCTCTTCCATACTTAAGAATTTATGATTTCATAATTATCATTTTTAAAAGTGTCAGGTATGTTAGATTTCCCTCTAGTGGCATACAGAAGCATTTCACATAGATTGTATTTTAATCCAGGTCACTTGGAATTTATAGGATTGAGAATATGGAGCTGGAAGAGACCTTTGAGATCAAATAGTCCAGGCCAATTCCTACACACACACACACACACACACACACACACACACACACACACACACACACACACACACACTCTTATTTATCCAAAAGTAGAAACTGAGTTCCAGAGAAGAGAAAGTGACTTTCCCAAGAAGCAACAAAGTCTTAATTTCAGCCCAGTCTTCTGATTTAAGACCTGATACACTTTGCCACTCCAACTAGACCCTGGTACATTGGAAGGAGATGAAGAAGAAGAGAATGTTTAGGGTTTTGGTTCTTGGACCATTTGAGTTGGATGGACATTTAGAAAAGGGATCTATACTTTTTGATCTATACCCTCTTGCCTATCAAAACTGGACTTCACTCCTTGGTACTGATGTGAATCGCTTTAACAGCCTATTATGGAATTAGTCCTTGGACATATGTTCCTGTTGTTTATGAGTAGCTCAAATGGGTTGGAAAGATCACAAGGTCAAATGAGTATCTCCAGAGGGTGGCAGGGGCATACACCTAATAGCGGCTTGATGAATGTTTCTTTTTAGTGTTAAGATGGACCCCAACTACTTCCGACCCACCCCATCCTTGCCTTATGAGAGAAGACTCCTCAGTGTCTTCCTCATATGGAGCTGCTGAACCTCCAGTAAGCATTCTTCCTCTGCTCTGTCTTTACCTTTGTTGTCGTCGAGTGTATTCCAGAGCCCTACATAAACAAGTGTATATGGCAGGAAGAGTTCATTGCCTCCCTGAAAAATCTTAGTCCAGACAGTCCCTCCAGTCCAATGCCCTTACTATCGAACCACTTTGAGAAGCAACACTTAAAATATTCAGCTAGTTGTTATAATGGATAGGATCACTGGACCTGGAGTCAGGAAGATCTGAATTCAAAACCAATCTCAGATGCTTAATACCTGTATGTGCTCCCAGCCAAGGCATTTGACTTCTATTTGCCCCATCTCTTTATCTATGAAATGGAGATGATAATAATAGCACCTACCTTCCAGAATTGTGAGGATCAAATGAGAATATTTTAAAGGCACTTTGTAAGCCTTAAAGTGCTTATAAAAGTGCTAGCTATTTTTATTGTTATTGTTCTAACAAAATGTGACTTCTTGGGAAATATCTTCTAAAAAGTCATTGTTAGATTCATCCTGTTATATGGCCTGACAGCAACAAAATTGGTTTTTCTGAAGGTAAGAAAACACCCCTTATTGAACAAGGATTTGTATTGTATACCCCTATTGAACAAGAACTTCACTGGAAAAGAGATGCTATTCTTTGATTGTCTCAAGATTGCTAAAAATAATCTTATTTTTAAAAGACATAATTCATACATTATAAGGGAAATATTCTCAAAATATAGCTTATAAAGTCCCTCTGTTGGCAACATCATTTTCATATACAAAGGACAGCTGTATTCCTTGTAGCTATAAGGATGCCCTGCTACTAGAAACCTGAATGCCCGATTCACAATTAGGATTTGTCTTGGTTTCCAGTAAACTGATCAAGGTCAGCTATTGCGATATTGTTCAATAAACTCCAGTGGCTCTCTATTATGTCCAGGATCAAATATGGCAGCCTCTGTATAGATTTTAAAGCCCTGCATAACCTGATCCCTTCCTACCTTTCCAGTCTTCTTATACCTTCCTCCCTTTCACGTACTAGATGATCCAGTGACACTAGCTTCCTTGTTCCTCCCTTACACAAGATACTCCATCTTCTGACTTTGTCCATTTTCAAGGACTTTCCACCATGCCTGGAACTCTTTCTATATTCATCTCTGCCTCCCGGATTCTCTGATTTCCCTTAAGTCCCAGCTAAAATCCTACTTTCTGCAATAAGCCTTTTCCCAATATCTTTAATGCTAGTGACTTTACTCTGAGATTACTTTTGTATGTATGTTTTGTGTGTTGTACATAGGTGTTTTCACCTCCCATTAGACCGTAAGCTTCCTGAGAGCAGGGCTAGTTGTTTGTTTGCTTGCTTGTTTTTGCCATTCTTTGTATCCCTAGTACTTCACGTAATACTTGGGACATGCTTCTTCACTTGATTTGACTGGTCTTGCTAGTCTATGTTTGGTGATGAATTTGGGGCCCTTGATGAAAGAGGTTATTTAAAGGTTGGCTATAATAATTTCCCTCCTGGCTAAATGAACCCGGCACAGTAGAACCTGACACTACCCCAAATGTATCCCAAAACCCAGATGTACATCAGCAGCCAATTGGCTGAAGCTTTCAACAAAACACACCAAAGCTTCTTTTGCTGCTAACCCAGGACTCTTCTTGACAGTGTTGCTCTTTCAGATGAAATAACTGATTTACCTTCCTAATAATTCATTTGCATTTTGGCAAATTAGTCCTGAAATTTATCCCTGGAGTTGTACATGAATTTCACTGGAAACATCTGGACTAGAATGGGGAGTCATCAAATAAGAGACTCTGGGCATGGAGGAGGGTTTTCTTGTGTCTTGCCCTAGGATAGCATGTATGCTTAAGTCCCCTATTGGCATCAACCCTCGTTTCCATCACTCTAGGATGTAGCACCTTGGCTCTGATTGGTTTCCTCCCTGATCCTAAAAGTGATTAAAAACTATAGATACAATCGAATGGCACCCCTTCATTCTTTATATCTTAGGAAACTTGTCGGAGGTTTTACAAGATCTGGAGGCTGAACCCCAACTAATAGACACCCACAAACCATAGATCTGGAGGAGATCCACAAAGCTATGCCTTTGTGTTATGGTTTATGATGCTTTGAGTTGGTAGAGGGATTCCTAAACAGTACTTATGTCAGATGCTTAGGTTCCCTGAGCTCAGTGATTTGGGAATAAGAGGAGGGAGATTCATATGTCTGTAAGGGGAGAAAGTTATTGTTGTTTACTTGTGTGTGACTCTTCCTCCCACCCCACTTGAGTTTTTTTGTTTTGTTTTGCTTTGTTTTAAGCAAAGGTACTGGAGTGGTTTGCCATTTCCTTCTCCAGCTCATTTTATAGATGAGGAACTGAGGCAAACAGGATTGAGTGACTTGCTCAGATTCACACAGCTAGTAAGTGTCTGAGACCAGTTTTGAACTCATAAAATCTTGATTCCAAGCCCAGTGCTCTATCTACTGATCCACCTACCTGCCATGGATAAAGTGGTAAGGGTGGGTAAAAACAAGTGTCAGGGCAGCTAGATGGTGCAGTGGTTAGAACACCGGCCCTGGATTCAGGAGTACCTGAGTTCAAATCCGGCCTCAGACACTTACTAGCTGTGTGACCTTGGGCAAGTCACTTAACCCCTATTGCCTCACTAAAAAAAAAAACAAAAAAAAACAAGTGTCAGCCCTGTAGGGTGATGAAGTTGCTCAGGTCTTTTAATTACATAGGATGAAAGAATTTAGAGCAGGACTGAACTTGAGAAAAATTCTAATCTAACCCTCTTATTTTATATTTGAGGAAATAGCTGGAGAGGTGAGGAGACTTACTTAAAGCCACACAGCTGATACACATGAGAGCCTGGAGCAGAACTCAGGTTTCCTGACTCCAATTCCAGTTGTCCTTTTATTTACAGGAGGCATATAAAGAGGTCCATGTCCTTTGCTCTTCTCTTATCAGCTTCTTGGATAGTTGGCTAGACAAGGAGATAGTCTCCCCCCATTGCTACTAATTGCATTGACAGTACATAGACGTTTAGAATAGGATGCTGGGGGTGTCTGGTGCCCTGGTAACTTAGATACCTTGATCCAGGGTCAAGATAGTACTAAGATGTTTTCAAAATGCTTCAAGATGGCCAATTTTTCCCTTACCACCTCTCTGAAGTGGTGTGGTATAGTGCTAGAAAAATGAAGAGACCTAGTTTTGAATCATGGGTCCAAAATTCACTAGCTGTGTAACCTTAGGAAAATTATTTAACCTACCTCAATTTCTTCATATGGAAAAAAATTGTATGATGATGATAATGGTGAGATTTATATTGCCAACTGCATAGAGGGTTTTTTTAAAAATAGAAGTGCTTTGTAAACCCTAAGCCACTGTATAATAATAAAGGCTAGCATCTATGTAGTGTTGAAAAATAAAGTGATGATTTTGGTTCTCCTTTGGGGCTCATTACATGTTATCTTATTTGATTCTCACAACATAAATGTGAATAATTATTTTTGCCATTATTTCTTCCTTTTATAACTCTTCTACTAACTCATTTAGAATTTATGGTCTGAGTTTCCCATTGAACTTGAACTTAGGGCAGCCCAAGAGATAGATCAAGTCACAGTTCTCATGATGCAAATCTTCTTTACTATTCATTGAATGGCTTCATCTCATTCACCAGAGGAAAGAGATTCAGAAGGTCAGGGGGCTGTGGGGTGAAGAAGGCTTGTTCCACTGCAGCCCTAGGAGAGCCTTTCATAGCTGTTAAAGTAAAGTATTACCTGCCTTCAATGCGTTGAGCACCAAAATTGATCCCCAAGAAGTTGGATATGATATGTTGCTGAGAAAGTATTGCTGATTAACTCCAGGGAAGCAGGCTTCAAATGGAGCCTGAGTGGCAAATTCCACAAAAGATAAAACTCCATTTGTATTTGTAGAGATGTTAGAAGGACTTTAAAAGGCTTTGGAAAAGATATGAAGCAGCCCTGGAAACTGATTCACTAAGATGTTATCTTGAGATAGAATTTATCCCTTCCTGATTTTTTGAATTTATAAATGAATGTTTCTTAGAGTATTTTTGCATTCATGGAATTAAATCACTTATTTTAGGTTCTTGGTTTCTTTTAGGAGATTTGCAGTTTAAAAAATTTTCTTACTACTTAAAGCAATTGCTTATACATGGTATTTAGATCATCAGTGATTCAAGTATGCCTAAGGAGAAAGAAAGCATACTCAGGAAGAATATATGTGCAAATGGAAAGAAAAGTTTAAGGGAGGACCAATGTGCATACTTAGAAATCTGTAACCAAGTAATTAGTAATTAGCAATCTGGAAGCAATCCATTCTGGAGGTGACCAGTTTTAATCCCAACTGGTAGTGTGTGTGTGGGGGAGCACCAAATTTAGAATCAGGGTTTGAATTCTGGCTCCATCCTTAACTGTTACCCATTTGACTTAGGTCAACTTCCTTTTTACCCATGTCTTCAGTTATATATAAAATGAGGGAGCTGGACAAGATGGTCTCTAAGGTTTCTCCAGAATCTACTATGAAAAAAAGTCATTCTTAAGTAAATCCATGATTATATAATCAACAAAATAAAAACCTTTTTTCATATTTTAAGCTGGTAAAAAATAAATAAAAGTAAAAAACCCCAAAAATCCATATTTTAAGCTTGTGAAACATGCATGGAAAGTTCTAATGATTATACTTCTTTAAGTCATATACTATGAAAATTCTACCATATTATTAGATCCTATCCCTGATGCTATGGGTGATTCCTGAATCCATGCTCTATCATGTATATGCTTTGTACTAAAATTTCTCAAAATTATGAGTCATATATAATTCACTACCTTCTCAGTGCACAAGTTAAGTATTTGAAAAGTAACCTACTTTTGTTATGTTACTGAAATAATTTTGTATAGACTTTGGGGCCTTAGCTTGGGTCTCCTCTTAGTAGAATTTGGTTCCCTTTGGGACAGAGCCTCTTGGTATGGGCAGAAATGCCAAGCTGTTCTTGATCCCCTCTCTCTCTTGGAAAAAAGTGGTTTTCTGATCTAGACAGATGCCTAGTTGCCTTCAGAGGGATCCAAGCTTTCTTCTGAGATCAGTAAGAAAACAAAACAACCACCCACCCCTTTCTCCATGGTGCTATACTAGTCGAACTGAAAATTTTAAAATAATGAGCTAATAGAGTCAGACCAAATTCCAATTTCATCTTATCAAAACACTAAGCTTTGCTAAGAAATATGGGTAGACTGCCTAGTACAATTGCAACTGATAGGAAAAAGGTCACTTATTTAAAATATATCACTATTGTGCATACATCTGGTAGACTTCACTGGTGAAAACTATGGGCATAATTGACCGTATCAATAACAAAACAAACAGAAATCATATGGCTATGTCAATAGATGTAAGAAAAGCTTTTTTTTTTTTTTTTTTTTTTTTTTTTTGGGCAGGGCAATGAGGATTAAGTGACTTGCCCAGAGTCACACAGCTAGTAAGTGTCAAATGTCTGAGGCTGGATTTGAACTCAGGTCCTCCTGAATCCAGGGCCAGTGCTCTAGCCACTGCGCCACCTAGCTGTCCCCCAGAAAAAGCTTTTGACAAATATAACACCCATTCCTCTTAAAAACACTAGAGACCATAGGAATAAATGGAGTTTTCCTTAAAATGATAAGTAGTATCTATCCAAAACCATCAGGAAGCACAATATGTAATGTGAATAAGCTAGCAGCCTTCCCAGTAAGATCAGGGGTGAAACAAGGATGCTTATTATCACCACCATTATTCAATATTGTACTAGAAATGTTAGCTTTATCAATAAGAGAAGAAAAAAGAAATTGAAAGAGTTAGAATAGTCAATGAGGAAACAAAATTATCACTCTTTGTAGGTGATATGATGGTATACTTAGAAATCTTAGAGAATCAACTAAAAAACTACTTTAAACAATTAACAACTTTAGCAAATTTGCATGAAAGAAAATAAATCCACATAAATCATAAGCATTTCTGTATTTTATCAAGAAAGCCCAGAAGCAAGAAATAAAAAGAGAAATTCCATTTAAAATAACTGCAGACAATATTGTCTCTCTGCCAAGACAAATCCAGGAAATATAAGAAAAAAACCATTACAAAACACAAATAAGTCAGATCTAAACAAATGGAAAAATATCAATTGCTCATGGGTAGGCCTAGTTAATATAATAAAAATGACAATTCTACCTAAATTGTTTTACTTATTCAGTGCCATACCAATCAAATTACCAAAAATATTTTATAGAGCTAGAAAAAATTATAACAAATTTCATCTGGAAGAACAAAAGTTCAAGAATATCAAGGGAATTGATGAAAAACGTAAAGGAAGGTGGCCTAGCAGTACCAGATCTAAAACTAAAATGACATGCATCAAAACTCTTTGGTACTGGCTAAAAAATAGAGTGGTAGATTAATGGAATAGGTTAAGCACACAAGACACAGTAGTAAATGATAATCTATTGTTTGATACACCCAAAGACTCCAACTTCTGGAATAAGAACTCATTATGTGACAAACACTGCTGGAAAAACTGGAAAATAGTATGGCAGAAACTAGGCATAGACCAACATCTCATGCTGTATACTTCTCCTGGATCTTTTTTTCCAGGTCAGCTGTTTTTCCAAGGAGATATTTCACATTTCCCTCTATTTTTTTTTTTTTATGCATTTGGATTTGCTTTATGGTGTCCTGATTTCTCATAAAGTCCTTGGCTTCCATTTGTTCAATCCTAATTCTTAGGCAATTATTTTCTTCAGAGAGCTTTTGTATCTCCTTTTCCATTTGGCTTTTCAAACTGCTGACTTTTTTCTCATGACTTTCCTGCATCACTCTCATTTCTCTTTCCATTTTTTCCTCTACCTCTCTTGTTTTGTCTTCAAAGTCCTTTTTGAGTGCCTCTATGGCCTGAGACCAATTTATATTTTTCTTGGAAGCTTTGGAGTATGAGCACTGACATTGCTATCCTCTTCTGAGGGTGCACCTCAATCTTCCTTGTTGCTAAAGACACTTTCTATGGTTCTCAACTTTCTCTGCTTGCTCATCTTGCCTGTCTTTTACTTGACTTTTAACTTCCTCTTACAGTGGGGCGCTACTTCCAAGCTACACTGTCACAAGCTTTAGAGGGTCCCAGTTGTTTTGGTTTAAGTAAGAGCAGGTTCTTCATTTGCCTGGCCTGTTCCCTGGTCTGTAGATAATCCCAGGCCCACTTGCTAATTAATCAGATGCAAAACTTTGTGTGCTATGGTTGTTAGCTCTGACAAGCCTGTGTCCCTCCCTGACCTGGGCCACCACTACTCAAGAACTTCCTGGTTCCCAGCAGGGTTGAAAAACCCAAGTTCTGCCTCAGCACCAGCAGACACCCCTGTATTCCCCCCTACCCCCCGGCCAGCCATTCAGCCCTCCCACCTGACTGTGAGCTTAGTTCCAGATGACACTGGCATTACACCTGATTCAGAGGCTCTTGGGGGGGGGGGTGTCTCTTTCCATGGCTCAGCCTGCCTAGGACTAGATCTGAGTCAGCATGACTGTGGGGTTGGGCTCCACTCCTATCCTGGCACAACAGTCCCCTCCTGCTGACCTGATAAGCCGTCTTTGGCTGGAAAATGATCTCAGTCCATTCTTTTGTGGGTTTTGCTGCTCCAGGAATTGTCCTATGGCATTATCTGGAGGTTTTTTTGAGCAATCATGTCATAAGTTCCAAGAGCTTACTGCCTTTCCTCCACCATCTTGGCTCCACCCTCATGCTATATACCAAGATAAGGTCAAAATGGATACATGATTTAGATATAAAGGGTGATGCCATAAGCAAACTAGGAAATCAAGGAATAGTTTACTTGTCAGATCTATGGACAGGGGAAGAATTTATGACCAAACAAGAGATATTATGAAATATTATGAAATACAAAATGGATTGAAAAGTTTTGTACAAATAAAACCAATGCAACCAAGATTAAAAGGAAAGCAGAAAGTTAGAAAACAGTTTATTTGTTTTTGGGGGTTTTTTGGTGAGGCAATTGGGGTTAAGTGACTTGCCCAGGGTCACACAGCTAGTAAGTGTCAAGTGTCTGAGGCTGGATTTGAACTCAGGTCCTCCTGAATCCAGGGCCGGTGCTCTATCCACTGCACCACCTAGCTGCCCCAGAAAACAGTTTTTACGACCAATGCTTTTGATAAAGGCTTCATTTCTGAAATATATAAAGAACTGAGTCAAACTTATAAGAATGCAAGGCATTTCCCAATTGATAAATGGTCAAAGGATATGAACAGGCAGTTTTCAGATGAAGAAGTTAAAGCTAACTATAGTCATATAAAAAAAAACCCAACCACTCTAAATCACTATTGATTAGAGAAATGCAAATTAAAACAACTCTGAGGTACCCCCTCACACATATCAAAGTGACTAATATGACAGAAAAGGAAATGATAAATTTTGGGAAAGATGTGGGACAATTAGGACACTAATGGTTGTGAACTGATCCGATCCTTCTGGAGAGCAATTTGGAAGTATCCCCCAAAGGGCTATAAAACTGCACAAAGCTTTTGATCCAGCAAAACCATGACTATGTCTGTATCCCAAAGAAATCATAACTATTTATAGCAGCTCTTTTTGTGGTGGAAAAGAATTGACAATTGAAGGGTTGCCCATCAATTGGGGAATGGCTGAACCAGTTGTGGCATATGAATGTAATGGAATACTATTGTGCTATAAGAAATGATATGGGCAGCTAGGTGGCTCAGTGGATAAAGCACTGGCCCTGGATTCAGGAGGACCTGAGTTCAAATCCAGCCTCAGCCACTTGACATGTACTAGCTGTGTGACCCTGGGCAAGTCACTTAACCCCCATTGTCCCACAAAACAAACAAACAAAGAGAGCCATCACCAACATTAATTACTTTTAGGGGGCAGCTAGGTGGCACAGTGGATAAAGCACCGGCCCTGCATTCAGGAGTACCTGAGTTCAAATCCGGGCTCACTTGACACTTATTAGCTGTGTGACCCTGGGCAAGTCACTTAACCCTCATTGCCTTGCAAAAAAAGAAAGAAAGAAAGAAAGGAAGGAAGGAAGGAAGGAAGGAAGGAAGGAAGGAAGGAAGGAAGGAAGGAAGGAAGGAAGGAAGGAAGGAAGGAAGGAAGGAAGGAAGGAAGAAATGATGAGCAGATGGATTGCAAAAAACCCTGGAAAGACTTACATGAACTTATGCTGAGTGAAATGAACAGAACCAGGAGAACATTGTACACAGTAACAGTAATATTGTGCAAAGATTTAGCTCTTCTCAGCAATACGAGATCCAAAACAATTCCAAAAGACTTGTGATGGAAAATACTATACACATCCAAAGAAAGAACTATGGAGTCTGAATGAAGACTGAAGCATACTATTTTCACTTTTTTTTCTTTCTCATGGGCTTTTTTTTCCTTTTGTTCTCTTTCTTCTTTCACAACACGACTAATGTGGAAATATGTTTAACATTATTGTACATGTATAACCCATATCAGATTGCTTGCCGTCTTGGGGAGCGAGGAGAGAAGAGAGGAAGGGAGAAAAATTTGGAACTCAAAATCTTACCAAAATGAATGCTGAGAACTATATTTACATGTAATTGGAAAAAATACTTTTTAAATGCAAAAAAACCCCAAACCCCAAACCAATCAACAGTAACAGGATATTTCTGAAAACATATCTCCATAGGGCCCCTCTTTCTGTTCTCAAAAAACAACTTCTGTACAAGATGGAAATGTTGCTCATCCTATTTCCTGTTTTCAATCTTTTCTGTAGCAAGCCTATGTCAACACTTTTAATATGCTACCAGATCCAGAAAATTCAATAAGTTGATATAGAAATAATTTATTCTGTTAATTTGCTTATAAAATCATGTCTTTGTTGGGTGCTTAAAAATATTGGCTAATAGCTAGTTGGCATTTTTATATAAATATATATATACATATATGTCTATCTATATGTCTGTCTATATCTATATCTACCTAGTACTTTAAGGTTTACAAAATGCTTTATAAATACTATCTCACTTTGTCCTCAGAACAAATCTATGAGGTAGGTACTATTAGTATCACTATTTTAGAGTTGAGGAACTTAAGGCAGACATGGTTAAATGATTTGGCCGGGGTCACACAGCTAGTAAATATCTCAGGCTGGATTTTAACTCAGATCTTCCTGACTCCAAGTCTAGGATTTTACTAATTAGCTACCTCCAAGTTAAGAAACTCTCACTCTTGGGGCAGCTAGGTGGTGCAGTAGATAAAGCACCGGCCCTGGATTCAGGAGGACCTGAGTTCAAATCTGACCTCAGACACTTGACACTTACTAGCTGTGTGACCCTGGGCAAGTCACTTGACCCCAATTGCCTCACCAAAAAAAAAAAAAAAAAAGAAAGAAACTCTCTCATCCAAAGCCTTGGTCTTGTTTTTCAGAATTTTTCATTTTCCTTCTTTCTCCCCGATTCTGTTCAATCACAGATCCTTATAAATAATGTGAATGGGTTTCTTCCATTGATGCTGCAAGATAAGATTTGTTGCAAAGCTTCAGCTCATCTGCAACTCTGGTTTATAAATTAACCTATGTTCTTTATGGCCCACTGATAAACCATTAAACAAAGTTTACATTTTAACTGCATAACATCTTTGACCATGCTATAGTATGTGAATCTAATCTTGAAATGGACAGCTTTTTGAAGGGAATTTTTCCAACAGGCACCACAAACATCACATGTTTGGATTACCCATCAAACATTTAATTTGTGGTCTTACCCAATTCTTCAAGAACACAGAGATCCCTATAAACCTCCGATGTTATTAGTGACTTTAATGGCGTAAGCATATGTAAATTTTAGTTCCTCTACGAATGACTTTATGATCTGAAACACAATGTATGGTTGAAAAGTTAGTTAATATTTGCAATGTGGAGGTTTCCAAAATGACACCTTTCAAACAAATTCTCACTTTTCTTGAGTTAGGGACTAGTCATGAATTCCAAAGTACAAGCAGCTCTGAAGCCAGTCCATTTTATTAATTGTAATTGTTATTCAACTTATTAATGAATAAGAATCAAAAGAGCCAGTCCTAGAGTCCTTACCCTACTATGCAACACTCCCTGTTCTCTAATTCAGAACCACCTAGGTTCTTTCAAGGTACAGAGACATGTCCTCTCTTGCTTGACTATAGATAAATAATAAGTTACTGTTAATGAGAAGTATGTACCTCCCATATCATGGCCAGAGTCCCTGCCATTGGAAACCTGTACAAGGGGAGCTACTGCTGCCAGGGGAGATAGATAGATGGATGCATGGATGGATGGATGGATAGATAGATAGATAGATAGATACATAAATACATAGATGATAGATAGATAGATACATAGATAGATACACAGATAGATAGATAGATAGATAAACAGATAGATTTATAGTGAGGTTAAACCTGTGGTTGAAATCCTGCCTCAGATGTGACCCTCAGCAAGTCATTTGGCCATTCTGGGCCTCAGTTTTGTCACTGGAAAATGAAAGTGTGGACTCACCTACCTACAGGCTATATTTCAGCACTAGATCCATGACCCTGTGATCTGTAGGTGGACTTCAGAATCCTTTTTCCAAGAGAATCCATGGTTTAAATGAGTTGTAAACTTGAACCAGGGTAATCATTGAGACCCAGTGATGAGGCCCTTGTTCTGGTATTAAAAGACCTGACTCAGACATTTACTAGCTGTGTGACTCTGAGCAAGTCACTTAACCTCATTTGTAAAAAGAGAAGATTGTCCTTCATGTTCTCTAAGGACCCTTCTAGCTCAGAATCTATGATCCTATATAATTCTATGTCTCTAGTCATACTTTTGTTGTGGTTTTTCAGTCTTTTCAGTTGTGTCTGACCCTTTGTGACCCTATTTGGGGTTTTCTTGGCAAAAATACTGCAGTGTTTTGTGATTTCCTTCTCCAGCTCCTTTAACAGATGAGGAAACTGAGGTAAACAGGGTTAAGTGATTTTCCTAGGGTCACACAGATTTGAACTCAAGAAGATGAGTCTTCCAAATTCCAAGTCCAATGCTTTTAAATGTATTTTGTTGACTGTATTTTAATTTAATTGGTTTCCTCTGTAATACTATGCATTTTATTTTATGCACTTATAAGCATTATCCTAAGAAGGGATCCATAGGCCTCTCTATAATGCCAAAGGTGTCCATAACCAACAAAGGTTGGGAACCTCTGTTAGTGTATGAATGTCTCTCTTGCCTGAGCCTCAATGCTATTTTTTAAGAGGAGTTCTTGGACTACTAAGCATTTCTTCCCAAAAACCCCTAAGTCTGTTAAAAAACAAAAAGTAGGAATATAGTAAAACTTGGACTCATTCTCAAACAAAGGGGAGAATCTGTGAACCAGTGGAGAATAGTGACTGAGAAGAGACTAGAACATCTCACTTTGGATTCCACCAGCGACTAATTCTGGAATCTTAACCCATCTGTGCCACATAAGCCTTTTTGAAGTCCTAAATCTTCACATCTGGGCATTTATTGAATGTTCACATGCCCAAGGTACAGATTTGGGACAGTGATCTGCACCACCATCTATTCTCTCCATTTATTGAGTCATCTAAGTCACACGATTAATAGAGACTTAGAGTCAGGAAGTTTTTGTTTTTGTTAGTCATGTCTGACTCTTAGTGATCCCATTTGGGATTTTCTTGGCAGAGATACTAGAATGGGTTGCCATTTCCTTTTCCAGTTCATTTTACAGATGAAGAAACTGAGGCAAACGAAGTTAAGTGATTTTCCCAGGGTCACACAGCCAGTAAGTATCTGAGGCCATATTTGAACTCAGGCTCATCTGATTCCAGGGCTAGTGTTCTATTCACTGCACTACTTGCCAGAATTCAAATTCAGCCTCAGATACTAGCTGTCTGCCTCAGTTTCCCTAACTGTAAAATGGAGATCATAGTAGCATCTACCTCCCAAGGTTGGCATGAGAATCAAATGAGCTAATATTTGTAAAAGTACTTCGTACAGTGGCTAGCACACAGTAGGCACTTAGTAAATGCTTATTTCCCTTCTCTGTGCCTGCCAGAAACACTAGCACAGTGCTGAGGCTGCTGGGGGATCCGACACTGTTTACATTCCTGCCCTATGATGACTAGGTTAGCCTACTCCTGAATGTTCTTGTCACTTGAGAAGTACATCCCGTGAGCTGTGGGGGGATGAAGAGCTTCTGCCATATAGTGATGTAGAAAGAGAAAAAATCCTTCTGCAGTCTTGTGTACTCAGTAACTCTCACCATTGAGGAAGAAGCAGCTGTGAAGCTGGGTATAGCAGCATGACGGGGATCCCAGCCAGGATTTATTTATTCTTTAGAGCCAGCTCTCACTGGTTTCACTCCCATAGGGTTTTCTGTACCATACTGGGAGATGCCATTCAAACCCACTTCCCATGCCTGAAAATTGACTTGAAATAGCTTTCACAGTTTTAATTGTTTGGAGGCCAAGAAAGTGGGTGAATTGACTCAGAAACTGGCACTATGATGTTTGCCCTCTAGCTTTTAATTTATTCCTTTTATTGCCTGATGAATCAACCTGCAGAAGTAATTCACAGACTTCTATGTTATTTCTAAATTATTTCTTCATTACTCCATGATTTTGTAGTTTTAGGTACTCCCAACACCAATACCAATCAAATTCTATTCCATGTTGTTAGAGGAAAAATTACAATCTCATGGCCAACCTCCTAGAAATGTTGCCTTTACATTTGGGACAGAGTGTTTAGACCAGATCAAATATCTTTCATAAAAGAGAGAGGTACCATAATAGCTTGGAGCCCATTACTTATCTATCTTCTTTTAATTTGGAAATCTTTTTTTCATGAAGTGCTTCCTACTTCATTGCTTATTTTTATATTTAGTATATAGAGTTAAATTCTAGTATGAAATACCAGGAAGTTAAATTCATTATTTGGGGCAGGGGGAAGCTCTTTAGAATTTGGATCAGAAAGGAATGAGAGGGGCAGCTAGGTGGTGCAGTGGATAGAGCACCGGCCCTGGATTCAGGGGGACCTGAGTTCAAATCCGGCCTGAGACACTTAACAGTTACTAGCTGTGTGACCCTGGACAAGTCACTTAACCCCAATTGACTCACAAAAAAACAAAACAAAACAAAAAACCAACAAAAAAAGAAAGGAATGAGATACCAAAAACTGTTTTATTAAAGCAATGTACTACTTAAATATCTAGTTAGCTAGCTAGCTAGCTAGCTAGCCTTCCTCTTCCCCTATCTCATGCTACCGTCCTAAATTTGTGTTGCCTTGAAAGGTTAGGTCACCAGAGGTGGGTGCATGGCTGCTATTTTCAGGTGTTAGGGATAACTCAGGGGGTATACTTTACCAACACAATAGCTCACAGGTCCAGGCTGGTATGCTTTTCATTAATAATCATTCAGTGAATGTGGAGGCAGCTAGGTGGTGCAGAGGATAAAGCACCAGCCCTGGATTCAGGAGGACCTGAGTTCAAATCCGGTCTCAGACACTTGACACTTAGTAGCTGCGTAACCCTGGGCAAGTCACTTAACCCTCATTGCCCTGCAAAATAATAATAATAATAATCATTCAGTGACCTCAATAAGCTTTTAGAAAAGGCATTTATTCAAATGTAGTAAGAACAGTTGCAACACATTCTGCCCTTGGGCTTTGGATATACTCTCCCACAAATACAGAGTTTATGGAGAAATGTGTTTAAACTTAGAGTACACACTTGTAATATGTAGATGTGGCAAAAATAAATCACAATTTCTGAAAGTCCTTTCTCTATTTGTAGACTCCTCATGCTGATGTATCTTTCCTGGACCAATTGCTCAACTGGGTTTCCAGAGTCTACTATTCTGTATTGTCTGACTCTCTAATCTGATGCAATGCAATTCTTCTTGAAGCTGTTTCCTCACTTAAGTGACTGCATAAATAGATGTCTCTGCTGCCTGGTGGACTAGCTCCCACTGAAAGAACACATGGTAGAGGGGAGGAAACAGCTTTAAGAAGTTGTTCATTGTACTCTGGGAAAGCACAATGGCTGGGAAATCAGATGGCCTGATTTCAAGCTTGGCTGCAAAATACTTGATGTCATGGTGAGTGGCCAAGGAAAAATAACAAAAAATCATCAGGGTGGGGAGATATCTGATAACCTGGTATGTTTTCATATACTCGTGTCTTCCATTTGGTACCCCTCAAACCCAGGTACCATTCAGAAGTCTGAGGCAGGTCCAGCATTACCCAATATGAAGCTGCCCTGGGTTTATATTAACTTCCCAGGATACTGTCTTCTCATTATAATGATCATTACCCAGACCACAATGTCAAGAAAGCCATAGTCACACTTCACTTTATCCCTTACTCAGCGGCCCTGCTACTGCAGGGATGCCCTTTCTTTCTCTCTTTCTTCTCCTCAAGTTCTGAAACAATGAACCATGATCGGATCAACTCTGCCATTGTTCCCATAAGGTGTGTCAGCTTACTCTCCTATAGCCCCATTCACCATCCTTATAACTAACTTTCCAGGAGAAAGTGCCCTTCTTTGGCCAGCTTTCCTGTTTTTGTGTGTTATTTCCCTGATTAGAATGTAAACTCCTTGAGGGTAGGGACTGATTTTGCTTTTGTATTTGTATCCCTAGCCTCTTAGCACAAAGCTTGCTTCATAGTAGGCATTTAATTGATATTATTAATTAATATTAATATTATTCAAATTTTGTTGTTTCAGTTGTGTCTGACTCTTCATAACCCTGCATGGGGTTTTCTTGTCAAAGATACTGGAGAGGTTTGTCATTTTCTTCTCCAGTTCATTTGACAGATGAGGAAACTGAGGCAAACAGGGTTAAGTGCCTTACCCAGGGTCACACAGCTAGTAAGTATTTGAGGCTGGATTTGAACTCAAGAAGATTAGTTTTCCTGATTCTAGGATTGGTACTCCACCACCTAGCTGCCCTAATAATAATAGCTAACATATAGTGCTTACTGTGTGCCAGGCACTGTGCTAAGCACTTTACAAATATTATCTCATTTGATCTTGGGGTACATATATTATTATCCCCATTTTGTTGTTGTTCAGTCATGTCCAACTCTTCTTGATCTCATTATGAGGTTTTGGCAAAGATACTGGAATGCTTTACTATTTCCTTCTCCAGGGGATTAAGGCAAACAGAGGTTAAATGACTTGCCCAAGGTGACAAAGCTAGAAGTAAGTATCCAAGGCTAGATTTGAACTCAGGTCTTCCTGACTCTAGGCCTAGACCTCTGTATCACCTAGCTGCACATCCCCATTTTACAGATGAGGAAACTGAGGCAAACAGGTTAAGTGACTTACCCAAAGTTATGTAGCTAGCAAATATCTGGCGGTCAGATTTGAACTCAGATCTTCTTGATCTAAGCCTAGTGCTTAGTTGCACTAAAATACCTTTTCATTTATTTCATTATAATGGTATTCTTTGGGCACCAATCTAAACCTCAAAGGTAGCAATTACTTTTCCAGAAGCAACCTGGGTTGTTGGGGACAATGCATTCAGGATAGTCTTATTCTAACCAGCTACATGTCAAGAAATACACAGGTCCAGTCATTATTAGGGTATGACATCCTGTGGCAAACATCTGGGTTTTTTCTGTGCTGCTTTTGAGATGCCAAGGTAGGAAAAATTATAGAACCTCTTAGGAACTTCTTTTCCCCTACTGTTATTTTAGGGAACTGTTGTAAAGAGGGATCATGTCCAACATTAGTGAAAGGCTTTTATTTTTCTTGCAATGGAGAAACTTTCTATAGCTATAGCTATTGTTCCAAATATAGTCACACTTTCAAGAAAATAACAACTGACTGTGGGGATTTATATCATGGCAATGTTCCTTTAGGATATAGGGCAAATCATAAAGCAAATGCTGGCAAGGTGTTTTGGGTGAGTCTATCATGGTTAAAAGAAATGGAAAGAATAGCAGACTCCAGTTTGTTTTGGTTTGGTTCTGGTTTTAATTATGCAGTTACATTTCTGTCAACCATTTTATAGCAATTAACTCGATTCTAGTTTCTCTTGATGTTCCCATGTATATTTCGCATAAAGGCAAACTCTTGATTGGATGTTGTGTATGAACAACAGGGAATAAGGATGTTGCTAGAATCAAATATCGAGTTTCTGCCTTTGTTAATTATAGTTTGGGAAGGGGAAAAAGTCAATGAAACAACAGCATCAATCAATTTTTTTTTTTTTTGCAGGGCAATGAGGGTTAAGTGACTTGCCCAGGGTCACACAGCTAGTTAAGTGTCAAGTGTCTGAGGCTGGATTTGAACTCAGGTACTCCTGAATCCAAGGCCAGTGCTTTATCCACTGTGCCACCTAACTGCCCCCAGCATCAATCAAATTTACAGGACAATAATCAACTGGACAGCATGGGGGCAGTGACTAAAGCTGTCTACATTTGGCTGCCATTATTTGAGAAGGCAGTGGCAATGGGAGCTCTCCAGCTAAAGGACCTTGGGCTCGTTACACATATCCTAGGGGCAAAAATATACATGTGCCCAAAGACTTCAGATACAGATTTCCACCTTTTACCCTTTCAGTTCTATGACACTGTCCACCTGGCTTTTGACTTTGGTCTGTTTTGGTCCATACGTCTTACCCTCATAGGAACTTAGTACAACCTTCCTGGTTTTCCCCAAACTGGGCAGGGGTGGTGGTGGTCCACCACTAGGCCTCAGCTCTTGGCAGAACCCAGCTCTTCCCTGAATGGAAAGTGAGAGGGAGAGGGGAATATAGAAAACAGTGTTGATGCCCCTTTTGCAAATTAGTAGCATCAGCTCATTTATATTTAAACTATGATGCACCCAAAAAGCGGACAGTGGGCTTTTCCTTAATATCTTTCAGATGCATGAATAAACAGATCCTTTGCCAGGCTGGAGCCTCTCTTTCTCTTCCCTCTACCCCAACACAATCCCTATTCCCTTGAAGCCAAATGGAGCTCACATTTGAATAAAGGGGAAAGTCAGTTTCATGCAATTTCATTTGTGTTTGGATTTGCCATCTAAATGCTCTCCTTCAGCCTCGGAAATTCTGGAACAATTGACAAAGGCAGGAAAGGGTAGATGAGAAAACAGACCCTGTCTGGCCAGTCTGGCTTTTGTTCAGCTTGTCATTGCTGAGCATACTCAAAGCGAGAGCTTCTTTTTTGGAGCGTTTTATCCACTTTAAACTTTGAAATGGTCCCCCTTTCCTCACACAAGGACTTTTGCGCAGGTTTATATTTGGAGAGCCAGTCCAGATGAGCCAGGAGTGATTTAATTTTGTTTCAGTTTATCCTCACTAATCTTTTACAATATCCATATTGGTTAGCAACTTCGGGCCCATTCCAGTTCAAGACTGCTAAATAGGCTTCCACCATGGAAAAAAGGTGTTTTCTTTCAGCTCATGGTGAGTTGATTTATAATAGAAGTAAATTGCTCCCACATTCAGCATTTCCATTTCAGTGTGTTTTATTGTTGGGGGATAGTTTACTTCATTACTGGAAACCCAGAACCATGTAAATTAACAGAGAATCAATCCGAAATTCTTAAGACTTAGTTTCTGGCTATATTATACTTGAATCTTAAAGATACCTATGATCTGAAGGTCAGTGTAATTAGAAACTTGCCTTTAAACTTTGAGATGTTGATGATAGAGCCAGAGTAGGATTCGTTAGGCTTATATCTTTGAAGGAAGAAATATTTTTCCTGCTCTTGGCTAGCAGTTGAACTATCATGGGAAGCCTAAAAACAGTTCCAGGAAAATGGTTTTGTTTGTTTATTTTACTGGCATATCAGAAAAAGCAAATATGTGCCTTCCCCCCCAAATGGTGCATTAAATTAAAAAAAATGTTGAGTGAATTTAATTGGTATTCACCAGAATTTTGTTGGCTTGACTTTGCAATGGTGCTGCTCCTTAAGAATTAGAAAAGTAAGCTTCCTTCTCCACTTATAGATCAGTGCTGTTTCATCCACTGGTTAAGCCTCACTTTCCTCATCTGTAAAATGTGCTGGAGAAGGAAATGGCAAACCACTCCAACATCTTTGCCAAGAAAACTCCAAATGGGGTCACAAAGAGTTGTAGCAACTGAAAAAAGACTCAACAACAACAAAATATTGCTTTCCTCTCTTCCACTACTTGGTTTCTTACTTCTCAGGGGGATTATGTACAGACCATGTCCTTTTTACCTCCCCATCCCTGAAACATACAATAGGCAGAGTGGTATAATAGATAGATAGCTGACCTCAGAACCAGAAAGATCTGGGTTCAAGTCCTACTTTTGACACATACTGGCTATGTGACCTTGGGTAAATCCCTTAACCTCTCAGTGCTCTAGGCAACTATTTAAGATGTATTGAAACTGCCAACTTCCATTGGTAAATGGCCTTCCCTCACCTGGTAGCTCCCTATACTAATAAAATAACAGGTCCTGTCTCCCTCCTTGATCTCCTTTAGTTAATTTAATTCTGCCTTAGTGTTTCTCACAATGTGCACATGCTTTTTAGCTTTTTTTCTTCTCTTCTTCCTTCCATTCAGTCAGTCAGTAAACATTTCCTTGGGCAAGACATTATGTTAGGTACCCAAGGGTAAAAATCCACAGTGACTAGTATATAAGCACTGGTAAGTGCTTAAGAAATTGTTTGTCCTTCCCCCCCCCTTCCCTCCCTCCCTCCCTCTCTCCCTTCCTTCCTTCCTTCCTTTTTCTTCCTTCCTTCCTTCCTTCCTTTCTTTCTTTCTTTCTTTCTTTCTTTCTTCCTTCCTTCCTTCCTTCCTTCCTTCCTTCCTTCCTTCCTTCCTTCCTTCCTTCCTTCCTTCCTTCCTTCCTTCCTTCCTTCCTTCCTTCCTTCCTTTCTTTCTTCTCTCTCTCTCTCTCTCTCTCTCTCTCTCTCTCTCTCTCTCTCTCTCTCTCTCTCTCTCTCTCATATCTATCTGTGTTTCCAAATTAGCCCCATCAGGTCCCAGAAATCAGAGCAGTAGTAGTAAAAAACAAAAACCCAGCTATGATATGTTAAAAGAAGTCTTCAGTAAATAAGTAAGGGAACATGTAGGAAAGATGGGAACAAAGTAGGAGGTAAACTGGCAAATGGAAATGAATCTGTAATTTGAGCTGCTTAAAATGAGAGCTCTGGGTTTCTTTTATGCCAGGCTGCATGTTCACTTCACTTCCTCGTGCATATACTTTGCTTAATGAAGAATAATTATAGTCATTATATCTTGGACACCCTTAAGAGTATCCAAGACAACCTTGAGAACTTCCACAACTCCATCTAGCTATCTCTTCATCTTCCTCTTATTGATAAACCTGCTTTTCCTAAAGTCCATTGGGATGTAAGTGCATTTTCTTTTTTATATGTCAAGAATTGAAGATAGGACTCACATATAATAGGGGATGAATAAATTTTGGTTAAATTAAAATTAATTGAAGCACCATCATTCAAAATAAATAAGAAACCATGTTAATCAACTGTATTCATTTTCTGTTTTAACTACCATTGTTGCAATAGCATGACTTCACACTATCTTCTTGTTGCGAATGAAACCAATTTTTTAGGTACTGGCTTCGGTGATTGGATAGACCCATGTTTTCTCAGTGCATATTGTAATAATCCCTGAATGCTTTCTTACCCTTGCTCATAGAGATCCATTCAAAAGACTTCTAAGTCTTTTAACATTCCATGTATACCAGGGTTTAAATAGGTATTTATGGGTTGGCTTGAGAACCTAAGCACTATTTATAACATAATTTCATTGTAACAGAGCATTCTGTGTTTCAAATATTCAAGACCCATTTTAGAACACATCTTATTTATGAGTTGGACGCTTTGTACATATCTATAGATCTATTTTCATTGATAGTCACTATTTATCATCCTATAAATGGAAAAGTGGAAACTGGTCAAAAGCCAAGTATCTTAAAAGAAATACAGGGATATGTGGATACCACTTCAGGCTTAAGGAGTTCACGACTGTAAGATACAAACAGGGTATAAAAATGTAACTTCACTCACAGGTAGCCCACATGGTTTGAGGAAGTAATGATAACACATTGATTCTTTTTATAGCCTGGGTCCCTAATCTTTTATTCCATTTAATGTTGTTTACAGAAAGTTTTCCTTTAAAAAACAATATATCTGGGGCAGCTAGGTGGCACAGTAGATAGAGCACTGGCCCTGGAGTCAGGAGGACCTGAGTTCAAATATGGCCTCAGACACTTACAACTTACTAGCTGTGTGACCCTGGGCAAGTCAATTAACCCCAATTGCCTCACCAAAAAAACAAACAAAAATCCCCAATATAGCTATACAATCTATATTTTTTAAATTTTTATTAGATGATTTTTGTTTTTATATCACAGTCATTTCCAGCTGTAACTCCACTCCACAGGCTTTCCTTATAACAAAGGAAAAACAATTAAGCAAATTACATGGCATCCTGTTCAATTACATTTTCAGGGGCCAAGATGGATCAGCATAATTACACCGTATTCTTTTTATTCACATTATTGTGGTTACTCTGTATATTATTTTTCTGGTTCTACTTAGTTCACACCACATCAGTTCATATGTCTTCCCATGCTTCTCTGAATTACTTATATACATCATTTCCTACAGTGAAATCATATTACAATAAATTTGTATACTACATAATTGTTAGGCCATTCCCTTCATGTGAAACATATTAATGGGGTAAGAGGCTAGGATAGTTAAAGTCAGGAGTTCCCAATCTTTTAAGACCCTTTATCCTTGGGCTCTCAGGGCACCCTCCTTTACCCCTTATTCAATATAAAAGGAAATACATTTTAAAGTTTAACATACATATGCACATAAGAAATTAAATAAAGAGATTATATCCAATAGGATAATATAGTTATTTACCAAATATTCCCTTTATCCTCTGGGAGTATGTGCGAACACCTAGTTTAGGATATTGCAAGCCTCCAAGAACCCTAACCCTTCCTTTTAGCTAAAATGAGTTTAAGGAATAGGTGAGAGGCATTGTGGGGCAGGAGAATGTGTACTGAATTTGGAATCAGAGTCCTTGTGTTGTTCTAAAGTCTCTGTCCTCAGGGGCCAATGTCTCAGACTCATCATTCAGCCCATTGCTCCCGACTGGCCTTGGCATGCTCAAAGTCAGGATTCTGACTTAGATCCCTGAATGTCTAATCTTTGCTTATGCTTAAAGTCTTAGCCATCTCCCCTTCCCAATCCTTGATTTGGGGCTAGGTGCTCACTGGGCTATGGAGCCAGCATTATGTGGTGAGAGGGAATGTTTAAAGTCTTGTGGAATGCCACTTAAATAATCTGTGAATGTTATGCCTCTTCACAAAAATTCTCTTTTCAAAAATTCTCATTTTCAGTTCCCATTTCCCTATGTGGTAAAGTTCAAATGACTTTTGCCTGGCATTCAAGGCCCTCTATAACCTCATGACAGTCTGTCTTTCTTGCCTTATCAGATATTACTCCCCTCTACTTACTCTAGGCTCCAGCCAAACTGGACAGTTCCATTTTCACAATCAAGCACCAAGCTCTCATGTTTCTTTCTGTGCCTTAATGGCTTGAAATGTCCTTCTTCACTCTCTTTATCTGATACAGACATATTTCGATTGTTGTTCGGTCATTCGTGTCCAACTCTTCATGATTCCTTTTGGGGTTTTCTTGACAAAAATACTGGGGTGGCTTGCCATTTCCTTCTCCTGCTCATTGTACAGATGAGAAAACGAAGGCAAACAGGGTTAAGTGAGTCACACAGCTAGTCTATAGCTAGATTTGAACTTGGGAAGATGAGTCTTCGTGACTCCAGGCCCAGCACACTATTCACTGTGCCATCTAGCTGCCCAACTACTGCAGTTTAGCTCATGAAATGTTTGTTGAAGAATCTGTAACTCTCTCTGAAATATCATTTATCCCTCCATCTGTTCTAGATCTGTAATTTGATGACCAAACAATGATTTGTTTTTCTCTTAAGGCTTCCATACTTTGTGTGTATGCGTATATGTATGTATGTGTATGTGTGTGTATTTACTAGGGGAAGGGAGGTAAGAGAGGTAGGAGATGGAAGAGGTTATAGGGTAGTAGAAGAGAAGGCAAAAAGGATAGCCTTTGAGGAATTTTCTTAGTTTTCCTTTTCATATATAAGGTTCTTGAGGAGTGAAGGTTATTGAACTAACAATGATAACAAAAGCAACAATAATAATAACTAGCACAGTACTTTAAGGTTTGCAAAATTCATTGCTAATATTATCTTTTATCCTACAACCTAAGTTCTATGATTATCCTCATTTTACCGATGAGGAAACTGAGGCAGATGGGGTTAAGTGACTTGCTCAAGGTCAAACAGCTGTTAAGTTTCTGCTACAGGATTAAAACTTAGGTCTTCCTGACTCCAGGTCCAATCAGTTAACCACTGTGCCACCTCATTGTCCAGCTTGTATAGCTTAGCAATTTTTTTGTGAAATAAGGATGAATCCAGTTATTCACCGTTGTTTCTTTTTTTCTATTCCATTCCAGGCTGTGCTGAGTCCTCTCATAGCCATTGCCTTGAAAATTTCCCAGATCCATGAAAGGACTGGTCGCCGGGGCCCCACTGTCATCACCTGAACTAAGGAAGCCTTGCTGATTGGGGGCCACAAGAGAGCACCAGGAGGGAGAGATGCCTTTGTTGATGCCTTCTTGCTACCTGTTTGTGCCTTTTTATGACTTTGAAATGATGTTTTGTTGTTGGGGATGGGGGGCGGTGGGTGGGAAAAGAAGACTTCAATTTCATTTCAGCCTTAGCCAGTTGCATTGGTATACCAATGCAATTGTGTATTTGGTAGTCTGTTAAAGCTGCAATATCTTTTTAGATCTTCCCTCATAAATAACTCACAATCAAGAATTAAACTTCTTTCTTTTCCATCCCTAGATCTCAACAGTCACAAAGAGGAAAGGAAAAGTGGGTTGAGAAACAGTCGAAGGCCATATTTGTCTCATAGTAGTGCAACATGACAAAAGCTTCAGAATTAAGGGGAGAACGTAACAGCAGTGCCAGCGTAGAGGGGCCCAGATGAATCTAAAGACTACAGACTCCCTTGGGCAGCTCAGAAGTAGATACCCA
This sequence comes from Dromiciops gliroides, assembly GCF_019393635.1. NCBI lineage: Eukaryota > Metazoa > Chordata > Mammalia > Microbiotheria > Microbiotheriidae > Dromiciops > Dromiciops gliroides. The sequence goes on along the minus strand of NC_057861.1, from coordinate 576,668,296 downwards.
AGGCAGCTGGAGTGCAATAGTTTAGAGAAGGATTCCACTGTCTACAAGCAGATCAGATCCCAATGTGACCCTCCCCATCAGGCCTCACTGATCACCAGATGCCTACTCTCAGAAATCCTTCTCTTCCTGTCTTTCCCCACCAGAGCTTCCTCTAAAACACACACTCTTCCAACAATACATATCAATGGGGCATTTCTTCCCATTTCTAAAGAATGGTATTTCAACCAAAATGCTGATTTCTTTCCAGAGTTCTCCTAAGCTTACAAATCTGTTGGCTATGTAGGGAAACTATTCATTGGTAAAACTTTATGGGAATGGACATTTTTAATTCACCCAAGTCTTAAACACATCCCACGTGTTTAGCACAGGATCATAGGACACATGTGTTTGTATTGATTCATCCTGGCAGGTCAAAAAAATCCCCAAAGGTCCACTATCTTGTTGATTATGCTCAACAGTGTATACCTTCTAAGCCTACTTCACAAAGAAGGGCATTTATCTGTGCATTGGTCTCACCTTCTTGATAGGGAAACACAGAACCAATACTAAGGTGTGAAATGGATGCTGGGAAGGACACTTGACTTATCTGTAGACCTTGGGATAGAAGAAGAGCCAGGGGACCCTTATAAGAATGAGGAAAATAGATGGACACATCTTGCTTTCTTCACTGGGAAAAGGATACTGCAGCTGTAGTGATGTGGCTCTGTACTCCACAAGAAACAGAAACACGTTGTGCATGAGACTTGTTTGCATATGTTTTGCTTCCTTGGGAACAACACACTCGCTCATCAGCTCATCACTTGAGATGGCCTGATGTAGTCTGACTGTTTGGCTGAATCTTGTGGCTATGATCAAGGTGAGCCCAATTGGGACAATGTCCCCAGGAAGTAAAATTTTTCCTGTTTTCTATCTACTATCTATGCTTCTGTCAAAAATTGCAATGACATTTAGTAGTTAATAAAAAAATGGAATGCTATATCAAGCAAGGGTTGTGGATTTTTTCCCCACTATTTACCAAAGTGATACTTTATCTAGGAAGAGGTTCATGTCCTTTCTTGTGTCATGAACCCTTCTGTCAGTCTGGTGAAGCCTATGGAATCCTTTTCAAAATAATATTTCTAAATGCATAAATATGGGGCAGCTAGATAGCACAGTGGATAAAGCACTGGCCCTGGAGTCAGGAGGACCTGAGTTCAAATCCGGCCTCAGACACTTGACACTTACTAACTGTGTGACCCTGGGCAAGTCACTTAACCCTCATTGCCCCACACCCCCAAAACACAAAAAACTAAAACAAAGTAAAATTAAATTCATAAATACACAGAATTACAAAGGGAACCAATTATGTTGAAATATAGTCATGAAAATATGTTGTTGTTTTTTTAAGTTCATGTACCCTGGGATAAGAACCATTGTCAGTACAAGATAATTGCCTTTGAAAAGGTCTGAAGATGCTCCATTCTATTTTCACCTCATGGGGGATCCATTTTAGGTGGATGAATGCAGCTGGGTGGTACAGTGGATAGAGTCTGTCTTGGAGTCAGAAGGACTCATCTTTGTAAGTTCAAATCTGTCCTCAGACACTCACTAGCTTTGTTACCCTGGGCAAGTCAACTAACCCTATTTGCCTCAGTTTCCTCATTTGTAAAATGATCTGAAGAAGGAAATGGCAAACCAATCCAGTATCTTTGCCAAGAAAAATCCAAATGGGGTCACAAAGAATTGAACACAACTAAACATCATCACCATCAATTAAGTGGATGGAATGACAAGATTGTTTCATACCCTGAAGCTGTCTTTGAGAATTCACCAAACCAAAAATGACACCCAGTCTTTCGTCCCAAGTTTCTTCATTTTAAAGTTCAAGTAGAGCTGCCTTGTTTGAATTCAGGTTATAGAAGACTAGCCACAGAACACATCAGAAATTCAATAAAGCTTCAATTCTTGTTGACACTCATCTCCTTTGAAGTGAAGCTCTGCTTATTAATCTGCCATGCTCTTTGGGAGATAGCAAAAGTTCAGCTCATTTCACTGAGTGATGATTAAATGGCTCATGTTGACAAGGCATTGGACATTTGATGACAAAAAATAAAAGTCCTTAAACAAAAAACAAAAAATAAAAGTCTCAGTAGTCAGAGAGCTTATATTCTATTAGATCACCCTTCAGTTTCTTCACCTTAGAAACTGTATTCATTAAAAATCCTCAAATTGGCTGAACTTTTGTAGAGTTGGTGACATAAGCTAACTCTTGTTTTAAAATTTTCAAGTTGTCTTCTTCTAAATATTGACTTTGTTCAACCACTTAAGCAAGTTGTTAATTATGATAAATTATAGAACAGGGCTCCTAGGTGTGGGATTTCTCAGGACTTCTGGGAATTTATCAATGTCTGGTGAATTTTCCCCACCCTTCACCCTCAACCACCCATCCCCCATTCTCACTCTGTTTGTCAGCCCAAATATCCTCTGGGTTAATCCAATCTATTTATTCATTCATTCAGAGGAATATATTACGCGCCCACTGTGTATATACATCTGTTCTGGATGCTGTAAGAGATTATATAAAAGAAAAATAAATACCAACTCCATCATCTAGGAGCTTATCATCACAGAACCAGAGACTGCTAAAGTTGAAAGGACCCTTAGTGGCCCTCTAGTTCAACCAGTACCTGAGTAAGAATGCCATCTACATCAGACATTAGGACTGATCATAATTATATCTTATGAATTTCATTTTGAGGTGGACTACCACCATAGGCCATGGAATCATACCTATCCTTTCAGTGAAGCCTTTGAAATCTGCTTTGCCCAAATCTAGGACATATTTCAGACTACTGACTTTCCTCAATTTTTCTGCCACAAATTCTAAGATGGAGCAATCTTTCCCCACCATCCTTCCCAAGTTTCTACTTCTATTTCTTCTTCATTGAGTAGTTCCCCCTTGGTAAGGATCTGGCCCAGATAGCAGTTCTCATTACTTCTATCTTAGATGGAGAGAAAAAATATATACATTCAATCAACCAAGCAAGCTATCAGCAAATATTATTTAGCATCTTCTTCTAAATATTGACTTTGTTCAATCACTTAAACAAGTATTAATCATGGCAAACTATTGAACAGGGCTCCTAGGTGTGGGATTTCTCAGGACTTCTGGGAATTTATCAATGTTCACTGCGCCAGGCACTGTTAGTCATTGGAGATATGAGTACAAAGAATGAAATAATCCCTACTTTTAAATATGTATACAGTTTATGCACAGGCATATATAACAAACTATATATCCATGTATATCTAATGCAACATAAAGAATACAGACTAAGGTGAAAAGCATGAATATATACACAGTAGTAAAATATTAAGAAGTTTGAGAGGGAAGTCAGTAGTAGTTGAGGGGATCAGGAAGAGTTTCACATAGAATGGGGCTTAAACTTTTTCCAGTCACGACCCCTTTTCACCTGAGAAATTTGTACGCAACCCCAGGTATATAAAATAGGTATACACAACCTTTTATTGTAGCCAAATTTTTTGTGACCCCCTACGTTCAGTTACATGATCCCCCTTGACCCACAGTTTAAGAAGATAGGACATAGAAGATGGTGCAGGCCTGACCTGTGTCTCTAAGGGACATAAGGAGAGAGCACATAATAGGCATAAAAGATTGCCAGAGGGGCAGCTGGGTGGCGCAGTGGATGGAGCAACGGCCCTGGATTCAGGAGTACCTGAGTTCAAATCCGGCCTCAGACACTTGACACTTGCTGGCTGACACATTGCCCCGCAAAAAAAAAAAAAAAAAAAAAAAAAAAAAGATTGCCAGAGTAAAGACACCAGAATGGGAGACAGAACATTTTGTTTAAAGAAGCGGGGGGGCGGGGGAGGAGAAGGAGGGGTGGGGAAGGGGCAGGGAACCTGGCTTGGCCAGATTGCAGAGTATGGGGTGGGGGGAGTAATGTCCAATGAGGCTAAAAAAAATAGGTTGGGATTAGGTTGTAGAGGGCTTTAAAGGCTAACTGGGATTTATATTTTGTCTTAGAGGCAATAAGAAGTCACTGGTTGGGTCATTTTGCAGTTGTGTCTGACTCTTTGTAACCCCTTTTGGGGTTTTCTTGGCAAAGAAATTGGAGTGGTTTACTATTTCCTTCTCCGTCTCATGTTACAGATGAGAAAACTGAGGCAAACAGATTTGAATTTAGGAAGTTGAGTATTCCTGAGTCCAGGCTGGACAATTTATCCACTGTGCCACCCAGTTTCCCTAGCATTGGTTAAATTGGGGAGTCATGTGGTTGGATCTATGCTTAAGGAAAATCATTTCTGTAACAATGTGGAATGGTCTAGGGTGGTAAGAGGCTTGAGGCAAGAAAACCAATTAGGAATCTATGCAAGAGATAAGGGTTTGAACTAACATTGTGGCTATCTGTTCAGAGCTTGGTGCCTGGCACATAGTAGGTGCTTAATAAATATTTATCTGAATTGAATTGAATTGGCCTCAGGATTGAGTTTAGTGAGGAGAAAAGCATGGTTAGAACAAAGGGTTTTTTTGCGGGGGGGCGTGGGGGGGCGTGGGGGGGTGGGGGGGTGGGGGGGCAGCATTGGCTAGAGACTAGATCAAGGTGGCTGGTAAATATGAATCCAAGCTGGAGAAGGCTACAAATGTCAAACTTGGGGAATTTATGTTATGGAAATAATTTGTTAAACAGGCACCTAAAATAGAGCTACCTTGTGGCTGACTGGCAAACCTTCTCTCACTAGCCTTTTCCATTGTTTAGCAAACTCAGTGGATAGAGATGGATCTGGAGTCAGGAAAACTTGAGTTCAAATCTGAGGCCAGACACTTACTAGCTGTGTGACTCTGAGCAAGTAACTTACCCTCTGTTTAGTTTAATGGAAATGGAAACCACTCCAGTATCTTTGTGAAGAACACCCCATGAACAGGATGGTCACAAAGAGTAGAACATGACTGAATAACTGAACAACAAAGCATTTCTTAGTGCTGTGATATTCTTCCTTATATCTCACCCAAGTCTCTTTAGCTGCAATTCAAGTCTTGTCTTCAAGATGAGTTATCTTTGTATCCCTCCTTTATGTAGCACAATGCCCCACATATATTTAAAAAGGCTTGTGTATTGATTGATAGATGGATAACAACAGGTCATTATTCTTATAATTCTTTATGTTCTTAAAGACATAGGTTTATAGCTGGAAAAGACCTCAAAGGCCAAACAGTCCAAGTCCATCATTTTACGGATGAGGAAATAGGCCTGGCAAAATTAAGACTTTTCCAAGGTCACATAGGTAGTAAGCATCAGAGGCAGGATTTGAACCCGGCTCCTCTCACTTCAGAGCCAACACTGCTTTAATTTAGCCTAAATGAGTCAAGAAGACCCAATACTATAATATCCCTGGGACAGTATGACATCCACTCATTTGTGATTTGTTTGGTATTGATTACCTGCTGTTATATTAACTATATTTATTCAATACACTAGTATTCTTATGGTCCTGTGATCTCATTAACATAGTACTTTCAACAAATCAGATGACAATTCATTTTTACTTGTGTGATGAATAAAACTATATGTGGTCACCTTATTTCTGTCCCAAGTTTGGGGAAAATTAGCTGGGGTTCCTAATATAGTTGTTACTTATAAATTAGAAGCTTTAGCATCAGTTTGGGGGTATTAAGCATTTATTAAAGTATATTAAATATTAGTAAAGAGAGCACATATGTCTCTGAAAGTTAAGAAAAGGCCTATCTAGCCTATAGGAGAGAATAGAGCTCATTCCAGTCTTCTTCTTCCTCCAAGTCCTCTGCCACCAAGAGCACCTCCAAAAGTCTAACTGAGAGTAACTGCATGTGGAAGCTTTTTCTGGGTCTCCAGGAGAGGCGGTCCTTATACACTGCTTCAAGCTAATTGGCTAGCATCATGAAAATCTATTGGTTTAGGGGCGGCTAGGTGGTGCAGTGGATAAAGCACCGGCCCTGGAGTCAGGAGTACCTGAGTTCAAATCCGGTCTCAGACACTTAACACTTACTAGCTCTGTGACCCTGGGCAAGTCACTTAACCCCAATTGCCTCACTAAAAAAAAAAAAAAAAAGAAAATCTATCGGTTTACTGTGTTGAGGTCAGAGTTCACACCCTCTGAGAACACAGTCTCTTGAGGGCCAGGCAACTGTGGTTTTAATTTAATTAACTTTAAGTGAGTTAATCAGTAAAGTCAGTGGATCTTAATCCAATCCCAAAACCCTATTATTTTCTTACACTTGCTTATCGTTTGAGATTTTCATCTATGTTCTACCACGAATCTACCACAGGGAGTCTACCTTGCATGTTGAGGGCCTTCATATTGAAGTAAAAAATGTTAATATTGTACTCTGCATTTGAAACACAAAACTACTAGGAATTAAAAAAAATTAATTTATCCTTATTCTGAATTAAAATATTGTCCCGCCTGAGAGATAAATGTCCAATCTGGCAGCATCTCCTCATACCTTTCTCAGAACAAGACATTTGAAGACATTATATAAGATTCTTGAACAAGGAGAATTTCAAATATGATAAAAATATGTTATGTAGTTCAGGGTTGAGTCACTTAATTTTTAGGGAACACCCCTGGAAAATCATTCTCCAAAAACCACCTAAGCTTTCTTTGACCACTCTCTTTAAGAGCTCTTCTCCCGTTGGTCACTGAAGTAACCACAGGGACCTAACCTTCTGATCAGTACCTTAATTCTTTTTTTTTTTTTAAGTGAGGCAATTGGGGTTAAGTGACTTGCCCAGGGTCACACAGCTAGAAAGTGTTAAGTGTCTGAGGTCGGATTTGAACTCAGGTACTCCTGATTCCAGGGCCAGTGCTTTATCCACGTGCCACCTAGCTGCCCCAGTACCTTAATTCTTGCAGGGGATGGGGGAAAAGGGGCCACTGTGCTGTGGATCTTTAATCTACAAGTTCAGTCTCAGGACCCCATTATATAACTCTTTAAATTATTGAGGACCTTAAAGAACTTTTGTTTAAATGGGCTATACCTATCAATTTTTACCATATTAAAATTAAAATCACAATTTTACCATAATTTTACCATGTGGTCACCTAGGTGTTTCAGTAGATAGAGCACTTGGCTTGGAAGATTCATCTTCATGAGTTCAAAGCTGACCTCAGATACTTACTAGGTGTGTGACCCTGAGCTAATCACTTAACTCTGTTTGCCTCAGTTTCCTCATTTGTAAAATGAGCTGGAGAAGGAAATGGTAAACCACTCCACTATCTTTGCCAAGAAAACCCCCAAATGGGGTCATGAAGAGTTGGACACGACTGAAACAACTTAACAACATATATAATTTTTTGTGTAATAACTATTTTTTCCAAAACAAAAAGTTGTGAGAAAAATGGCATTGTTTTACATAGCTTAAGAGATCTCTTTACTGTCTGGATCTTTAATGTCTTCTTAAGAAGACAGCTAGATTCTCCTAGTTGCTTCTTCATTTAATTTGTTGTGCTGTTTTGATTGATGTGTGCCTCACACAGTTATGTAGTTGGGTCAAGGAGGGATATGTTGATAGGCAAATAATGTCTTAGTATTATTATGAAAATAGTTTTGACCTTTGAGGAGCCCTTGAGAGGGTCTCAGATCCCAGGGGTCTGTGGATCACACTTTGAGAACTGCCACTCTAATCCTTTCAGGAGAAAGGGGAAGGCAATGATCCTGACCAAACACTTTTTATTCTGCAACCAGTCATTACCCTTCCTCCATTTGCTTTCCTTCTTGTCCTTTCTCACACTTGCCTAAAAGAAAAAAAAAAGTTAGGTCCAAGAAAAAGTAGGATAAAGATTTTAGTGAAGTAAATTATTTCCTGAGAACTTTGAAAATGTACCAATAAAGTTTCCTTCTTTCAGGCATGTTTTGAAAGGACTTCAGACTGAAGAAATACTTATTTATAAATATTTTCAGTTGAACTAAAAGGGTTTTAATGTTTTCATACTTAAGTTTTCTTGATACTGAACAATATTAATGAATTGACCAAGGTTGTCCATCAGTTATTGGTCACTCTTGCTATGCAACTGGCTCCTCTGTTTTCCCCCACTTATGCATCTCTCTGATGACATCCTGCACATCACCTGCACAATTCCTTGTTTGTAATGTGTTGTGGCCTACTCACACTCTCCATTGCCCTTTGGGTGCACATTACTAGGAGAATATTGGTATTAAGAAAAAAAAGTCCACATAGAAAGTGTGTTGCCCAAGGGAGAGGGGGAAGGGGGAAAAACGTTAAGTGCCTACTATGTGCTAGGCATTGTTCTGAGTGCTTTACAAATAGCTCATTTGATCTTCACAGCAACCCTCGAGATAAGTGCTATGATTATCCCCATTTTACAATTAAGAAAACTGAGGCAAACAGAGGTTACGTGACTTCCTTAGGGTCACACAGCTAAGCAGTGTCTAAGAACAGATTTGAACTTGAGCTCAAGTCTTCTGGCCCAGTGCTTTATCCACCATCTCACCTAGATGCAAATAAGGAGGCTGGAGACCTGGATTCTAAATTTGGCAACTTATTAGTTGTATGACCTTGATATGTTTCCTCATTTGCCAAATAGTTTGGACTTAAGAGACAGGATGTCTAAAGGATTTTCCAGCTCTAAAATTCTACATCTGTACATGTCATCACTGGGGCAACGGTGGTCCAACCTATGACTTTAGAATTCTGTAACTGGGCGAGATAGCCGAGTTTTCATCAAATCTCCCGAAAGGCTTTGCTCTTCCTCTTCCCTTGAGCCGTCCTAGGTAATCAGTTAAAATGGTGAGGTACTCTCTTGATCCAGAGAACCCCACAAAATCATGCAAGTCAAGGGGTTCAAATCTCCGGGTCCACTTCAAGAATACCCGTGAAACAGCCCAAGCTATCAAGGGCATGCACATCCGAAAAGCTACCAAGTATTTGAAAGATGTCACATTGAAGAAACAATGTGTTCCCTTCCGTCGATACAATGGTGGAGTTGGCAGGTGTGCCCAGGCTAAGCAGTGGGGTTGGACACAGGGTCGTTGGCCCAAAAAGAGTGCTGAATTCTTGCTGCATATGCTTAAAAATGCAGAAAGTAATGCTGAACTGAAGGGTTTGGATGTGGATTCTCTTGTCATTGAGCATATCCAGGTTAACAAGGCTCCCAAAATGCGACGGCGTACTTACAGGGCTCATGGCCGAATCAACCCATACATGAGTTCCCCTTGCCATATTGAGATGATACTGACTGAAAAGGAACAAATTGTTCCTAAACCAGAAGAGGAGGTTGCTCAAAAGAAAAAGATATCCCAAAAGAAACTGAAGAAACAAAAGCTTATGGCATGGGAGTAAATGTGGCATTAATATGCAAATAAAAGTGGAAAACCCCCTTTATCCTTAAAAAAAAAAAAAAAGAATTCTGTAACTGTCCATGAGAACTTGTGGGCCACCATTATGGTAACTGGATCATTTTTCAACCTTTCCCGATCAAACATATTTGCTGTCCCTAAGGTCGAGTAGGATAAATGGTGATGAGTGATATTCCATACTGATTTATGGGTCAAAGTGCTCTGACATGATGGGAATGCTTTTTGAAATGTGGAGTTTGACAAACTCATCACTATGCTCTTGGACTGGTAGGTGGTTACACTAATCAAGTGGGGCCTTCCTGTAATGGGAAAGAGGTCAAAAATGATTCAGTATGCATCAGGAAGGGGAAACCCTGGTTATAGGGCTGACCTTGATGTCAATGACTCCATTCTACTGCCAATGGGTGTGTTAGGCCTGGGGGTGCCCTGGAAACCCTTGAACAGCAGCCGAAATTCCAAATGTCTGTGTCTCCTGAGAGCCTTGAAGTCTTGGGAATGTTTCCATTTCTGGCTCAAGAGGGTTCTGAGAAGCTCCGTGAAATTATGTAACAGTCAATAAATCAGTCTTTGGCTCTTAGCAGTCATGGAGAGATTATCTGGGGTGCTAAAGCTTGGTGAAATGTCGGCCTGACCCCAGTCAGTTTGACTCTTGAGTGACTTTCCTATAACCAAAATTATCATCATCAACTTTGAAATATGTAATTAAGCTTCTCTCAGTTTTGATCCCTCTTGACTCCTCTGCAGCATTTGCCACTGTCGATCACCCTCTTTTAGATACTTCTTTTCTCTACATCTTCTTGGCATTGCTTTTTCCTGGTTACTTTCATATCTGTCTGACTGCTCTTCAGTATCCTTTGCTGACTCTTTATTCACATCATGTACACTATGTGTGAGTGTCCCCTAAGGGTCTGCCTCACACTTTCTTTTCTTCTCCTCTGTACCATCTCACTCCTATGAGTTCAATGATCAGTTCTAGGCTGATGTTTCCCAGGTGTACATATCTGGTACTACTCTCTCTCCTGAGCTATTATCATACATGCACCGCCAACTACCTCTTCATCATCTACAACTGAATGTTCTGTTGACATTGCAAATTCAATATATCTGAAGCATATCTCATTATCTTTTCCTCCATTCCCTCCCCTCTCCCAAACTTCCCAATTATTTTCCTGCCACCCAGACTCAAAACCTCAACATCATCTTCTACTCTTCACCTGATTGTGGTACTTAATCGTATGCACTGACTGTTATCTAATCCCATCTCTCCACTCTCCTAGCAATCAATCCCCTTAGTTTAAACCCTCTTCTCTAACATATAATAAATTATATATTATATAATATACAAATATACTATTATATAATGTAATTATATAATATATGAATGTATTATGATATTTAATGATATATTCCTACATAGAAATGAAATAATATACCCAGCTATATTATATATAGATATAATATTAATCATGTTAATATATTAATATTACAGATCATAGATATATTGACATAGGATATAACTACATTATATAGCATAACATTGATATATCATATATAATCACATTATATATGTATATTATATGACTATATTATAATTTATCATATATTAGTAGGTATCATTATATTTCTCTTATCTACCCGTTATATGTATATTACACACATTTCACATATAATATTGCATATATTATGTACTTGTAATATATTATATACCTATTACTATATTTATATTATTTTATCTTTAGCCTATTACCTACCTATTATTTCAATAGTCTCCTAATTCCTCTCTCTGACTCATATCTCCCCACTCTAGTCCATCCTACATCCTGATGCCAATATAATCCATTACTAATTCTTGTTGTTTATAACTTCACAACATCTTTCATATGCAAACCTTTTTCTCCATTCTCATAGCCATGACCCTAGTCCAGACCTCTGTGACCTCTTGCCTGGACTACTCAATAGCCTACTAACTGGTCTCCCTGCCTCTTCCCAATCCAATCTATCATCCACTCAGTTGCCAAAGTGATTTTTCTGAAGTGTAGTCATGAAACCAACCCTCTGATTGGTCAGCTCTGCTGGCTTCCTATTCCTCCCAAGATCAATTCTACATACCCTCTTTAGCATTTAAAGCTCTTCCCAGATGTTTAGTTTACTTTGTCCCTCTCTAAATAGTCTATGATTCAACTACATTGAACTATGTTGAATACCAATTAATTAATCAATAAACATTTATTACTATGAACTGAAACAGTGCCTCTCCTTCCCCCATTTGGTTGTGGTGTCTCATATCACATTCCCAAAGACAAGTTTTTAGGTTGTCTTAATCAATGGAATTGTCAAATTGTTTTTCAGTAATTTTCTCCATTGTGTCCAACTCTCTGATTCCATTTGGGGTTTTCCTAGCAAAGTACTGGAGTGGTTTTCCATTTCCCTCTCTGGCTCAGTTTACAATTGAGGAACTGAGGCAAATAGGGTTAAGTGGCTTGCCCAGAGTCACACAGCTAATAAATGTTGAATAGAATCTTGAAATTTTTCACTATGATACTTCTCTGCCTCTGGTTTGTCTTTTACTTAAAAAACAGAATTTCACAACTCAAGGGGGCCTTAGAGTCCCCCTGATCTCATACCTGAGTAAAACTCCCCTCTATAACATATCTGACAAGTAGTCATGCAGTTTTTTTTTTTGAAAATCCACATTAATGCTACAACTAGCAACATGTACAGTAGAGAGAACTCTGGGTTAGGAATCAAGGGACAGGAAACTCCACTTTTTTCTTTATGAACAATGTGACCTTCAGCAAATCATTTAACTTCTCAGTTTTATCATCTGGAAAAAAGGGGCTAGATTAGGATAATAACTCTGGAACTGAAGGGACTTCAGAGAACATCTAGTCTCGTTCCCTCATTTTATGGATGAGAACCCAAAGCCCAGAGAGATTTAGAGATTTTTCTGTGGGCATATAGGTATCAGAAGTAAAATTTAAACTGAGCTTGTCAGTTTCTAGATTATTCTTTCCATTATACCACATTGCCTTGACTTCTAGAATCCCAGCCAGCTTGAAACCTATGATTCTAGGACCTCCCAAAGGTCCTAGAGAACTGTGATTGTTAGGCATTTTTTCTTTACAATAATCCTACATTTGTCTCTTTGCAATTTCCATTTCTGTTGTAAGAACAGAATGTTTTTTTCTGAAACCCACTATGTTTGAATCTTGTATGAGAAAATCTTTTATTGCCTACATGCCTTGTTTTTTTAATTAAATTTTCTTTTTAAAATGAACACAAATCTATTTTCCCTCCCTACAAAATAAAAATATAATCCCTTACAAATACAAATGGTGGTCTGCCCAAGTTGAGGTTGCCTTTTGAACCATTCAAAATCAGCCAGTGTCAACACACTCTGAAACATATTTGATATAATCGAGATAAGTAGTATCTGATTTGAGTTAGCAGACTAAGGTACTGTCCAAGTAGGAGGTTGTATAATAGCATGGAAAGATTCCTGGCTCTGGAGTCAGGACACTGGGATTCAACATCTGCATCTGATGCTTACTATTTATGTGACCTTGGTCAAGTCACTTAACCTTAGTGGGTCTGTTTCTTCATCTGTAATATGATTGTGTGTATGTGTGTGTGGACTAGATGGCTTTTGAAGTCCTTTCATCTCTAGATCTCTAAATTCATAATCTCTGAGGCAATTTTATGAATTATATATGTATACATACACACCCATGTAGAGGCTCTATCTGCCTTTTGGATTCTTGTCCCATCTCTTCTCTGCTTCTTTATTCATTAAAGTTTACAGTGGTACCAATAGGTAGACCCAGAATTGCAAAACCATTTGAGTAAAAACAAACTCCAGCCTTTTCCTTTTTCTGGTGGAAAGATGAGGGATAATTAGGAGCCACAGGAGACCTAAGGGTCATCATGAAATGAAAAGCTTAGAGGAGCACTGACTTAGAAAACTTACTTCAATCTATTCACACACAGACTACCTACGGGCCTGTGGCCAAAGACAAAAAAATCCCTACCTGGAAAAAAGAAGACTAGGAATGCACAGAGAAGAATGGTGATGCTCAAGAAATGATCTCTGGATCAATGGATTCAGTGCTGAAAGAGACCTTAAGAATCATCCAAACTCAGCATGAGAAGCTACAGCTGGGTGGTGCTATAGTGCATAGAGCTCTGGGCCTGAAGTCAGGAAGACTCATCTTCTCAAGTTCAAATCTGGCCTTAGATATGACCTTGGGCAGGTCACTTAACCGTGTTTGCCTCAGTTTCCTCATCTCTAAAAGGAGCTGCAGATTTCCTTCTTCCCAACCCTAGGCTCACTGTTCTATCCACTGAGCCACCGGCTGCCTCTTTAGGTCCTCTTACTCCATGTTATTGCTCATTCCACTACATCCTACTAACTCAATTTCTTGGATGTTATTCTAGTTTCACAAGGAGACTAGGGCTGAGCCTCTAGTCCTAAAATTGATTCTCTTCATTCTAAAGAGAGAGCAATGCCCTCTGTTTCAGTACAAAATTTATTGCCATAAAGAGATAAGATTCCTGATTTAAACTGGTCTTATGTAAACCAAACTTTCCATTAGTTCTGAATAGCTCACAGCAGTACAAAAATAGCCAACAATTGCAAATATGAATTCTGGCTAAATTCCAATAAAAATAGAACTTCATGGGCTCATAGATTTAGAGTCAGTTGGGGAATTATCAGATAAGTTAAGTGATTGGATCCAATTTTCTCATTTTGTAGTTGAGAGCTGACCTAACTTATCTTTTTGCCTCAGTTTCTTCATCTATAAAATGACCTGGAGAAGGAAATGGCAAACCATTCCAGTAAATGGAAGAGTCCCAAGTCCTGGGTTACCGAATCCAGTATTTTCAACTGTATTACAATTTGTCCAAGTCAGCAAATGCACATGGATTACAGAGGGAATTTTTTAGGTAATTCACCTTAGACAAATGAAAGCATGAACAAAGCAGTAGAGAAAAAGAAAAGATCTGGTTAGGCCAGGAGTTCTTAACTTTTGTGTGTGTGTGTGTGTGTGTGTGTGTGTGTGTGTGTGTGTGTGTGTGTGTGTGTCCTAGACCCCTTTGGCTGTCTGGTGGAAGCCTTTCTCAGAATAATGTTTTTAGATGCATAAAACATCTTACACATAGTTCCAATATAATTTATTTTATTGAAATATAGGTTTCAAAATATTAAATAATGAAACCAAAAGAAGTTGACAGACCCAACGTTAAGAATCTGTGGGTTAGAATAATAAATAGAAAACATATATATATATATATATATATGTGTGTGTGTGTGTGTACAAATATATGTATATATGTATGTGTGTATGTGTGTGTGAGCATATAGTAGGTTTTCCATAGAAGATGCAAGAGGAACTATATAGCAAGGAAACAAGTATCATGTCTCAGGCACTGAGCTAAACACTTTGCAAATATATCATTTGATCCTCACAACAATCCTAGGAAGTGGTATTTTACAGTTGAAGAAACTGAAGCAAACAGAGGTTAAATGACTTGTTCAGGGTCACACAGCTAGTAAGTGTCTAAGACTTCCAGGTCCAGCCCTCTATCCACTATGTCACCTAACTTCCTCAGTTAGATTTGTGATTTCACTGATTCCTACATACATTCTTGTCACTTTCTATGGTCCTCACCTTTCTCTGTCTGCTCATCTTGCCTTTCTTTTACTTGACTTTTAGCTCCTTAAAGTGGGGCACTGTTTCCAGGTTGCAGTATTCCAAGCTTCAGGAGGTCCCAGGTGGAATGATTTAAGGAGGAGCAGGCTCTTCACTCGCCTGGCCTGTTCCCTGGTCTGTAGATGACCCCAGATCAACTTGCTAATCAACCAGCTTTGTGTGTTGTGGTTGTCAGCTCCTACGAGCTTGTGCCCCTTCCCCACCTGGGCTACTGCTACTCAAGCCTACCTCCTGGTTCCCAGCAGAGGTGAAAAATCCAAGTTCTGCCTCAGCACCAACATAGACCCCTGTAATCTCTCCCCTGCCAAGGGCTCAGCCCTCTCACCAGACTGTGAGCCTAGTTCTAGATGACACTGGTGCTTCAGCTGATTCAGAGGCTCTGGGGTGTGTGTGTGTGGGGGGGGTTTCTTTCTCTGGAGAGGCCTTCCTGGGACTGGATCTGTGTCAGGGTGACTGTGTGGTTGGGCTCTACTCCTGTCTCAGCACAACAGCTCCCTTCTTCTGACCTTCCAAGCCATCCTTGGTTGGAAGATAATTTCAGCACATTCTTCTGTGGGTTTTGCTGCTCCAGGAATGGTCCTATGGCATCATTTGGATGTTTTTTGGAGCAATCCTGTCATGAGTTCAAGAGCTCACTCCCTTTCCTCTGCCATCTTTCCTACATACATTCTTAGGACACTCTACTTGACCAGTGTTTTTACTTGTGAGTTACTCTGCTCCACCCTTATTTGACAGATTAGACATCAGCAACCCACCCATCAGAGATGATTTTCAGTGTATTAGACTGCCCCAAGGCCCTAAGGCAAAGTTGGAAAGCAAGTGATACTCAGTCTTGGTATCTTCCTACCTCTCTTTCTGTGCCCAGGCTCCCACCCATTCTGCTTTCCCACTGTTCAGAGTCTTCTCAGAGGTGCCTCACCCAGGTTTATCTTCCCCAAAGTGTTCAGAAATTACCTTTCTCTCTCTCTGACTACCCTCCACATCAAGCCTACATTTCTATAGTATTGAGCTAGATGGTCAACAATCTAATTACAGTATCTATTTTAACATGTAACTGGAAGTCACACATGAAAGAGAGGCTTTTCAAAGCAAATGAATTCTCCCCTCTCCCCACCGTCAGCACTTGACCAAGCTTCAGATCTTTGAAGGGAGGAAAACAAACCTAGAACAAAGCTTCTTTTGGACCTCATTTTCCAAAGGGAGGAGAGAAAAGAAGCAGGGCTGACCTCGGGACAATTTTGAACAGATTTTTATCTTTGGTGGACTCCCTCAGTTACAATCCTGTTCTTTTCTCCCACCTTCAGCTATAATTATAAAAGCTTAGAGCTGGGAAGGATTTTAAAGACCAGCTGGTAAATCCCCTTTATAAATCATTTTACAAAGCCATTGAAGAAATGGATTCCTAGAGTGGTTATGCAGCCTTAAGGTCATACAAAACAGCAGATAAAACCATCTCCCAACTCTGCCCATTTATCTTCTCATTGCTATGCAAATACTTAACTTGCTATCTCTTTAATAGGATGAATAAAGCTTTTATAGAGACTATTTATTTTGTTATAGTGTTTTGTGATTATGCAGCATGTTCCAAAAATCTTAGTGCATTGTAAAACTTTAAAGCTTAATTCTGCACTAAGACTTTTGGGACACCTTGTATATCCATTTCTGATTATTACAGAAATAAAACCTTGGTTTCAAGTCCCTTTTCTCTCAAGTTGCCATGGACTTTATGCCTCTCATTACATTATGCAGAGTGATCTCTCCCTCTCCCCCATCAACCCTCCTGCACCCCCCCCCCCCCCAATTCTCAGGTATGTGCTAATAAGTATTAATTTCTTAGAGGACTTTTCTATTGAGGCTCCTCTGACCTGGAAAAGTGATCAGACTCTGAGGGTCTTCCCCTCCCAGACTGATTCTTTTATGAAGGCAAACTTTTGCCTCAATTTTCCCTAGTCTTTAATTACTTAATAGACTTTGCTTCAGACAAACTAAGACCTGAGAAAGACCTTAGCTTAAAAAGGCCCAGGTCCCCCACTGCATCTGAGGGCATCACCAGGCTTCTTAACCTGCATCTTCCCAGTGGACTCCAATGGCTCTGGCAGAGAGAGTGAGGCTGATGACTCTCCACAGCTCTGCCTCATTTCAATCCAAGTCACTTGCAAGTGAAAACATTACCTTCCTGATGCCATTGGTCCTCTTTGAGAATGAAAGACAAACAACAATCAGCAGTTACCCTAAGGCTCCCACCTTTGTTAGGTGATCAATAGAAAGGGTAAAAAAATCCTCTCATATTGACTGGGAAGAAAATTAGAAAACCACTGGTCAAGGATCAATGAAGGAGGGCAGCTAGGTGGTGCAGTGGATAAAGCACTAGCTCTGGATTCAGGAGGACCTGAGTTCAAATCAACCTCAGACACTTGACACATACTAGCTGTGTGACCGTGAGCAAGTCACTTAACCCTCATTGCCCCGCAAAAAGGGGAAAAAAAAGGATCAATGAAGCAATCAACAAATATTTATTAAATACTTACTATGCTCCAGGCACTGACTAAGCCCTGGGAATACAAAGAATTGCAAAAATGAAGCAGTCTCTGCTCTCAAGGAGCTTATTTACATTTTATACAAAGACATAACATGTATATATATATATATATATATATATATATATATATATATATATATATATGTGTGTGTGTGTGTGTGTGTGTGTGTGTGTGTATGTGTGTGTATGTATATATAACCATATATACAGAATACATATGACAAAATAAATACAAGGCAGTTTAGGGAAGGACGACACTCACAGTTGGAGAGAGAAGAGATTCAGAAAATTCATCATGTAGACAGGGGTGCTTGAGTGGAGTCATGAAGTAAGTTAGGGATTCCATGAGATGAGGATGATAAGGGAGAGCCTATCAGAGATGGGGTGGACAGCCAGTAAAAAATTACAGAAACTGTAGATGGGGGGGGCCATGTGTGAGGAACAGCAAGAAGACTAATTTGGATGGACCAAAGGGTGCAGGAAAGGGAGTAATGTATAATGAGGATGGAAAGGTTCGGGCCAGGTTGTTCTTGGAAGGGCAATAAGTTCTATTTGTCTTCTCCTAGGGAAGTTATTGGGGAAGAAGAAGAGGAAGTAATATCAATGTCTGTTGAAGTAGCTTCTGGGAATTAACCAAAGCAGCAAAAACAATGAGAATTTTCTTCCTCTCTGAAAGGGCTGAAAACTCAGCAACAAAAGGGACTTGGTTCCCTACTCCTCCAGGAGTGCTATTATTGTCCTTCATAGAAAGGAATGTCCAATCATACCTTTGATGCCTTTAACCTTTTACAGAATTTGTGGCCACATCAAGCCCTGAAAAGGTATGGATCACAATGGCCCAGTGGGACTTCTTGTCTAGTAAGATGGTAAACTAAACAATTCAGTAAACAGTCCTCACCCAAGGGAAAACCAACAATGATAACAACAACAATGCACTTCCCATCTTCTCCCCCCCCCCCCCCTCCATGTACATATAGGTAGTAAAGGAAATAGAGTCACAGCAGTGGCTCATTTGTATTTTTCTTGAGAAGAGGAAGAAAGGAGTGATTTGGATAGCTTCATGTGGACTTGGCCACAAGAAGCAAACAATACTTAGGACCGCTCTTTCCCCAGGCATCTCTTTTTCAGGCTAAAGGTTAGTCTCCTCATTTTCAGTTGTCGGGCAGCATCTCCAATGATCATATTCGGTGCCAACCCCATCACTGCGACATCCACCTTGCCACCACCATGGGGTTGTATGAATGCTCTGGAGTGTCTTTTCAAATACTCTTGTTGTCACATGTGGCATCTTCTCCACTAACTCTAACTTGGGATAACTGACATGGTTTTTCCTTCCAAAGCCTCTTGACAACTTTTATTATTAGCAGCTGACTCTTGGTACACATGCGTCACAAGTGCCTGGGAGCTCTTAATGCCTGAGACATTCTTGGCTTCCTGCTGCGTCGCCTCCTCCTTCCCCTCCTCCCATTGCTACTGCAGCAGCCACCTCTGCCATCAACACGCCTCTCATTGAAACTTCATAGGATGGTGGCGTATCTCTGTGGCTGTCAGTGTCGTCCATGAATTCTAGGCTGCTCTCAGTATATAGGGGTGGGGGAATGTTAGAGGTCTCCTGCTCCAGAGAGAGATGCTTTTCAGGATCAATGCTGTCTTCATAAGATGGGGGATAAAAATCCGGCCTGTTCAATAAAGCACACAGACACACAAAAATGCTTTTAAAATATTTGTATCGGTTGATACTAAACATATTGAACTCTACATCACATAACCCATAATGGTTTAAGTTGGTTCTACAAAACCATATAGTCAAAAGCTACCAAAGGTCTTTTTCAAGACAAGTCTTCTAATAATCTTCTGCAAATGGCAGCATGTATCTGGTTAAGGGACGGATGTAACTCTTTTATTTCATTGACAAAAAAAGGTCATTTCCTGATGTGTTGTTTCATTCATTCATTCATTTATTGACCAGACATTCATTAAACATCTACCATATTCAAGCCTCACTGGCTAGGCCTTGCAAGAGGTGCCAAAAAAAAAAAAAAAGAAAAGAAAGAAAGAAGAAGACAATTACTTAGTCTTTAATTACGCAATAGGTTTTGCTTCAGACAAACTGAGACCTGAGAAAGACCTTAGCTTAAAAAGGCCCAGGTCCCCCACTGCACCTGAGGCCTCAATTAAGTCACTTACCATCCAATAGAAGAGATAAAACACATGCACCCATAACTATATTACAAAATAGAATGTGAAAAGTGCACAGAGTGGTCAAAAGTGTGATGAGTTTGAAAGATCAAGAAAATTCTCTTGAGGTTGTTTTTGATCCTGTCTCTCTACAGTTTTCCTCAGTGACAAATCTTAACTTCTTTGTCATGAATGAGAAGGGGGTGGGGCAAGTGTGACGAGGGAGCATTGCTCAACTCTGTATTTATAGACTTAGCCATGACAGCACCTATGATGAGTGTTTGTGGCCTTGTAACCACAACAGAGTGGGAACTGTTATTTGTAACCAACAACCCCACTCCAAATGTTACCAGGCCCAAGGCCAATGAGCTGAAAGAGCTGTCTACTGTACAGCATCCTTTGCAGTCGTCACTCAGAAATAGCTCGGACATTTCCACCCAGGGCTTTAGGTCACTCATGTAAAGCACTGAGAATCAGTGAAGGGAAGGGAAGGGAAGGGAAGGGAAGGGAAGGGAAGGGAAGGGAAGGGAAGGGAAGGGAAGGGAAGGGAAGGGAAGGGAAGGGAAGGGAAGGGAAGGGAAGGGAAGGGAAGGGAAGGGAAGGGAAGGGAAGGGAAGGGAAGGGAAGGGAAGGGAAGGAGGGTAGGTCTCTGATTGGACCACAGCCTGAACAGCTAAGTCTGCTTGACTTTGTCAATATGTCTACGCTTAGGACATTTTTTCCCATAAAGAGCAGGATCTATGACTCCCCTTCTGGGGGTGAGGCATGAGCATAGACAGCACTTCTCTCAATGGGGTGATTTGGGTGGGAGGGGGGTGCCCAGAAGAGTGAACCCAACACAAAAATATCAATATTCCTCCCAGTCTTTTGAATATTTTCCCCTCTGTGTTCATCTTTTAGAGTTTAAAATCAAACAAACATGGATAATAGAAGACAACAGTTTAGTAGAGATGGTGTGAGCCTTGGGGTCAGGAAGACCAGGCTTCAAATTTGGCTGCTGTGCAATCCTAGGTGAGTCTGGGAGGAAAGAGAGAGAGAAACACAACAAAAAACCTCTGCCTTTAGGTCTAGAAGACCTAGGTTTGAATCTCTTTTCTGATATTCCTTGCTTTGTGTGACCTTGAGAGAGTCATTAACTATTCTAGGCTTTATCTTCTTCCTCAATGAGAAGAAGAATTTGGATTAGATAGCCTTGGAGGCCCCTTCCAGCTCTTGGTCTATGAACCTCTCTTGAGTCTCAGTTTCCTCATCTGTAAAAGAAAGATAAAAATACCAGGAGCATCCACCTGACAGGGTAGTTATGAGGATCAAATGAGAGAACATGTAAACATACTTTGTAAATATTAAAGATATATAAAGGTCAGTTATTCTTAAGACATAAAACTAATTCACACTAAGCATCCTGGGTGCATGAAGTAATAGATGAACAATGAAGGAGATAGGCATTAAAAGAACAGGGGAGGGGCAGCTAGGTGGCGCAGTGGATAGAGCACTGGCCCTGGAGTCAGGAGTACCTGAGTTCAAATCTGGCCTCAGACACTTAACACTTACTAGCTGTGTGACCCTGGGCAAGTCACTTAACCTCACTAAAAAAAAAAGAAAAAAAGAACAGGGGAAAGGCCTTTCTGAGACAAACTTTTGCTAGGTCACAGTTGTCCTTGTCTAAGGGGCCCACAGTGCTCCAAGTCTAACGGGAATTCCCTAGATAATGAAATCTTTTGTCCCTGGAGGAACAGATGCAAGTCCAACACTAACTGAAAGGTAACTTGGCATAATGAATAGAGAGCTGGATTTGTAATCAGGAAGACAGGCTCAAGTCTTGCCTTTGACATGTACTGGCTGTATGATTCTGGGCAAACCAATTAATTTCTTAGTGCTTTATGCAAATCTCTACGACTGTAAATTGCAGAGAAGGTGCCAATCTTCATTGTTGGAGGGATTTTCCTCACCCTGAAGTTCCCTGTACAAATGAAATCTCAGGTTCAGTCTCTCTCCCTACACCATAACTATAAGTCTGGCTTTGTTACAACTCTGTCCCAGACTTCTGCTATTAGCAGTCCCTGTGGCATCCCAGCGACATACCTGTCCACAGTGGCAATTGGCAGGTCCCCATGCCCTAGGCGCTGTCTGAGCACCCTGTTGAAGATTCCCTTGCTTTGTCTTGCCTGCTGGTAGGTGCTCAAAAAAATTCCACTCAAGAGGATCAGGAACCCCAGAGACAAAAGACAATAGGCCAGGATCAGTTTCCCCCTGCAGTTAGGGGCTGAGCCCATGGATATGAAGAAAGCCCCTAGGCAAATGATCAGGAATCCAGTCAAAAGAGCGAAGCAGCAAAGGGCTGCGAGGCTCCCTTTCTGCATTCTCCCAGCTCTGGAGCTCAGCTCCCACTTCTCCCACTACTGTCTTCCTTGCCCGCTCCCCGGGAGACCGTGACTTCCAAGACAAGCCCTTCCTAGCTGCACATGTCAAGGCTTTATTCACCCTGGGACCAATTGGCCTTTGGACAATTAAATGAAGCAGGCACTTATTAGCTATTCATTAACCATTGAAAGGGGCAGTAATATCCCTTGGGGATTAACCTATAAACACAAACTTGGCTTAATGTAGGAAGGAGGGGCACCCAGGGAGCTCTTTTGCCCTTCTGAGTTGTGCCTTCTGCTCAGCTGATTCCAGTTACTTGCCCAGAGGCTCCCCTGTTCTGTGGTTGAAAGAGCACTGGTTCCTCTGAGTTGTTTTTCTTTATGGTTTCTTAATCCCTACAGTGGGTAATACCTCCATTAGAAGCTCCAGAGATAGTAGTTCTCTGCCAGCTCGGTTCTTTATGGCTTGGCAAAAGCTCAGCTCCTTCTTCCTCTGTTACTTAAGAAGGGCCTCACTCCCTGTGACTTCTATTATTTGTTATCTTCCCTGTTGGATTTCTCTTCCTCCCTCCCAAATATGCAATACCAGCACAGTTCTAAGTGAATAAAACCTGTTGGCAAACTGCCTCACTTTATCCATTATCCCATTTTAAAGCATTCATTCATGCATTGCATTCAGCAAGCATTTATTAAACTATTACTGTATAGAAAACACACAGAAAGGCAGTGTGGTACATACAAAGCTGTCCAACTCATGTAAACCGCATCTCCCCCTGCAAAACTCCCAAGTAGACCTGAAATGGCTTAAAATAAAATTAAGAAATGTTTGGCAAAATAAGTAAAAATGCAATATAACATAGATAATGTTAATTTGTGGTGTTCTAAGTCAATATGTGGTCGACACAGAAGTTTTTATTTGAGTTTGGTATGGTGGATGGAGAGTTGGTTCCTGAATAGGGAAAACATGGGCTCACATCTTGCCTTTGAAATATATTGGCTATATATGTGGCAACTCACAAAACCTCTCAGGACCCTAGGAACCTTAGGCAGTAATATGTAGAGAAAATACCTTTATGCATCTGTAGAGAGAGTTCCTCACTGAGAACTCACTACATTGATGAAAGTATAGGTCTGGTCCCAAAAAAATAAGTGCTGGGTGCTAGAGATACAAAACTGCCCTCAAGATCCTGCCCTTAAGAATCTTGCATTCTGTGGGACTGATATTACCATCCTTCCTACTGCCAAACAGGAGAGGAAAACTACAGTTGGGCTGGTGATATTGGGGCAGAACCTTGGAGATGGGAGGAATGGTGGAGTAGAATCCACATAATTATGCAACATTATGTACAAGGGGCTAGGAACTTACTGTTACTTTTCAGTTTATGAGCAATTGTGTTTGTAGACAGATTTGTGTACTCTCTGGATCTAAAATTAAACAGCTAGCCTCTTTATAGCCTTTTAAGATTTGCAGAGTGCTTTATAAATAGTATCTAAATAAGATAATTATTTTAAAAGATAATTAGTAAATAAGATTTTTCACAACCCTGAAAAATAGGTACTATTATCATCTTCATTTTACAGTTGAAGAAACTGAGGAAGGCAGAAGAAACTGAGACTTACCCAGGGTCACATAGCTGGGTATAAGTACCTCAGGCAGGATTTGAACTCATATCTTACCCCTTCCAAGTCCTGTGCTCTGGTGCTACACCTGGCCAACAGGTATATCATGGAAGTTCAATTAATAATTCCTAGGTCAAGGAATCCTTATTATCTTATACTACTGCTGTTATTTTGTATATAGTACATTTCACTCAGCTTGGAATCCTTATTATCAAAGGTAGCAAGGCTTAGAGAAGGGCCATGTGCCTGTTTAGAGAGAAAATGCATCAGTTACAACACTATGAAATCTACTTGTTAGACTGCTGCATTGTAATCCACTTGGAGGTGCCCAGGGGGCAAACTGGGCAGAGTTCTGGGTATGTAGTCAAGAAATACCTTAGTTCAAATCCAACCTTAGGCACTTGCCCTGGATAAGTCACTTAACCTCTGTTTGCCTCAATGTCCTTAACTACAAAATACTAAGACACTTTGCAAACCTTAGAGTACTAGATAAATGTTAGGGTGACACTTGTTTCAAAAAGCTCTTTTACAGAGAGGATGAAGAAAAACTTATTTCTTGATAGAACTCCTTTAAATAATCTTGGGGACAGGATGAAGAGAATTCTTGAGAAAAGACTTGAATTGGTATCCTTGGTCGAACTAGTTCTAGAAATAAGAAAAAAATCATCCATGGTAATAGTTGGGGTTGTCACTTTTTTCACAGCTAAAACTGTATGGGATTATTTATGCCTCTGAGTTGATATTTGTTACATTATTAATAAACATTATTAACAGACTACATAGTAACCTTAATAATTTAGGGGCAGCTAGATGGCATAGTGGATAGAGTGCCAGGTCTGGCATCAGGAAGACTCATCTTCTTCAGTTCAAATCTGGCCTCAGACACTTACTACTTGTGGACCCTGGGCAAGTCAGTTAAGTTTCCTCATCTGTAAAATGAACTAGAGAATGAAATGGCAAACCATTCCAATATCTTTGCCAAGAAAACTCCCAAAAGGGTCATGAAGAGTCTGACACAACTGAAAATGACTAAACAAAAATAATAATGCTTATTTAAGGCAGGAGATTAAGGGATTTAATACAGAGATATAAGCAATTTGCTTAAAGAGACAGAGGTTTCTCCAATCAATCCATCAATAAGCAAGCATCTGTTAATAGAATGTGTGGCATCACTGTGTTTAATTGATTGATTAATAGAGCACTAAGTTTAGTATCTAATGAGTAAATAAATAACTAAACATATCCCTGAATTACCCTAGAACTCAGATGAGCCAGTGTGGCTTCAGAAAGGGCTGAAGAATGGTTGGTATGGTTTTGCTGCCCAACAAGTCCAAGAGAAATGCCAGGAGCCAGACAGAGCACTGTGTGCAATATTCATTGGTTTGACCAAGGCCTTTGATACTGTCAGTCATGAGGACTTATGAAAAACTGTCAAAATTTGGTTGGCCAAAGAAGTTCATCAGTATTGTACGTCAATTTCATAATGGCATGCTTGTCTGGGTTCTGGATAAGAGGCAATGCTCTTGCATTTTTCCAGTCACCAATGGAGTGAAACAAGGCCATGTGCTTGCTCCCATGCTTTTCTAGTATGATGTTTTCAGCCATGTTGTCAAACACCTTGAATGAGGACGAACACGGCATTAAGGCCAGGTATTACACTGAGTGAATTATTCAACTTGAAAAAGCTACAAGCCAAAAAACTAAAGTGGAGGTAGTTTTGGTACATGATTTTTTGTTTGCAAATGACTGTGCACTCAATTGTAGCCTCTGAAGCTGAGATGCAACAAAGGATGGATCTATTCTTTTTGCTTGTGCTAATCTTGGCCTAACAATTAACAGCAAGAAAACACAGGTGCTCCACCAGCCAGCATCACACCATCCATATATGAAATCATCACTTACAGCAAATGGAGAAGCTTTGAATACTGTGGATAAGTTCACTTATCTTGGCAGTATACTTTCCAGGGATGTACACATCGATAATGAGGTTGGCAGATGCATTGCCAGTGCTAGTTCAGTGTCTGGGAGACAGAAGGAAAGTGTGGGAGAGAAGAAGCGTTAGACTGACTACCAAACTGAAGGTCTAAAGACCTGTTGTGCTGACTTCATTGTTGTATGCCTGTAAAACCTGGACAGTGTATCAGCACCATGCCAAGAAATGGATTTACTTTCATTTGAATTGTCTTAGTAAGATTCTGAAGATCACCTGGCAGGATAAGATCCCAGTGGTAGTACTTATTTTGTATACCTTTATTTTATTTTTTTACTTTACATTATTTAATAGATATTAAGAAAGATATTTTCTTTCTTCTTTTCTTTCTTCCTCTTGTTCTTTCATCCTTCCATCCTTCCTTCCTTCCTTCCTTCCACATTACTTCATAGTGATTAGGTACTCTATTATTTCTTTGAATGATTTCAAAGTTGGTAAGCATTCTATTCTGTTACTCTTTTCCCCTTGGCATTATTTCATAGATATTAAGAAAGATGTTTTCTTTCCTTTTTTCTTTATTTCTTCTTTCCTTTTCTTTCTTCCTCTTGTTCTTTTTTCATCCTTCCTTCCTTCCTTCCTTTCTTTTGCATTACTTTGTTGTGATTAGGTACTCTTATTTTTTTGAATGATTTCAAAGGTCCTCTCTTGAACTAAACTGCCAAACATTTAAACTCTACTGCAGAAAGTGCAACTCCGATGGGCTGGCCACATTGTTTGAATACCAAACATATACTTACCTAAAAGACTTTTTTTATGGAGAACTCACATAAGGCAAGTGTTCACATGGTGGTCAGAAAAAGCAATACAAGGACATTCAAGGTCTCTCTTAAGAACTTTGGAATTGACTACATGACATGGGAGACACTGACCCAACACCACTCAACATGGTGTGCCCTCAGTGCTGTGCTCAAAGAGCAAAACAGAACTGAAGTAGCTCAAAAGAAACACGAGATGCGCAAATTTAGAGAATCCACTTCAAACATTCAAATGGACTATTTGTGCTTGATCTGTGGTGGAGCATTCCAAGCTCATGTTGGTCTAATCAGTCACAGTTGGACCCACTGTAGCTTAACTCTAACATAGTGATGTCAACAACCAGAACTCAGATGAAAAGAAGGAATATGGCTTTGAGTCAAGTAGCAAGCCGAGAAGTGACCTACAAGTGAGTGTTCTTGTTCAGTCATTTCAGTCATATCTGATTCTTTGTGACCCCATTTGGGG
The DNA here is from genome assembly GCF_019393635.1 of Dromiciops gliroides. Classification (NCBI taxonomy): domain Eukaryota; kingdom Metazoa; phylum Chordata; class Mammalia; order Microbiotheria; family Microbiotheriidae; genus Dromiciops; species Dromiciops gliroides. Next base: position 576,641,319 of record NC_057861.1, on the reverse strand, counting down.
TTTTAATGGCAAAGATACTGGAGTGGCATTTCCTTCTCCAGGTCATTTTACAGATGAGGAAACTGAGGCAAACAGAATAGTGACTTACCCAGGGTCATGCAGCTAGTGCACATTAGAGGGTAGATTTGAACTCAGAAAGTTGAATCTTCCTGTTTCCAAGACCAATACTGGATCCACTCCACCACCTAACCACCAGTGAATGTAATTGACTTCAAACCCCTGATACATTAGCTATGGGGTTAACAATGGTGAAAAAGAAAGGGAAACGTGGCCTCCAAATCTAGGAACGGTCTTTTTGAGTGTACTGCCAGAGAGACAGGGAGACTTGACAATTTGGTTTATTCTCATGGGTCTGGAGAGCATCTTTCTGTTTTACTCAGTTTCTTCTCTCTCTCATCCCCCCCCCCAAGAAGTACAGCATTGTTGCTTTGAGCATGTCCAATCTCATTCAATTCTGTGATTACATTTATATAAACGATCATTTATGCTTAACAATCATGCAGTGCAATAACATTATGCATATCATTAAATAGATGGCAGACCAGTTTTGTGGTATTTTTGATTTGATTATAACATTAAATTCTGTTTATGTATGTTCAACATCCTATTTTCATTGTTCACGTGGCATGAAAATTTGCTCATAACTTAAAAATAGACAAAAAGATGATAGGCATATAGAGAGATAGATAAGTAGAAGAAACACTAGATGTCACTGTTACTTAAAACTCTGTTGGCAAGTTGTGGTGGGGTTTTTTGGGGGGGGGCGTTGATCCCTATCTTTGCTTTAATCCATATGGGAAATTCCTTGTTCACCACAAAGATTTGTAACTAGATACAAACCTACAGCTTTTAGAGTAACATAGGTGCCACTAGAAAGTAAAGTGATTTTCTCATGATCACTCAACTAGTTTGTGCCAAAGGCAGTACCCGTATCTTAAAAAATTTTTTTGGTGAGGCAATTGGGGTTAAGTGACTTGCCCAGGGTCACACAGCTAGTAAGTGTCAAGTGTCTCAGGCTGGATTTGAACTCAGGTACTCCTGAATCCAGGACCAGTGCTCTATCTACTGCGCCACCTAGCTGCCCCATGAGTACCCATATCTTTTAACTCCAAGCTTAGCCATATATATCCATCATTCCATGCAACCTCTAAGTAGTAGGTATAAATTAAGATACTTTTTTCATGAAAATGTATTTTGTTTTAAATTCATGCATATTCTTCCCTAACTAAAAATTTTCTCTTTCCTGGGATCACATTTTAGGTTCCTGAATAGCCCAGGGAGTCCCCTAGAAGAAAGAAGTTGGAGAATAAGAGCTTGGTTTTTCTTTTCTTTTCATTTCTTTTCTTTTCTTTTTTCTTTCTTTTTTCTTTCTTTTTTCTTCCTTCCTTCTTCCTACCTTCTTTCTTTCTTTCCTCCTTCCTTCCTTTCTTTTCTTCCTTCCTTCCCTTTTTCCTTTTTTTGCTTTTCTTATAGTCAAAACTAATATAAAGAGCATACTTACCAGATCTCCAACATAGGCCCCAACACCTCTCACTCATGTTAATTCAGGTATGTTTCCTCATGTCTCAATAGGGCTGGGATAGTCTTGACTTCCTGAGGGTCCTAGAAATGACCATATGAAATAAGCTGACCACATGATAAATCACAAAAATAAATGTCTACCTCTTTATAATTTACCTATAGTTTATTGGTGAGACTCAGAACTTGGGAATTTTTTCCCTAGACCATAGAGGAGCATGGTTTTTCAATGAAAAAAGGCAACTGGGACTTCATAGTTTACACAGTTAAAGGCAGAGATAGTCCCCATAAAATCAATATGGCCTAGAATTCTGTGGCTCCTCTTTCCTATGCCACTCATGTAAGACTTAGATAAGTTATTGTGGTAAAAAGGATCTGATGTCTCATCTTCTACCTACTGCTGCTTTGGCTAGATAGACATATGGCTACATTCCTCATTAGTAGCTGTTGTTAGGTGAAAAGGGAAGAAGTCAGAAAGTAGAGACATGTTTCATATCACATTAGTCATCCTTCCAAAAAGGTTAAACAATTTCATTACTAGACTATCAAATCCTAAAGATTAAGAAACCGTATACCCTGAGATTCTGTGTTACCCCAAACAACTCCAGGGGGAGCAGAACAGCTGGGCAATAGGAGCAGGAGGGTAATTACTGCTTCCAGTAGCGTTAACAAAGATTATCAACCTTCTTATCCCTTTTGAAGCTCTTTATAAAAACAAGGAAATCTTTGACCTCTGCATTGGTGGATGAAGTGATGGGACTTGTCCAAGGTCCTTAGAAATGTCAGAGCTCAAAGTTGAATAACAGAGATCTTCTGAGCCATCCAATTAACAAGCATTTATTTAGTACCTACTGTCTGCCGGACATTGTGCTAGGTACTGGGGAGACGAAAAGAAATGAACAGTGCCTTCCCTCAAGGAGTTTACTGTCCTAGTAAGCTTTGAGTGTATAGGGATTGTTTCATTCTTTGTAATTATATCCCCAGTTGCACAATGTAGCCAAATGCTTAGTACTTAGTAGGCACTTAATAAATGATTGACTAACTTCTTGATTAGTGTACTTTCTTTTACATTCCTATGTGTTCATTTGAGACTCTGGGAAGGCATCAATTATTTGATAATTGGAAAAATTACAAATTTGTAGAGCCTTTGTGAAATCTTAAATTTGACTATGAAATTGTATCCTCAGACACAGTGTTACAAAATACCATGAAAATGATAAGCTAAGGTGCTGTTCAACCAAGGCCTACAAAGGCATGATTCTCAGTGTTGAATTTCTAACATTAGCCTTATAGATCTCACTTCCCTGTAAACTGAGAATATTTTAGAGACTGAATCTCTTTAAGTTTCATAGTATCAATTGGAAGTGTTCTAGCTCTTTGTTCTTGCCTCTTTGAGACTCAGTTTTCTCTTCCATTAAATGTGTATATTAACAGGTTTAACATATTGAATGGTTATGAACATCAAATAAAATACTTATATAAAGCACTGTTGTCTTCTAAACATGAACTATCATTAATATTCTTTAATAGTTGGACCTAATAAATTCCCTATTCTAATCTTAGCTAGGTTCCAGGTTCTAGGGAAAATGTTGGTCTTAGGCAGGAGGCACATATGGTGCCTTGTGTAGACTCCCAGGCTGTTTGGAGTCAGTTTTGCTCCTCATGATTTCTGTATTGCAATTCTCCAGTGACTCTGTTCTTGCCTTTCTGCAGGGACTGAATTTCCTCCCCGTTCCCTGACCTCCCCCTACCCCCACACCCCCCAGCAACTGGGTTTTTGGTTTTTGTTCTAGATCCCTTGTAGCTGGGTCCCCTGATGTACCCCAATTCACTAATTCTCTAGAGTTATGGGTTCCTGTCTTGCCTCTCAACTTCCCAATTGCGTGTGTCCTTAAATCTCATTGTCCCAGGGAGTGGGACTCTTGATGCTTGTGGTTGGCTGTCCAAGGTGCTGACCACTTGCCAATTTAAACCTCTCCTGATTTGCCTTTTCTTTGGACTTGTACAAGCTGCTATCTGGTCCTTTATGGGGATTTGGGCCCTAGAATGTTAACTGGGTTTAGTATGAATGGCACTCTACTTCCTTCCTGCCTTTTCTCTCTGGACAAATCTTTTGATCTGATATTGAAACCTATCGATATTTCTAATACACTGGTCACTTAACTACTCTAGGAACTTCAGTGGCTCCTCATTGTACCAAACTTCTCCATTTGACATTTAATGCCCTTCACAATATGGTTCCAATTTATCTTTCTAGACTGATTTCACATTACTGCTCTGTCTCATGTATTATGTATTATAGCCACACTGGCCTATTGTCCCGTCTCCATACATGACATTCAATTTACCATCAAGTTTGTCTTTGCACATGTCTTGATTGTACTCCTTCCTGTACTCCTTCACCTAGCTTTCCTGAATGATCAGTTCTTATCCCCCTAATTGTTAGGCACCCCCTCAAAATACTTTGTATTTTTTCTTGACTTTTCTGGGCATATGTTGCTTTCTCCCAGTGAAATATAAGCTCCTTGAGCACAGGGACTGATTACTTTTCTTTTCTTCTTTTTTTTTTTTGCAGGGCTATGGGGGTTAAGTGACTTGCCCAGGGTCACACAGCTAGTAAGTGTCAAGTGTCTGAGGCCACATTTGAACTCAGGTACTCCTGAATCCAGGGCCAGTGCTTTATCCACTGTGCCACCTAGCTGCCCCCCGGACTGATTACTTTTCATATTTGTATCCCCAGTACTTGAAAAAGTACCTGTAACATATTTGGTATTTAGTAAATATTTGTTGAATTAATGAGTTCAGATCAAGAAAATTCTTTGAGTTGGCAAAAGGCATAAGCTAAGTCAGTCAGTCAACAAGCATTTCTTAAATGTGCCAGAAATTGTATGTTAAATGCTGGGAATATAAATATAAACAAAAGGAAAGATATCCCCTGGCCTCAAGGAGCTTACATTCTAAGAGAAAAAGACAACACAAAAAAGGAAGCTGAATAGGAGGATGGGCAACAAAGGTACCCAGTGGGAGGGGGTGGGGCAAATTAGAGAAAGCCCAGAGAAGAGCCTACCGAGAAAATTGACTTGACTAATGCAGATACTCCTACTTAAATGGAGATTTTAGAAGGAACCACCCAGTCAACACATAGGTCACAGGATCAGAGGGTACTTCCAGTTTGTGAATTTCCAGGCTAGAAAGAGTCTTCTATATCCTGTAAGCAACACCTTACCTCTTGAATTGTTTAGTTCGGTCAGTTCATCCAGAGACACACTTTTGTTGTCTACTAAGCCCCAGACACTTTATAATGTGCTGAGGACAGAAATGAAAATCCCTGTCCTCAAGGAGCTTATATTATGTCAGGGAAGGCTCCATGTACATAGATAAAGTATATGTAAAATAAATACCAGGTGGTGGAGAAGAGTGTACTAAAAGAATATCCAGGAAGGCTTCATATAGAAGGTGGAACTTGAGTTTTGAAGGGAACAAAGGTTTCCAAGAGGTATGAAGGAAGTTCATTCCAGGTATAGGTGATAGTGCAAAGACATGGTGATGGGAAATGGAGTCATTGCTTTGAAGGAGTTTGAATTGTATGGAGGGTAATGTGAACATGTACAAAATATATGCAGAACAAATTATTGTGGTTCAGTCATTTTCAGTTTTGTCTCTTTGTGACCTCATTTGGGGTTTTCTTGGCAAAGATACTGGAGTGGTTTGCCATTTCCTTCTCCAGCTCATTTTACATATGAGGAAACTGAGGCAAAGAGGGTCAAGTGACTTGCCAAGGGTCACACAGCTATCAAGTATCTGAGGCCAGAATTGAGTCTTCCTGACTTCAGGATCAGCACTCTATCCACTGCCCCACCTAGCTGCCCCACAGAATAAATATAAAGTAATTTTTGTTGTTGGGAGTGGGGAGATGTTATAAGCTGAGGCCAGTTAAAAAACCTTAAAACTCTTTCAACACCACACTGTTCCTTTGAAAGCAATAAACCTTGACTAACAAAATTCTGAAAAAAAAGTTCTGAATTTGTGAGACTACAGAACTCCTGTTACCGTTCCATTCTTCTCCCCACGTCAGAGGCTCACTCCTGTTTCCCTGGGTCAATATGTCTTACTAAAAGTTTCTGGTACATTCTGGTCTTTACTTGGTAAGGTTACCAGGGTTTTTACTCTTCCTTGGAAAACAGGAAGAATTCCCCTCTATTTGTCTAAAGTATATGGAGATTTTGAAACACGACTAATGGTGTGGAGAGACTGCAACTCGACAGAGGCATGGGGCCAAGGGGGAGGAACAGGTTGACCTGATTTCCCAAGGCTGCTTTATTTTAAAAAGTGAGACTCTGGTGGAAAGGAGCAGATAAGCATGTGAGGTGTTGGAGAGAGTGATTACTGATTGATTCCAGGATTACCTTTTCACACTTGAGGATTCATGGGCCACTGGTCCTACTTCCTCCTGTCCATGCTGTTGCCACTCCCTCTTCACCTTATTCTTTTGGCTTTTGAACAGTTTAGGAAAATACCCTAGTAAAAAATCCAAAAATATTAAGGAAACAAAGGGGCAGCTATACAAAAATGAATATTTCCTTATCGATGGTCATTCTTACAGCATATGATAAATCAGTTTAAAAGCCAATGAAAATATCTTTTGGGATAAGCAGACATCCCTTCCCTGAGGAATATTCAAGGCTGGTCCAGGTACACACCATTGGCTATCTCAAACGTAACAGAAAATGGTTTACCTGAGTATGGAACTTAGGATATGGCCAAGATCTCAGAGTGGAATAAAAATGCAGTCAATGAGAACTAGCCACATTAACTCAGCCAACAATATGTCAACAAAGAAGTGTTGAATAAATGTCAGCCATGGAGATTTGTTTGTGAAAAAAAATGTCAGGACCACATCATTGCCAACAGAAATTTTAGAGGGGTTATCCTTAAGGATCCTGGTGTTAGTGATCAATGGAGATAAAGCAAAGAAATTTTGTGACATAGCACCTCATAAGACATGACTTGGTGGGTAGAATTATTCAATAGAAACTCATTGTCTTTCATTATTGGCAGACATCAAATTCCCATCCAGACTTCAATAAACTGTATGGAAACTGGACCATTATTCTAGGCTGAACTGTTGTTCTCAATTGCCCAAAGCATAAAACTTGATCTGTAAAAATATAAGAATACAAATATGCATGATCCCCAAGCTCTGTGGAGCACTTTTCAAAATATAGAGGCCTAGTAAAGGAAATAAAAATCATTAGGAAAAGAATGACATCAACAGGCTCAGAGCCAGAAGCAATATCAGAGACCATCTAGTCCAATTTGCTTATTTTCTAAGGAAATTAAGACCTAGAGACATTAAGTGACTTGCCCAAGGTCACACATCGGTGTGGCACCTTCACTGTACCATAGTATCTCACAATGACATAGTGTTCCTGTTGTCCTGTCTGCTACTGGAGTTATACCTACTAGGATGCTTGTGCTGAGTCCCCTTTAGGGGATCACAATTTTACATCTTAATCTTTAATCTACCTATGGAGAGAAATTATTTGATTCACTTGTGCAATAAATAGTTCACAGAATATGACATAAAAAAAGAATATAGCAGTGACATCTCGGAATTATTTTTATTTGGACCCCATTGAAAAAAAGAATAATAATAGCTCACGTGTATATTACTGAAGCTGAAGCTTTAGATACTTTGGTCATAAAATGAGAGGACAGAGAAGAGGATGAGATGGATAGTTAGCATCATGGAAGTAACAAACGTGAGTGTGGACAAATTTTGGGAGATTAGGAGCAATTATTATTCGATCTTACAGCGGAAGTAAGTGAGGCTCAGATATTAAGTGACTTGCTCAAAGTCTTAAAACAAGTAAATATCTGAAGTGATATTCAAATGATGGTCTTTCTAACACCATGCTCAGGGCTTTGTCCACTATGGGGGCTGCTTCTATAGGAAACTAGAAATATTTACAAAGCAATTCAATTCTCAAGCATTTTTAAGCACCTACTGTGCAGAGCACTGTGTTAAGATAAAAACAATCTCTGATGTCATGTAATTTGTTATTCAAAAGGAAGATAAGATGTCTATAGATAACCATAATACACAATATTACATGATAAATAATTTACTTATCTGTCTGAGAGCTGCTTTGGGAAGTCTAGCCTACCTCTGAATTATCCCAAAGTCATAGAGCTAGGAAGATTGGGATACGGGGATATAACTGGGTACTAAACAGGAAGGTGGTTTCTTCTCTAGAATGAGCTATATAACTCACTCTGGGACTAAATGGGACCTGACCTAACTCCACCCCCACTCTCTGGTCATTTAGCTACTGGAGAAAGAGCAATCCTACTTGGGTTACTCTGAACCAAAGTAGAAGGACTAGCACTCCAAAGTGTATAATTTGAACACCTAAGTTTGAGCCACAAATTTGAGTACCTACTAATCAATGAAGGGGAGATCTGGGTGGCTCAGTAAATAAAACTCTGGGCCTGAATTCAGGAAGACCTGAGTTTAAACCCAACTTCAGACACTTTTCCTAGCTGTGTGACCATAGGAAAGTAACAACTCTGTTTGCCTTAATCCATTGGAGAAGGAAATGACAAACCACTCCAGTATCTTTGCCAAGAAGACTCCATGGACAGTATGGTCCATGGGGTGACACAGAGTTGGACATGACTGAAGGATTGAACAACTAACTAATGAGATCAAACAACATTCCCTTCATGAAATTCTTTTTGATGTTTAATTTCCATGTCCAAATTCCACAGCAAAGCTAAGATGTATGATGATCAAGAATCACAAGGATACATGTTGGATTCTAGGGAGGTAACATGATGTAATGGAAGGAGCATTGGATTCAGAGGCTGAGGACCAACTTTCAAATGATGGCTTTGCCACCTGCTCATTATATAACAGGGACTACTAGTACATATACTGAGTGCTTCCAGTGGAAGCCTTGGAGAAGAGCCTTGGAGAGAGACACTGGAGAATGTAAAGATGTACTGTAACTGGTTCTGCTCCATTACCATGTGGTTAGGAAAAGCCCTTATGATTGGTTGCATGGCCAGAATTAAGAATATCAGCAAAAGACCTTAGTCCTCCTCTCTCAGTTTGACTTCTTGCTTATGGAATCTGATAAAGGGAGAGGACTTGGGCCTTCTCATCACTGAGGCAGATATATGGCCTATGGATACAGGCTTGGGTCCTTTCCCAGCCTTTCATTTGTTCTTTGAATTTAGAGGAAGGGGTTGTAGAATGTGACCACGTGAGTTTCTAAAGGTCAGACTAGCCAGCTGTCTACTCCAGGAATCAGAATTCACTTTGAGTTTTGCAGCCAGCCTAGTAGTAATACCTCAAGGACCAAGGAAGGACCTTAAGTAGTGACCTTTGGGCTCTAGTCCAGTGGTAGCTGGGATGCAAGTTCATCAGAAATCATGCCACAGGGCAGCTAGGTGGCGCAGTGGGTAAAGCACCAGCCCTGGATTCAGAAGGACCTGAGTTCAAATCCAGCCTCAGACACTTGACACTAGCTGTGTGACCCTGAACAAGTCACTTAACCCTCATTGCCCTGCCAAAAAAAAAAAAGGAAAGAAATCATGCCACATCTGAATGTCAATGTTCCTAGTGGGATCAATACAATGTGGAAAGCCAGCTAAGTTTGAGCCCATTTTCCCCCAAGATAGAAATGGGATGAAGGAAATTGCCCCCAGGTATTGGGGGAAATGTTTGTTTTTGTTTTTGCTATATTTTCAAAGTAAATGTTGATTTGTATGGGCCAATTGATGTCAAGTGGTTAAATGGAACTATAATGTTATTCAGTGGCACCTGACGATGAGTAGATGACAAGTGGTTGAGACTCAAGCTGATGGAAATAGAAAAGGTACCCCAAATCCCTTAGAATACCCCTAGTTCTGGGAGAGCAAGTGAGAGCGTAGTCAATAAATTTGTGTGATCTTATATAAGTAATTTCATCTCTCTGGTCCTCAGTTTCCTCCTCTGTAAAATGATGAGGTTGTACTAGATCAAAGCTTCTTAAACTGTGGATCACAACCCCTTATGGGGTAATGTACCTGAATGCAGGGCTTGTAAAAAAATTGGCAGTAAATGTTTGATTTGTATACCTGTTTAAATACCTATATACCCAGGATCGTGTAACAATTTCTCAGGGAAAAGGAGTCTCGAGTAGAAAGTTTAAGAAGCTCTGTACTAAATGACATTTAGCTCAAAATCTATGATCTGATGATCCAAATATATATGGAAATCTTCACAATGATCTAGCAATAATATCAACAACATTAATATAGGGCTTTAAGGTTTACAAAATACTTTGCATTCATCACTTAGTTTGATCCTCATGATAATCCCGTGAGGTAAATGCTATTATTGTGCCCATTTTACAGATGAGGAAATTGAGACAGAAAGAGAGAAGTTAAGTGACTTGCCCAGAGTCACAGAGCTAGTGAGTGTCTGAAATAGGATTTGAACTTAGGTCTTCCTGACTATAAGTATAGCATTCTTCTGTGGGAGTGAGTCAGTCAACAAGAATTTATTAAGTGCTTCCAGTGTGTCAGGCACTGTGCCAAGTGCTGGGGGCACAAAGGCAAAAGACTGGTCCTATCTTCAAGAAGCATGCATTCTAATGGGGTAGACTACATGCAAATTAGTAGGTACATAGGAAGTATTTACAAAGTAAATGAAGGGAACCTGAAAGGCAAAGGTATTAGCAGCTGGAAGATGGCAGTGGGGGGTGGAGTGGGGAGGGGTATAACATTAACTTTGCTTCATCCCCTTGGAAGCACATGATAGTTGCAGGTCTCAATTTTGTAGATGGGAGGCACAGAAAACTTAATGGGAAAAAGGTCACAAACTCAAGGGTTAAGCTGAGTTTACAAGCACTACATCATCCTCTGTTGCCAAACTAAGGAAAACAGGAGTTTGGCAACAGCAGAAAATCGTCAGAGCACCTTCTGAATATACTGGTTCATCAATTTCCTTGCAATGTTTCAATGAGTGTCAGGGCTGGCAAGTTAAAATTTGATAGAGTTGAATTCACTGTCAACCACTGAACCCTAACACCTAAAGGAATCACAGAAAAGGAAGAAATGCTTTAGAAGAAAAGAAAAAAAGCCATATGACATTTAGGATCAGAGAATTAGAGTTGAAAGATTATTAGTAATAATAATAATAATAACTCATTCTAAGCCATCAAAATTTAAACAATAAGTAAATAGCAACTGTTTTCTATACTGGCCAGAAACTCTACGGGTCTCTCCTTCCCAGACTGATAGTTTTATGATATTAAATTGGGCCATCTTTTGTCTCAATTCTTAACTAGCCCTTAGTCACTCTCAATAGGTGTTGTCTCAGACAAACTGAGACCTGGAAAAGACCTGATTTAGAAAGACCAAGGTTACCCACAACATCCTGGGCCATGGCCATCATCTTGACTTTTGTCCTGTCACTGAACTTTAATGACTCTGAAGGAGAGAATCAGGTGGATGATTCTGCATAGCTCCACCTCACTTAAATCTGAGTCACTTGCAAGTCAAGACACTGTTCTCATATTGTCAATGGTCCTTTGAGAATTGAAGGACAAACAGCAGCAACAATAATAACACTTATGTAGTGCTTACTATATGCCAGGCACTGTGCTGAGCTCTTTACAAATATCATCTCATTTGATCCTCACAACAACTCTGGAAGGTAGGTGCTGTTATCTTCATTTTAGGATGAGGAAACTAGGGTGAACAAAGGTTAAGTGACTTGCCCAGGGTCATATAGGTAGTAAGTGTCTGAGGCCAGATTTGAACTCAGGTCTTCTTTCCTCCAAGCCCAGTGCTCTAAACTCATTTTACAGATGAGAAAAGTAAGTTCTCGAGGGATGAAGTGGCTTGTCCATTGTCTTACAGGTAGTAAACAATAAAGCCAGAATTTGAACCCTTTATCTAAAAATTTTAAGTGTTTTCTGGATGCTTATTTACATTGATATCACTCCCCAATGACTATTCCCCCCATAAATCTCTTGAAAGAAAATAAGTACAGTTAAGAAAAATAAATCATATATTGGCCATATCTGGCAACCTATGTCTCTTCTCACATTTATAGTCTACTGCCTCCCCAATGAGAAGAGGGAGGCACACTAACATTTTATGTCTTCATCTTTCCTGGTGGCTTTCTGCTAGTACCAGTATGGTGAGATTGCCCCCAAGATGCCAAACCTTCCTCTGCTCTCAGGCTTACAACCTGTGAGACACACAGGAAACACTGACAGACTCAAAGACTCAGAGGAGGACATAGGCAAAGTTAATTGGGTTATAAGAGAACCCAGAGAAAAATCTGGGTAGCCTCATGGGTTATGAGAACCCATAGAAGTCTGGGTAGCCTCATGGGCCACTCTAGGCACATGGAAATATGGAAGACTTGGTGAAAGAAGAAGAGATCTGTGCCCTTGATAGGAGAGGAAAAATAGTTGCCTAGCATTACCTGGACTTAGGGAGAGGCTTGTACACCAAAACTATGTGCAAAGCCTTAGAGAGGAAGAAGGGATCATTAAGACGTCTAGGCAGTGCAATAGTTAGAGCATTGAATTAACCCAAGAGTGGCACATGCCAGTGAAATTCAAGATTATTAGGTGGCAAGCAGATAGAGTTCTGGGCCTAGAGTTAGGAAAAACTTTATGTTCAAATCTGGGGCAGCTAATGCTAGGCCTGGGGTCAGGAAGATTCATATTCCTGAGTTCAAATCCAGTCTCAGAAACTTATTAGCTGTGTGATCCTGGGCAAGTCACTTAACCCTGTTTGCCTCAGTTCCTTATTTGTAAAATGAGCTGGAAAAAGAAATGGCAAACCACTTCAGTATCTTTGCCAAGAAAACCCCAAATAGGGTCATGAAACATTGGGCACAACTAAAAAATGACTAAAAAACAACTATGTTCAAATCTGGCCCTCAGACACTTACTAGATGTTTGACCCAGGTCAAATAAACCTCAATTTCCTCAACAGCAAAATTGGTATAATAACAGCACCTACCTCCCAAAGTTGTGAGGATAAAATCAAATAATATAATGTTGTAAAGTGCTTAGTTCAGTGTTTGGCATGCTTTAACTAGGTGCTATATAAATGCTTATTTCCTCCCCCTTCATAGATTAAGAGCTAGAAAGAAGCTTACAGATGATCAGATCCAAACCCCTCATTGTACAGATGAGTAAACTGAGTCTGAGAGAAATTAAGTGATTTGCCTAGAGTTGCACAGCTATTATGAAGAAGTATTTGAACTTAGGTGTTCCTGACTCCAAGCCTAGCATTCTTTTCACTGTACCATTTGGCTGTTTGCTGAACATCATGCATTGAGAAGCTACCTGTTCAATGATATCATGAGTAATGGGTATCATGTAGATCCACCAGAGAAGATTACTCCATGTCCATTGTAAAGAGGAGGGAAATTTTCCTGATTATCGAGTGCTTGAGTTCAGGTCCTTTGTTCTATATTGGATATTTTATTAGCATGAATACTTCCAGGGGAACCAAAGAAACATACCAGCCAAATTTTGGCCCCAGGTGTAAGAGACATCCTGAGTAGGGGCAAAAAGCAGCCAGAGTGATTATTATTGAAAGATATCCCAAAGGTGAACTTGGTCCGTAATGGACTTAGCACCCAAATGACCCATCACTTACAGGCAAAATTAAGAGCTAAGATTAGATGATCTCTTACTTCCAGCTATGATTGCAAAGGGGAAAGATCTATCTCACTTTAAAAGATTTCCTAAGAGAGAAGAACCCACAATTTTCCTCAGTAAATCATTCAGGTGTTTAAAGCTAAGTGTGAGAAAAAATTTCCCTCATTTCTAATTTAAATCCCTTTCAGCTACAATTTAAATTGCTTTCATCTTTTTCCCTGGTGGATGTGGAAAACATCTGGTCGGGATCCTCTGTAAAATAGCTTTCTATACTCCACGTTTAGTTTCCCCTCATTCTCCCTGTCCTCAGGCAATTATTTTAATTCCATTAACTTTTCCTCTGGGATTTTGTTTTCAATCCCATAACCATTTTTGTTGTTTTGCCATGTATTTTCTCCAAGTTCTCTCTGTTCCTCTCAGAGTCATAGGGCCCCAATTTCTGGGCAGAATTCATCAAATGAAAACCTAGCACAATGGGAGGATGATCTCAAGATTTTTACTTGGTGATAGTGAAGCCCTGGGTAGGGAAGGTGGTGCAGTGAAATGGAAGTGTGCTGACTCAGCAAAAGGGCCCTCCTTTTATCCAGATTTCAGACTATTAAAAGTTAGGACTTTTTTTTTGCCACCAAGGGCTTCCTAAACATGAACTTGGCCTCACAGTGCAAGTTCACACCCTTAAGGAATATAACTGCTGGAAAAGGCAAAGAAAAAAAAAACCAAACAAACTGCACAAGGTACTCTGACCTACTCATAGCAGAATTCAGCTTATATTAAACACCTCTTGGGCTCCTTACACTGAAAATGGAAAGTGGAGAAGTTACAAATGACATAAATACAATAAAATAACAATTGAAAAACCTTGTGGTTGCCATAGCCCACAAATCCCATAGGTCATGAGATATTCAAAAAGCAAAGGGTGGTTAGAGTATAAACCATGTAGGACTTTAAAAAAAATTTATTGATGCTTTTTGCTTTATTCACCTTAGATCATTTCCTGGTATTACCAATTCCACCACCACCATTACATTCTTCCTTCTAACAAAGAAAAACCATCAGCCAAACAGACCAGTGTGAGCAGCAATCTGCATCTGTAGTCTCCATCTCTTTATGGAGGATTATAAGATCCTAGATTTAGAGATAGAAAGAATTTTGAAAGACATTAAAATTTTTTTAAATCAAGAATGACTTTATTCACAACAGAGAAAATAAATAGCATCAAGATGGAACAGACAACTGAGAATTATAAAGTAGTATATCTACCCATATGAGACACTCAATGATTGGTATCCATAGGAGAAAAAGTCATAGACTTTAATAAGAAACAAAGGGCTCTTAGAGCTAATCAGTAAAGAGATCTAGTACTAGAAGGAACCTTTTTTTTAAATCAAGGGGCTACACTGATTTTATTTGTGCAGAAGTTTTCCAATTTCATATGATCAAAAATAACTTTTTCTTCTATGATTGTCTCGGGGAAAGTAGGTCACTGAACAGTTAAGAAAAGGAGTTTTACTTAGCTCTAACACAGCAAAGACATGAAACAAGGATCCAAGAGTACTCAGCTTCCATAGATGTAGCCCCACTCATCTCCATATGGAAATACATCTGTTTAGCAGGGGAGGGTATGGTGACTCATTGGGTCTTCTGGCATCTACTGAGTGGGAAGGGCACCAACCACAAGTGGATTGGACCTTTTATGAAGGAAATCATGTCAACACAGCCAGAGGCCACCAGGAAACTGTATGAAGAGACACACAGTTTGAACCTTGCTCCACTTCTGGATCAGTTAAGTCCTGGATTTGTCGCTTTTTAGAGACTAAATAATGTTTGGGGCATGGAGAGAGCAACTCTTGTAAATAGGCCCAAACACAAGTTGTTTAAAATGTTTATTTCATGTTCTGTTAATTTGGATAATTAATATTTTACAAATATTTCTCCATTTCTTTTAAATTCTCAGTTTTGCTAGTATGTAAAATATGTTTATAATAGATTAGCAAAAGGGATAGAGAACTGGCCTTGGAGCCAGGAAGACAAAGGTTCTTCCATAAATAGGTATAAAGAAAATCACTGACAAAACAAAATGTTCCCTGCCCACATGTCTATAAATCATTATTAGGCAACATAGCACAGTATACAAAGGAATGGATATAGAACTAAAAAAGATTGGGTATTAATCAAATTGCATGATCCTACACAAGTCACTTAATTTCTTTGCGCTTCAGTATTCTCATTTTTCAAATGGGTGTCATAGTAGCACCAAACCAAAGGGTTGTTGTAAGGTTAAATGAGATGATGTAAAAAACTTTGAAAGCCTTAGAGCAGAGGTGTCCAACTCACAGCCTATTGGCTACATGTGGCCTACAAAAGTCCCAAGTGGTCCCATACTAGATAAAAATGTAATGGAGAAATGTTTAAGAAAATTAATAAAGCCATAATAAAACAGAGATCATGTTAATTAGTGGTTTTCTAAGTCAATATATATCCAGAGCCTCCCTTTCTGAGTTTGATGCCACTGCTTTAAGATGTTATATGTGTGTGTGTGTGTGTGTGTGTGTGTGTGTGTGTATTCCAGTTATCATTATATTGCTATACTTGTTGTACCCCTCTCCTAACTGTGTGGTTCCCCAGAATAATTATCCCAGGTTCAAGGTACCCTATGGGTCCTCATCCACTTAGAAATGATAGCTCACAAGTCCACACTGATGCATCTGCTTTTCTCTAGGCAGCAAGTGTTCAATTAGTTCAAATCAAAGTTCAATTAGTTCAAATCAAAGAAATCAATGAAATAGCATAGTAAGAAGGCTTGCAATACAACAGTGTCCCTAAATGTTTTTAGTATATTGCTATATTTACTCTACCTCACTGGGAGGAGTAAATATGTATAGGGAACAGAGGCAGCTAGGTGGTACAGAGGATCTCTATCTACAATGGCCCTGTAGTCAGAAACCTGAGTTCAAATTTGACTTCAGATGCTGTGTGACCCTGGGCAAGTCACTTTACTCGAATTGCTTTTTTTAAAAAAGTATACACAGGGATCATTCGTATAATGAGAATATAGGTAAAAGGAAAATTCATACTTCTTGCACTGCTGAATGAGTACCTTGCTTTTTGCTAGGCCTCTGCAAAGCCTTTTCCTTATTAGACCCATTGCTCCACTGCATTAGCTAGGCCAACTCTTTTTCTGAGCCAGGTAAGGACATCTCTTCTGGGCCTCCTCTGCCTGCCTGGGCATGTTACTTCACTGGTCCAGATCCTTGTTAGGCCTTAAGTCTACTTAGGTATAGTGGCTAAAATGATATAATAGCAGGTTGACAGCTCTTTAGTCATAGGCTCCTCACTCAGCCAACAAATGACAGGCAAAATGCCCCCAGTGTAAGAGTAGGTCTGTTTTTATCAACACCTATACTGGGTGAGAGCTCAACTTTTTTTTTACACAAAACTATCTAACTTAGAATCAGCCAATCTTATGTACCTTCAAGATCCCCTTTGACTTACCTGCAAGTGAATTTTACCCGAGACAAAAGGGAACCAGAGGAGGCAAGGTTAATGTTCTCCAACTACTCTCCCCTCTTTTTATTATGCATATCAATCAGTATAAAAAGGAGTGCTTTGGGGCAGCTAGGTGGCGCAGTGGATAGAGCACCGGCCCTGGAGTCAGGAGTACCTGAGTTCAAATGTGGCCTCAGACACTTAACACTTACTAGCTGTGTGACTCTGGGCAAGTCACTTAGCCCCAATTGCCTCACTAAAAAAAAAAAAAAAAAACAAAAAACAAACAAACAAAAAAAAAACCTGAGTGCTTTGGTGCTGTATTTTGGCCATTGAGAAACATTAGTCTCTCTGAATTTACTATGTTATTGTTATTCTTATTTGCACCTGAAGCAATTTTGGGCTGTACTCTATTCTTAGTCCCAGTGAGAAAGTTCAATGACTTTGTACTTTGATATATTCTAATCTATAAAATTTCTATTTGCTATTGGCTTGGATAAATGGTGATATTTACTATTCACTATGTGTGATGGTTTGTGTAACCAACATTTAGTGGGAAGAGAGTCAAATCTTTAAATATAGTTTGGGGCACTCCTTCCCAATTAAGAGATAATGATCAAGAGCATATCTTGAACCTAACAATTATTTTCTGTAGACTAGTAATATTTGGGGAGTTGAAGGGGAGGGATATGGGTATACATAATTCTAGCTTGGTACTCCCTCTCTGAGGAAAGCAGAATGATCAGCTTTCTGGCCCCCTTCTCTTGTTCTCTCATTGCAATCAAAATTTCTAATTAAAATCTCCCTTGGAGCAGGGTGGGCAAAGGAGATTTTGGAAATAGTTATTCACAGCTCCCTTGGAGCCACATATAGGTTAATTCATGAAGACACAAATAATCTACATGGGCAACACATACATACACACATATATTACCTATATAAAGTGAAGGAGGTGAATTAGATGATCTTGATGGCCCCTTCTGTCTCAAAATCCTTGGTTTTCCTTCCATCTTCAACACCCATTTTTTTTTTCTTCTGTGATTCTTCCTCTTTTTCACCTTTGCCTTAGACTTGTCTGTAGGAAAGAGATATGGCTGGGAACATGGGCTATTGTTTGTTTTTCATAGCTGTCCCATCAATGAGAGGTGATGTGTTAGTGTGAAGTACTGGATAGAGAAGTAGCCTTGGCCATAGAAAGATCTGAGTGAGAGCCAAGATGGTGGAGGACAGGCTTGGAGCTCTCCCCCAAATCCCTCCAAATCCCTTTAAATAATGACATAAGACAATTCCTGGACCAGCAGAACCCACAAAGGGACAGGGTGAGATAATTTTCCAGCCAAAGACGGTTTAGAAGTTTGGCAGGAAAGGTCTGTTGTGCTGAAATGAGAGTGGAGTGCAGATCTGGGACTCACCATGCAGACCCAGACCCATCCCCAGAGAATCAGGCCTCCAGAGCCTGGCAATCAGCTGAAGTAGCTGCTACTTCTGGAACTCAGCTCACAGACCAGTGAGGGGGTCGAGTGGTTGGCCAGGGGGAGATTTCAGGGGTCTCGGCTGGTGCTGATGTGGAACTCTGTTTTGTTGCCTATGCTCAGAACCAGGAAGCAGTCTTGAGTGGAGGCCCAGAGGGGGAGGGACACAGGCACACCAGAGCTTGCAACCACAGTGAAATAGAATTCTGTTCCCTGGTTAAAGAACAAGCAGGCCTTTGGTTACTTATAGCACAGGCCAGGGGAGTGTAGAATGTGCCTTTCCTTAAATCATACCACCTGGGACCCCCTGAAGCTTGGGACAGTGTGCCCTGGAAGCAGTGCCCCATTTTAAGAAGGAGTTAAAGGTCAAGAAATAGGCTGGCAAAATGAGCAGTCAGAAAAAAATGCAGACACTAGAAAGTTTCTTTGGTTACAAAGAAGATCAAAATATACTCTCAAAAGAAGATAACAAAATCAAAGCTCCTATATCCAAAGCTTCCAAGAAAAATATGAACTGGTCTCAGGACATAGAAGTGCTCAAAAAGGACTTTGAATATAAGGTAAGAGAGGTAGAGGAAAAAACGGAAAAACAACTGAGAGTGATGCAGGAAGGTCATGAAGGAAAAGTCAACAGCTTGAAAAGCCAAATGGAAAAGGAGATATAAAAGGTCTCTGAAGAAAATAATTGCTTAAGAATTAGGATTGAGCAAATGGAAGCTAATGACTTTATGAGAAATCAAGACACAATAAAGCAAAAACAAAAGAATGAAAAAAATAGAGGACAATGTGAAATATCTCCTTGGAAAAACAGCTGACCTGGAAAATAGATCCAGGAGAGATAATTTGAAAATTATTAGACTACGTGAAAGCCATGATCAAAAAAAGAGCTTAGACATCATCTTCCAAGAAATTGTCAGGGAAAATTGCCCTGATATTCTAGAAGCTAGGTAAAATAGAAATTGAAAGAATACATTGATCACCTCCTGAAAGAGATCCCAAAAGGAAAACCTCCAAGAATATTATAGCCAAACTCCAGAACTCCTAGGTCAAGGAGAAAATATTGCAAGCAGCCAGAAAGAAACAATTCAAATATTGTCGAGCCACAGTCAGGATAACACAAGATCTAGCAGCTTCTACATTAAAGGATTGGAGGGCTTGGAATATTATATTCTGGAAGGCAAAAGAATTGGGATTACAACCAAGAATCACCTACCAGCAAAACTGAGTATAATCATTCAGTGGGGAGATGGACATTCAATGAAAGAGAGGACTTTCATGCATTTATGATGAAAAGACCTGAGCTGAACAGAAAATTTGACTTTCAAATACAAGACCCTAGAGAAGCATAAAAAGGTAAACAGGAAAAAGAAATCATAAGGGATATTAAAAGGTTAAACTGTTTACATTCCTACATGAGAAGATGATACTTGTAGCTCATAAGAAGTTTCTTATTATTAGGGCAGGTGGATGGAGTATATTTAGACAGAGGGCACAGGTGTGAGTTGGACATAAAGGAATGTTATCTTTAAAAAAATAAAATTAAGGGGTAAGAGGAATGGAGAAAGGGAAACTGAGAAGTAGAATGGGGTAAAGTATCTCACATAAAAGAAGCAAGAAAAAGCTTATGGAAAGGAGGGGAAGATGGGGGAGGTGTTGGTGAGTGAGTGAGCCTTACTCTCATCACAATTGGCTTAAAGAGGGAATAACATACACACTTAATTGGGTAATCTATTTAACCCTGCAGGAAAGTAGGAGGGGAAGAGGATAAGGGGAGAGGGGTGAAAGAAGGGAGGGCAGATTGGGGGAAGGGCAGTCAGAAGGAAAATACTTTTGAGGAGGGATAAGATAAAAGAAGATAGAAAATGGAGTAAATATCATGGGGATGGAATAGGATGGAGGGAAACACAGTTAGCAATAGTAACTGTGAAAAAAAATTTGAAGCAGAAGCAAGAGCAATGTAAGATGATGATGATGATTGAGTGATGATAACTGGATGAAGATGAGGATTGATTGATGATGATAAAACATATCATACTTACTTTGCTGGGCTATTGTAAAGAAAATTCTTTGTCAGGTATAAGATACTATACAAATATCTATTATTGTTGTAATAATCAACCTCATGAGTTTATTGTAAGGAAATCTCTCTTTGAAGTACTATATAAATGCAGTTTACTATAAAAAATGATTAGCAGGATGCTCTCAGAAACATCTGGAAAGACCTACATGAACTGATACAAAGTGAAATGCACTATATACAAAATATTGCAAGATGATCTGCTGTGAATGACTTGGTTATTTTCAGCAATGCAATGATTCAAGACAACTCTGAAGGACTTATGAAGAATGCAATCCATCTATAGAGAAAGAACTGTTGGTATCTGAATACAGATTGAAGCATAATTTTTTTTTAGTTCTTTTATCTGAAGTTTTGTTTTTCTCTGTTTTCCTTCACAACCTGGCTAATGTGGAAATGTTTTGCATGACTACTCATGTATAACTTATACTTTATTGCTTGAGTTCTTGGGGAGGAGAGAGGGAGGAAGAGAATTTGGAAAACAAAGCTAAATGATGAGCTCAATGATATTAGAAAAACATGCAAAGATTTGCATGAAATAATGCATAGTGAAATGAGCAGAACCAAGAGAACTTTGTATACAGTAACAGCATTATTGTTTTAAGAAGAACTTTGAGTGACTAAGTCATTTTGACTATTATAAATACCCAAATTAACAACAAAGGACATATGAAGGAAGATACTATCTGCATTCAGAGAAAGAGCTGATAGATGTATAGAACAGTTTTATACATATATATGTGTGTATAAACATATTTATGTCTAATGGTAGCCATCTCTAGGGCAGGGTGGGGGGACAGAAGAAAAAAGGGGAAGAAAAGAAAAATAAAGGTATATAATAACTTTATTATAGATTTTAAAGGAATAGCAAGTTGTACATAATAGATTTGAAGTTTCATGTACAATCATCTTTTTTCCTATCCTACTATGTTATGCAAATGCTTGTTTTATTTCTTAAGTTCAGAATAAAATAAATGTAATTAAGAAAAAAAGAATGACCTATGTTCCTGTCCTGCCTCTGACTCCAATCCAATATACATTTATTAAGTACCTACTGTTAAGTACCAGACACTGTGCTAAGTTCTGGGAATACAATTAATAAAAAGAAAAATAGTCCCTGCCCTTAAAGAGTTTACAATAAAGTGGGGTGAGACAACACACAAAAAGAGGCAGGAAAGGGATGGGTGGAACACCCCACACAGGGACATACTGTTCCATGGAGCTGAAACTGGATAAAGCAGCAAATGCAAAGTAGTGTGAGCTGAGAGTCCAGTTTCTGCCTTCTGTAAAGGGAGGCATTGGTTTGGTATTTTACACTTCAGCTCTCTAATCAAAGGGGAGAGAAGGCTGAGGGAGGTGGTATCAATCAAGGCTTGGGTTAGCAGCATGGTGATGAGATTAGAAGTGATGAGTTTTTCCCCAGAGGTTATCCATGTAACTTATTCCATAGACTTATGTTCTTTTGCTTTTGCTTTTGAAGAGGACCAATGACATCATGAGACAGCGTCTTGACTTGTGTGTGAGTTGGATTTAAGTGAGGCAGAGTTGCACAAAGTTGGCAGCCTCGCTCTCTCTTCCAGAGTCATCAAAGTCTGGTGGCAATTCAAAAAGCACAATTGACAGTGGCCTGGGATGCTGTGGATGACCCTGGCATCTTTGATGCCTGACCAAGGTCTTAAAGCTCCACACCTGCTTCATCCACTTTCATGGCCATTGGAACAAATTGTTCTCATCTGTCCATTTTGCATGCTCGGGGCACTCACTGACCAGTGTGAGGCCTGCTGGTCACTCTCAAACTGGTTTAACCCATTTGCTGAGACAGCTTACCAGGGTAGGGTTGCTGCACGTGCTGCAGCATCTTGGAGTCACAGGTGAGAGTTGGGTAAATCAGATGGACACAAAAGGTAGATGAGCAGCCTTAAAAAGGGCTCAGTAAGCTCTCACACCAGAGGTGCTAGTCCTCAACATCCCATTCATCCATGGACTTATACTGGTTATGTGATCCTATGGACAAGTCATTTAAGCTTTTCATCTCCTAGGAAACTCTTAGAGAGCCAAGACTGTGCATTGCAGAGAATGTGCCATCTTCATTGGCAAAGGAAGTTACCTCCTGGTAGTTTGCTATATTGTTGTTTTTTGTGTGGGGGCGGGGCAATGAGGGTCACACAGCTAGTAAGTGTCAAGTGTCTGAGGTCGGATTTGAACTCAGGTCCTCCTGAATCCAGAGCCACTGCTTTATCTGCTGTGCCACCTAGCTGCCCCTATACTGTTGTTTTGTAATCCATTCAACAGACTCAATCAGCAAGCATTTGGTAAATGACTAGTAGATGCTGGCAATACAACACACTCCTATTTATACTTAAGAGATAAAAACTAGGTTGAATATTAGAAGGTGGCTTCTCACTTGTTTTAAGTAACAAAGTTAAATATTATTGCATGGTTAACCCATGCCTCCTGACATTTCCTAAGTTTGACGTAATACTGGCCTGTGCTTACCAGTCTGTTGATCATACAAACATGGCCAAATAGGGGAAGGACCTGCTACATTTTTAGTTCAATGAGATTTCTTATTTTTACAAAGGTTATTCCCTGATGAATAGGTGATTTTGAGAAAACATTGTTATGTTCTTTTCCAGTATATGGGGAAAAGCTTTAGGACCTCAGAGTGAGAGCATCAGAGTAGAAAATGAGAGAGGCTGCTAATTATTGCCACACTTGAAGAGTATGCACAATTGCCTTTCCTTCCTGTTTGAGGCTAACTTGGCAACAGAAGCAAATAAAGACTGAAACTCCCAACCCCCCTTCCAATCCCTTACCCACCACCAACCCCACTTTCTGTCAGTGCATCAGCAGCAGAAAGCTTCTTCTTTTAGCACAGGATGTGCTGAACAGGGAGACTGGGTCCTTTGCCACTCTCCCTGGGGTTGCCTTTGGGACAAATACAAAATATACTTTTCCTTATGAAACCATAAGTAGTCCCTGTTCTTTAAAGCATACTTTTTATCTTTACAAGAAGTCTCTCCAGATGGTGAATGAAGTTCAGCGTAATCAGAGATTCTGTCCCTATTCTACCCCACCTCCTAATACACACATAATCCATTTTGGGAAAATATGTAGCAGTCATATTGCACTAAATGGTTTTTTAATTTTTTTAACATTCATTTTTTAAATTTGCAAATTCTTTCCCTCCCTCATCCTCCTTCCTCCCCATTGAGAAAGCAAGCAATATGCTACCTATTATATATACGAAGTCATGCAAGACACATTTCCATATTAGCCATGTTGCAAAAAAAGCAAGAAAAATAAAGAATGTGGGAAAATATGCTTCAATTTGCAGAGTTCATGATTCTCTCTCTGGAGGTGGACAGTATTTCTCATCATGAGTCCTTTGGAATTTTGGTGGATTATTGTATTTATCAGAGTAGCTAAGTCTTTCACAGATGACCATCCTCACAATATTGCTGTTACTGTGTACAATGTTTTCCTGGTTCTGCTCACTTTGCTTTGCTTCAGTTAATATGTCTTTTGGGTGGTGGTGTTTTTTTTTAAACCATACTGCTCATCATTTCTTATAGCACAATAGCATTCAATCATAATCATGTACCACAGATTGTTCAACCATTTCCCAACTGGTGGGCATCCCCTTGATTTCCAATTCTTTGCCACCACAAAAAAGAATTGCTAATATTTTGTACATATAGATTATTTCCCTTTTTCTACACTGCATTAAATGTTAAGGAACAAGATCTAATTTATTCATGCTGCAAATAGTTCTTGAGTGCCTAATGTGTGAAGCACAGGACTAGGCATTTGGGGATACAAAGGGGAAAAAAATGCAACCCCGCTCTATATAAAACCCAGATTCATTCTGCCCTGAGGGAGTTTACAGTCTAGTCAGAGAGATAATTTTGAATGTAAATTCCTTGAGGGCAAGAATTATTCATTTATTTCTAGCACTTAGCTGAGTGGATTTTAAATAGTAGATGCTGACTCTACTGCTGATCTACATCAGGAGCCTGTTGGCCTACCCCATCAGAAATGCTCCAGTTGTCCAGAGTCCTTCAGTCTGGTGTCTAGGGCACTGGACCCCACCTGATACCTGCTTATGTTAAAGACATCAAATTTGGAGCAGATGCCCAACCCTTAATGCTTCAAGGTATAGATCTTTTAGCAGATGCTGTTGTGGTTACTATGAGCCAAAGGGGAGAACTGTGATCATTGAACAGAGTTGGGGAAGTCCCAAGGTAACAAAAAAATGGTGTTACTGTTGCAAAAGTAATTGACTTGAAGGACAAATATAAAATTGGTGCTAGGCTAGTTCAGGATGTTGCCAATAACACAAATGAAGAAACTAAGGATTGCTCCTGTCCTTGAACGAGCCATTGCTAAGGAAGGCTTTGAGAAGATCCTCAAAGAAGGAAATACAATAGAGATCAGGAGAGGTGTGATGTTGGCTGTTAATTTTGTCATTACTGAGTTTAAGAAGCAGTGTAGGGGGCAGCTAGGTGGCTCAGTGAATAGAGCACCAGCCCTGGATTCAGGAGGACCTGAGTTCAAATCCGGCCTCAGACACTTAACACTTACTAGCTATGTGACCCTAGGCAAGTCACTTAACCCCTATTGCCTCACCAAAAAAAAAAAAAAAAAAGGCAGTCTAAACCTGTTACAACCCCTAAAGAAATTGCTCAGGTTGCTACAATTTCTGCAAATGGAGATGGAGAAATTGGCAACATAATATCTGATGCTATGAAAAAGGTTGGATGAAAGGTTTTTGTCCCAGTAAAGGATGGGAAAACAGTGAATGGTTAATTGGAAATTACTGAAGGCATGAATTTTGACAGAGGCTATATCTCTCCATATTTTATGACTACAGCTAATGGTCAGAAATGTGAATTCTAGGATGCCTATGTTCTCTTAAGTGAAAAAAAAAATCTCTGGTGGCCAATCTATCATACCTGCACTTGAAATTGAAAATGTCCACCTTTAGTCATAATTGCTGAAAATGTCAATGGAGAAGCATCAAGTACACTGGTTTTGAACAAGCTAAAAGTTGGTCTGCAGGTTGTTGCATTAAAAGCGTCAGGTTTTGATGACAACAAAAAGAACCAGCTTAAGACTGTGATTAAGGATATGGTGGTATGGTCTTTGGAAAAGAGGGATTGTCTCTGAATCTTGAAGATATTCAGTCTCATGACCAGAAAAGTTGGAGAGGTTATTGTGAGAAAAGTGATACCACGCTTTTGAAAGGAAAGTGTAAAAAATCCCAAGTTGGAAAACGTGTTCAAGAAATAGTTGAACAATTAGAGATTACTGCTAGTGACTATGAAAAAGAAGAGTTAAATGAATGTTTGGCCAAATTTTCTGTTGGAGTACCTTTAATAAAGGTTAGTGGAACAAGTGATGCCGGAGTGAATGCAGAGAAAGACCATGTTACTGCTGCACTAAATGCTACATGTTCTGCTATAGTAGAAAGCATAGTTCTGAGACATGGGTATACATTGCTTTGAATGCATTCCTGCCTTAGAAGCATTAACTTCAGCTAATGAAGATCAAATGATTGAAATAGAAATACTTAAAAAGACATTGGAAAACCCTGCAGTGACCATTACTTACAATGCAGGCATTGAAGGCTCATTGATAGTTGAG
The DNA here is from genome assembly GCF_019393635.1 of Dromiciops gliroides. Taxonomy (NCBI): domain Eukaryota; kingdom Metazoa; phylum Chordata; class Mammalia; order Microbiotheria; family Microbiotheriidae; genus Dromiciops; species Dromiciops gliroides. Next base: position 576,615,442 of record NC_057861.1, on the reverse strand, counting down.
AAAATTTTACAACATTCCTCAGATATAGGTTACAATGCCATGCTTGGAGATTTTATGAATATGATTGAAAACAGAGTAATTGACCCAACTAAGGTTGTAAGCACTGCTTTGTTGGATGCCGCTAGTGTAGCTTCCCTGTTAACAACAGCAGAAGTTGTTACTGAAATTCCTAAAAAAGAGAAAGAATCTGGCATGGGAGGGATGGGTGGAAGCATGTTCTAATTTCCTAGAATGATGCTCTATCATTATGATCTGTGGTGCAAGCAAGACTCATGACAGTGTTCTATGCAACCATCATCAGTCACTGGTTTCAGCTGACAAAATATGTAATGGTTTACTGCAGTCATTTTCTGCACCTACAGATAATTTATTTTATATATATATATATTGCAGGGAAATGGGGGTTAAGTTATTTGCCCAGAGTCATACAGCTAGTAAGTGTCTGAGGCTAGGTTTGAACTCAGGTCCTCCTGAATCCAAGGCTGGTGCCTTATCCACTGCGCCACCTAGCTGCCCCTATATTTTTTAAATAAGAACATTTGTACATTCCTCATACTGGGTGTAAAATCCATGTACCAATGTTCTGCTTTCAACTTAAACCAGCTGAGGTATTCTTATCATTATTCTGTTAAATCAGAATTTTAATGTTTGCCATCACTGAAAGGAAAGTTCAAAAGCAGTCTTTCTGTGCAGATGAAGAAGACTAATTAAATGGTGTACAAAGTAGAGAGATATCCAATTACGTGATGACCTTTGTATAACAAAATTGTTTAAAGTTAAAAATAAATAGGGGGGCAGCTAGGTGGTGCAGTGGATAAAGCACCGGCCCTGGATTCAGATGGACCTGAGTTCAAATCCAGCCTCAGACACTTGACACTTACTAGCTGTGTGACCCTGGGCAAGTCACTTAACCCTCACTGCCCTGCAAACCCCTCCCCTCCAAAAAAAACAAAAAAATAAATAGTTGGTACTTAGTATTTGTTGAATTAAATAATAATAAGTAAGAATAGCTAACATTTCTATAGAACTTTAACATTAGTGAAGCACTTTGTATGTATTATCTCAGTTGATTTGAATTGAATAGCACATACATTCTATAATATGATGTGAGAATACAGTTCAAGAGGCACAAGACTATGTTAGTTCAGAGAAGGAACAAGATGAGCCTCCTCTACCAAAACAGGCAGCTGAGAAGGAATGAGCACTGAACTGGGAGTTAGAAGTCCAGGGTTTGAGTCCCCTTGTATAATGAGGGGTTTGGACTACATGATCTCTATTCAAGTCAATTCAGTAAGCGTTGATCAAATACCTACTGTTTGCCACATGATGTGCTAGATTCCAGGGCTACAAAAACAAAAACAAAGCAGTTCTTGTCTCAGGAAGCTCGTATTCTCTTGTGCACCTTCCTGGGCTAACATTCCATATTCTATGACCCCCCCCCCGCCTCGATTCACAAAGATATGAAGAAAGGTATTTTGACCTGCTTGTAAGAAAGCTAGATTGTAGGCAACTATATGTTGCCCTTAATGGATACTGAAGTTAAAATATGGTGTCCTCTCCAACTAGCATCCTCATCTCTCTCTCTCTCTCTCTCTCATACTTGGCCTCTGGGTCTAGGGTTTTGATAGCTGAGCTTTGCCTTTTTCTTGCTGGGGACTAGCTCCCTTCGCTCCTACTCCATGCCTTCTGGCCATCACCATATCACATTTTCTGCTCCTGCCATTATCCTTATCTTCCTCCCACTAGGACTTTGAGGTCCTGCACCTAGATCTTCAGGCTCTGCATAAATGAGATTTTGCCTACACTAGTCCTCTTTCTATTTTCCCCATTAGAAAATAATCTCCTTGAGGGGAGGACTGTCTAGCTTACTTTTATTTGTATCTCCAGAACCTAGCACAATACCTGGAACATTGCAAGCACTTGATAAATGTTCCATATTTCCATTATATTTTGGTTAAAGTCATTAATTTTTTTAATAAACATTTTTATTTAAAGTTTGGAGTTCCAAATTCAATCCTTCCTTCCCACCTTTCCCTCCCCAAGGCAGTAGGCATCACTGTTAATTGTTAAAGTTGGTGGGGGCAGCTAGGTGGTGCAATGGATAAAGCACCTGCCCTGGATTTAGGAGGACCTGAGTTCAAATCCAGCCTCAGACACTTGACACTTACTAGCTGTGTGACCCTGGGCAAGTCACTTAACCCTCATTGCCCCACAAAAAACAAACAATTTTTAAAGTTGGTAATTAACTCCTCAGTCATCCAGGCTGATGAATAAGTAACTGATTTATTTGTTAGCAAAAGGTATAACTTTAAAAGAATACAACAATCATCAAAAACTATATAGTACTGGTTAAAAAATAGAAAAGTAGATGAATGGAAAATTCCAAAATCTCTGAAATTGATAACCCATTGTTCAATAAAGCTTGAAAACATAAATTACCTGGGAAAAAAGCCCCTTATTTTCCAAGAATTTCTGGGAAAACTGGAAAGAAGTCTGGCAGAAATTAGGTTCAGTCCAACATCTTACATCATATACCACGATAAATTCAAAATGAATAGTGACCTGAATAGTAAAGATTATACTAGTAAAGAATTTAGAAGAGAACCAGATCAACCATCTTTCACAAGTGGAAAGCTTAGAGTTGCACCAGACATTGAAGATGTATCGCAGGCCATTGTCAGGCATCTTGACTTTTGTCTTGCGGTTGGATTTCAATGACTCTGGAAGAGACTGAGGTCCACCACTTTGTGCAACTCTGTCTAACTTAAATCCAACTCACATGCAAGTCAAGATATCACCCTTGTGATATAATTGGTCTTGTTGAAAATGAAGGACAAACAACAACAACAATAGAGTGAGGGGAAAAACCCTTGTATCAGATATGTCTGATAAAGATTTGATATCCAAGAAAATGTAAGCCTAAAAGCCACTTCCTGATAGAGAAGTTGTCAAAGGATATCAACCAACAGTTCTCAAAAAGAATTGGAAACTATTTGCAACCATATGAAAAAATGCCCCAGATCACTAATAATAGGAGAAATACACATCAAAACAATTCTGAGGTCTTACCTCAAACCCAGCAAATTGGCAGAGATGTCAAAGGATGGAAATAGTTATTATTGGAGCCCTTGTGGAAAGATGGATGTGCTAATGCATTTTGGGTACAGCTATGAATTGCTCCAACAACCTCATTTTATATATAGGAAAACTAAAACCATTAACAAGCTTTTAAAAGTTTCTACTTCTGGGGGCAGCTAGGTGGCTCAGTGGATATAGCACCAGCCCTGGATTCAGGAGGACCTGAGTTCAAATGTGGCCTCAGACACTTGACACTTACTAGCTGTGTGACCCTGGGCAAGTCACTTAACCCTCATTGCCCTGTCCCCCGAAAAAAAAAAAAGTTTCTACTTCAGTACAATGCTAGAGAGAGAAAGGCAGATTGAACCCTCAAGGATCTTACAATATAACAAGAGGCAAAAGATATGTAAACAATCAACTATAATAGAAGGAAGGGGATGATATATGCAAAGTGTTATAAGAAATTTGATGAGAGATGACTTTTAGCTAGAGATATGGGGGAAGGGTCAGGGAGGGTTTCACACAGGAGGTGGCACTTGAGTAGGGTTTTGAAGGAATGTCCATAAACAAGTAAAGATGGGGTACAGGGAAACTAATAGGATCATAGATTTAGAGCTTGAAGGGGTCTTAGAGGAGTTTAATACCTTTATTTTATTGATAAGGAAAGTGAGTCCTTAAGAGGTTAAGTGACTTATCCAGGGTCACATAGCTAGTCAGTATTTACAACAGGATCTGAATCCAGGATTTCCTGATCAATCCCAGTGGCCTATCCACTACAGCATGCTGATGCTTGGCACTAACCTGCTATAGCCTGGACCTCTGGACTTTCAGTTTTCAGTAGACCATTTTGATATGGTGATCTGGTTTTGCAATCCTCATTCTTCCCACCTTACTCAGTTCCCAAATTCACCAACAAACCCCATGGAGTCCCCCTCAGCCCAACCTCTTATACAACTGTCTGAAGCCTATTGAGAAACACAGTGGATAAGGAAGCTTTGGAGTCAGGAAAACCTGGATTCCAATCCTACCCCAGACACTGACTGGCTCCATGATGACTTGCAAGCAGTTTCCCCTCTCTGGGCCTCTTTCCCCATCTTTAAAATGATGCCAAAGGACTGGATGCCCTCGTTGTCAGGCTTCATCTGGAGTCATGTTTTCAAGGCTGAATAAAATGGCTTAAACTGGAGAATTCCCAGTAGAAGGAAACCAGGATTGTAGGGAAGAAGGAAAGGGAAGGCAGTCTGCTAAGCACTTTACAAATATTATCTCATTTGTGATCCTCACAACAGCCCTAGCAAGTAGGTGTTATTATTATTCCCATTTTACACTTGAGAAAACTGAGGCAGACAGTTTTAATGACTTGCTCAGGAGCAGCTAGGTGGTGTAGTGGATAAAGTGCCAGCCCTGGATTCAGGAGGAACTGAGTTCAAATCTGGCCTCAGACACTTAACACTTATTAGCTGTGTGACCCTGGGCAAGTCACTTAACCCCCATTGCCTGCAAAAAAAAGAAAAAAAAAAAGAAAGACACTAATTTAATGACTTACTCAGGGTTACACAACAAGTCAATGGCTGAGGCTGGATTTGAACTCAGGTTTTCTTGATTCTAGGCCCACCAGACTAACCATTATACCACCCCACTGCCTTCATGTCAAACGATGGTAACAGGCCTTGAGCACATATCACATGGTTGATAATACTAGACATGTTTAACCTGGAGAAGAGAAGACAGAGGGTATGTGGGGCAGGCAGGGTGGAAGGCAGAAGGGAGGTGTGGGGGGGGGGGAGATATGAGAGCTATCTTCAAGAACTTGAAGGGTTGTCAACCAGAGAAGGGCCTAAATTTGTTCCATTTGGCCTCAGAGAGTAGAATCAGGTACAATGAGTGAGTTACCATGGAAAAAAATTCTGTACTCTGTGTTTTGGGCAAAAGCTGGCCAGAAATAATTTTATTAATTTATGTTTATTCTAAATCTAAGCATTTTTTTCTGCTTAGAGAGAGAAATGTTCAGACAGCATCTCCCCATGCCCTTAGAAAGTTCTCTAACATAAATCATTTGGAAGTCACAATTTATAGGCCTCTTGAATGCATTTTTTTGCACACTTTTTTTTTCAGTTGTTAAACATTTTCCAGCACACCGTCCAATCAATTTCTCTTTGACCACTCCCTTCAATGTTTCCCCTTTCCAATTGGTGAGCAAAGGAGATTTCTCCAGTAATTGAAGTAATCAAAGAGACTTCCTTCAGATCATTACCTTAATGCCTTCAGGGCATAGGAAAAGAGGTTACTACTTTTATTTATTTATTTGTGTTGGTTTTTTTGCTGGGCAATGAGGGTTAGGTGACTTGCCCAGGGTCACACAGCTAGTAAGTATCAAGTGTCTGAGGCTGGATTTGAACTCAGGTTCTCCTGAATCCAGGGCTGGTGCTTTATCCACTGTGCCACCAAGCTGCCTCAAGGTTACTACTTTTAGGTGGGTCAATCAAAGGCCTCTTGCCCTTGTCAAATCATGCCCTAATTATTTTTTGGTGTGGGGAGCTGTAAGGGGCTAAATTCTAGCTAGTCTGTCTAAAATATCTAATGAGTGGTTGCCAATAAATTATAAGCTTTAGCAAGAGTTTAGACTTTTAAGCATTTATTAAGGAGAATAAGAATTTGGTGAAGAGAGAGAAAGAGGCCTAGATTCAGCTGTCTATCTCAGGGAGCCAACATCTCCAGCTACTCTCCACACCGAGATCCTTGCGAAAGAGAGCGAGAGAGCAAACCTCACCCCTTCTTCGTCCCACAAACCTTCTATGAAACTGGGAACATCCCATCCCCAAACACACACAGCTCCAAGCTAATTGGCTGGTAGCTTTGATAGACAGTACCCATGAGCAAACGTCACTTCCTGATGCCAAGGAAAAACCACATGGCTTGCCCTCAGAGGCCTTCTCCTCATGGCAGAGCTTTCCTACAGCAACTCTCCAGCAGGCGGCATCACTCCAGTTGTTACAGCCGTACCTGGGCTTATCAGGAGGGAAGGGAGCAGGAAAACTTTCAGGTTAATACAAAAGCTTCAGATTAGGATAATTTTAAAATGTTTTTAAAAAAATTTTTCTTTAAAAATATTTTCCCAATTAACAAGCATTTATTTTTCTCTCCCTTCTCTTTCCCTCCATTGAAAAATACCAAGATCGTGTAGCAAATATTCATAGTCAAACAAAACAAATTCCCATGTTGGTCATGTCTAATAATCTATGTCTCATTCTGCATCTTGAGTCTATTATCTTTAATCCCTTACCTGTCAGGAGGTGGGTATTATGCTTCATTGGACAGCTAGGTGGTGCAGTGGATAGAGTGCTAGGCCTAGAGTCAGGAGACTCGATTTGTGAGTTCAAATCTGGCCTCAGACACTTATTAGCTGTGTGACCCTGGGCAACTCACTTCACCCTGTTTGCCTCAGTTTTCCCATCTGTAAAATGAGCTGGAGAAGGAAATGGCAAACCACTCTAGTATCTTTGCCATGAAAACCCCAAATGGATTCACAAAGAATCAGACACCACTAATATGACTCATCAACAGCAACAACATGCTTCTTCATTATCCTTCTGGAGTTGCAGATGGTCAATTGGATCAGAGTTCTTAAATCTCTCAAAGACGTTTGTCTTCATCATGCTGCTGCATGAATCATTCTCTTGGTTCTGCTCACTTCCCTTTCCATTGGTTCATCACAAGCCTTCCCAGGTTTCTCTGAAGCCATGCCTCCTTTCATTTCTTATGGCACAGTAACATTCCATTCCATTTCTCAGTATTTCTGAAAAGGGGGGCAGAACTTTGTCTACTTCTACACTACAAAGTGGCAGATTTAGGTTTATTACCAGAATAATCTTCCTAAAAATTAGATCTGCCCATAAGTGAAAGTGGCTACTGGGAGAGGAGGTAGGTTCTTCCTCCTAAAATCTCATCAGCAAGAGGTTGGTGTTAACTTGTATAATATAACTTGTATGTATAGTGAGGATTCATTTCATGATGAGAGCTAAGGTCTTTTTCTACTCACAAATTATGAGATTCAGTGACCTTTAAGGTCCCTCTAGCTCTGAATCGGTGGTTCCTGTGAAGGACCCTGATTTTTTAAATTAAGGGGTTTTTTACCCCATTTGTTTTCTTCTTCATTATCATCATTGTCTTCATCATCATCACTATATTTATATAGTGCTTATTATGTGCCAGGCACTGTGCTAAATGCTTTGTAATTCTTATCTCCTTAATCATCACAACAACCCTGGGAGGCACATGCCCATGGCAGTGGAGGAAACTGAGGCCACAGAAATCAAGTGACTTGCCCAGGGTAACACAGCTAGGGTTTGAAGCCAGATTTGATCTCAGGTCTCCTGACTCCATTTCTGGCATTCTATTCACTGCCCCACCTAGTCATTTCCCACCCCCAAAGCCCACTTCTCAATGAGTCTTTCCTTGTAACAACAATAGTCCCCCAGTTCCCCAAAGGAAAGGAAGGAGAGGCATTCTTCATTTATTCTCCAGGGTCAGATTGATCATTACAATTACACAATATTCAGTGCTGACTAAGTGTTCTTTTCAATAATATTATTGTAATCATTGTGTTCCTTGTTCTCTTGGCTTTCTCTACTTCTCTCTCAATTCATACATGCCTTCCACATTTCTCTTAATTCCTCACATTCATCATTTCTTGTGGTGTGATAATATTCCATTACTTTAACATGATACAATTTGGCCACTTCCTGGTGTACAGACACCCACTTTCTATCCCCTTTTTTCTCTTTTGCTAACATATAAAGTAATTGTAGCACCTCTATTTCTGAGAACAGTTTGGGAGGCCAAGTTTCTGACATACGTGACCATGGTGGGTTCTGGTCTATTGAGTGTTTTGCATGTAAACCTTACCTCAACCTTGCCTATTATCTCCTCATTTCCCTAGGCTGGAAAGACAGTTATCTTTTTTTTTTTTTTTGCCTTGCTGCTCAATAATACCTCTCTCAGGGAAAAAAAAGTAATCTCAAGGGACATGATAAAGTTCAGAATAAAAGGCATTTCCCCTTCATGAGAAATGTGTTTATTAAAATATTGGTGCAATAAGTTCTTGGAAAGAATGTCACATTTTTCCTTTTCTTTTTTCCAGGAAGGGCTACAAGTGTTAGGAAATGAGTAGTCAGTTTGGGTTCCATAGAATCATGATGCTGGGGCCCAAGTCATGGAAAAGGTAATCCAGACAAGTATCATATTATATCCTCTCCTAGGATAGAGGCTACTGAATAAGTTGTGATCAGACAAGAAAACAAATATACAAGGGGCCTAAAAGACATGAGATTTTAATAGTTATTTCGCATACTTTCAGGCACTCTCCTACCATAGCCCAGCTAACCCCTTTAATCTACAGTCTGCCAGACATCTTTATTTGGCCATTCCTCTGCCTCCTATTCCAATGCCAATGATAACTGCATCCTCCTGACTGTGGCACCAAATATTCTAGAAGCCCATTCTCTTATTGTTTCCTTTTGAGTGACCTAATGTTTGGAGAAGGGTAAGGATATTAACATAGGTAACAAGGAGTAGTAATAACAGCTCACATTTCTGTACTGCCTGACAGGTTGAAAAGCATTTTCCTTACAACAACCTGTACAAGTATTATAACTCCCATTTTACAGATGAGGAAACTAAGATTCTGAAAAGTGAATTAAGACTTTCCCAAAAGATCATTAGATCAGGGAATTCAAACCCTTCAATTCACAGATGAGGAAACATTAAGGTCATTTATGATTTGACCAGGGTCCCATAGTTAAGGAAGCATCAGGGGTAGGATTTGAACCCAGTCTCCTGACTCCAAGTCTAGTACTATACCACATTCACTTTCTTCTTTTATTTAGAATTTTCCCCAAGTTACATGTAAAAAAACAAATTTTTTTCACATTAATTTTTTTTTTTTAGTGAGGCAATTGGGGTTAAGTGACTTGCCCAGGGTCACACAACTAGTAAGTGTTAAGTGTCTGAGGCCAGATTTGAACTCAGGTACTCCTGACTCCAGGGCCGGTGCTCTATCCACTGCGCCACCCAGCTGCCCCACATTGATTTTTTAAAAACTTTGTGTTCTAAAATTTTCTTCCTCCCTCCCTCCTCAACCCTCCCTAAGAAATCAAGCAATTCAATATTTCATACATGTGCAGTCATGCAAAACATCTTCACATTAGGTTACCTGAAAACCATGATCAAAATAAGAGCTAGAATGATTCATGCATCATCTTTAGATGATGTCTAAGCTCTTATTTTGATCATGGTTTTCAGGTAGTCTAATAATTTTCAAATTATCTCTCCTGGATCTATTTTCCAGGTCAGCTGTTTTTCCAAGGAGATATTTCATATTGCCCTCTATTTCTTTTATTTATTTGGATTTGCTTTATTGTGTCTTGATTTCTCATAAAGTCATTAGCTTCTACTTGCTCTATCCTAATTCTTAAGCAATGGTTTTCTTCAGAGAGTTTATGTACCTCCTTTTCCATTTGGCCAATTTGGCTTTTCAAGATGTTGACTTTTCTTCATGACTCTCCTTTATCACTCTCATTTCTTTTTCCATCTTTTTCCTCTACATCTTAAATCTTCCCTCTACCTCTCTTACTTTCTCTTCAAAAGTCCTTTTTGAGCACTTCCATGGCCTGAGACCAATTCATATTTTTCTTAGAAGCTTGGGATGTAAGAGCTTTGACTCTGTTATCATCTTCTTCTGAGGGTAAATTCTGATCTACCTTGCCACCAAAGAAGCTTTTGATGGTCTGCTGTTTTCTCTGCCTGCTCATCTTGACCATCTATTTCTTGGCTTTTAACTCCTTAATGTGTAGCACTGCTTACAGGACACACTGACCCAAGCTACAGTGGGTCCCAGGGGGGTAAGATTAAGCTCATTCTCAGCCTGCCTGGCCTGTAAGTAACCACAGCCCACTTTCTATTTAACCCAGAAGCAGAAGTCTGATTGAAATCTAATTCTCTATGGTCAGAAGCTTGGTGTGCCTGTGCCCCTCCCCCATAGGGCCACTGTTGCTCAAGTCTGCTTACTTGTTCAGAATATGGGTGCTCCACCCCAGCTCCAGCAGAGACTGCAGCTATTTCTCCCTGGCCAACCACTGAACCCTCTCATTGGTCCATGAGCTGAGTCTGTGAGTTGAGTCTCAGAAGTAGCTGCTGAATATTCTGAGGCTCTGAAGGTGCTGCCTCCCTCGGGCTGGATCTGTGCCACATGCTGAGCTCCTCTCTCACCCCAAACAGCAGGTGATCCCAGTTGCCTAATTAAGCAGTCTTTATCTGGAAAATAGTCTCACTCTGTTCTTTTGTGGATTATGCTGCTCCAGCAGTTGTCTTATGACATTATTTTTGGAGTATGTGGACAGGTTTGTTGGGAGCATGGGAGAGTCACAGTGTTTCCTCCACCATCTTGACTCCACCCCCCTTGTCCCATCACCCCACATTCACTTTCAAGGATTGAAATGAACCAACCCTTTGTGATCAATCCATTCTGTTGATCAAAATTTCCCTGTTACCCATTATGTAGTCTTTATGACCAAGGGAGATGGAGAAAATTAGACCAGCTGCATGAAAGGATTCTGTAGAGAGGAACTCTGCAATTTATTTTATTGGTATTCTCAATGGCCTCACACAATGCTCTCTACACAGTTTGGGTTCAATCAATGTTTAACTAGCCAGAAAGTGAAACAGAAGAATCTAAGTTAATTAAATCAGAGTTTGCCTATTTGCCTCAGGTGAGTGATTATTTTTGTTGTTGTCGTTGTTGTTTTGCTTCAATTCAGTTAGTTTAATTCATTTTTGTGGAGCATGTATAGTGAGTATTATCCAGTGGTAATACAGAATGGATGAAAGCTGCTATCTGTTCTCCATACTGTAAATAGGACAGTTAGATTAATAGAAATCTGTGTCTAAAAATATCAATAAGTGTATCTGTCTCTAGAGTTAATACAGGTTAGTTCTGAGAGTGACCAGTCTTCTCCATGAAATTTCTTGTACTCCTTAATGAATGTGGGCCATTTCCAGTTGTATTGACTTTTTGTCCTGCCTTTGATGACTCTGAAGGAGAGAGTGAGGTTGATGACTTTGCACAGCTCTGCCTTACTTAAATTAAATTCACATGCAAGTCAAGACATCATCCTTGTGATGTCATTAGTCTTCTTTCAAGAACAAAGGACAAACAACGAGGAGAATGTGGGGCACTCTGGTAAAGCAAACACAACTTGGGTTTGTTTAATATTATTACTTTTCCAGCATTTCTACTTTGAATGTGAGCATTTCTCTCTTATCCAATTAAAACATATTGGTTTCTGATTAAGGGAAGTGATGCATGATGATGTTCTCTCTTTCCTTGGGTTAAATGATACTTCTCCCTTCTTTCTTTTCCTACCTGTGGTGACTTCTTATCTATCTCAATTGCTGGATCATCATCCATTTTGTGTCTTTTAAATTGGGTGTCTCCTATGGTTCTGTCCTCTGTCCTTTTCTTACACTCTCAATGACCTTATCTACTCCCATGGATTCAATTGTCATCTGCAAATGACTCTGAAGTCTATGTATATGACCCTAATTGTTTTTCTGAATTCCAGCCTCCCTCCCTCAGGGTCTGATGGCCACAACTATAAAACACCTCAAACTTAGCCATCAATAAATCAATCACAAGCACATGTTAAGTATCTACCATATACTAGAAGTATCCAAAGCAGAACCTATCTTCCCCAGCAAATCCATTCTTCTTCAGACCTATTTTTGTTGAGACCACCATTGTCTTCTCTGTCACCCAAGGTCATACCCTCTGAATTAGTCTTAAATCTCTCTCCCTCACCCACCACATGCAGTCAGCTGCCAGATTATACCATTTTTCTCCCTCTGCTTCTCTCACATCTATACCTTTATTGCCACTCACATTCTTGATTAACCTATACTTTTCCAGAAGTGGGTGAGAAATCCTCTTCTTCCTTTTGATTCATGAGTGAAAGTGACATAGGTATGTTACCCAAACAGGCTTGGATAGGGGAATCATTCTGATCCTCTTGGAGTTAGTCATTCCATTACTTTGATAACTAATTCTCCATTCATTACTTTAAAAATATTTATTGGTACTTTCTCTGTGTTTCCTAAGTACTTAGGTGTGTAGTTTGCCCCATTATTTAGCATTTATGTTTCATTTTAGCAATTCTTAGAACAATGGCTAGGAGGATTTTTCTTTCCTCGTCTGTATTTCCCTAGTTTCGCCCCCTTATATATTTGATCTAGTACCTCAATTAAAGTATACCCTTTTGAAAAAGAGATAACAGGTTTTCTCTTTCCATGTTATTCCCCCCCCACCCCGCCACTATAGTACGAACAATAAGAGACTGCTCTACACACAATTATGCTCAGAAATTGTTTTGTTGTTTAAATAGATGGATGGTAATCTGGATGAGTTGAAGTTAGAAGTCTCTGAATCCCAGGATGACCTTGCTCAGGAATCTAATCTTTCTATCACCAGGGATACAATGACACTCTCTAGAAAACACTACGAAAACAGTCTGGCATTCTGACCATATCTTGGGCCATCTGTCTAACTAAAGGTGGCAACAATGACAAAGAAGGGTCTGTAAGAGTGCTTAGGGGAAAGGGCCCAAAATTCAGCAACTCACAAAATTCTTCTGAGCCACCTGTTTTCCTCTAGGCTCTACAGCCTGTTCTCCACAGCTAATAAAGTAAATTAAGTCAACATTCACCAGAACTGGCTCACCATACATGGTTACTGGCATTGGGAACATAGCTATCTGGAAGGTTATATTAAAACAAGAAAAAATACAAATCAAATAAAAATGAAATGAAGCACCCCTCCTGGCAGTTTGAACAATGAACAAGCATTAAAAATGACTATTTCTCTATTATATTGCTAGGCTGAGGACAGGCTAGCATTGCTAAACTTCATTTTTGGTGCTGACATTGTCTCCTTCTTTAGCTGTGGGGCAAACAGATACACAGTGTTTTGTGACTTTCCCACAAAAAGCTGACTTAATAATTGGTGTCTTGCAATGCTGTCAAAGGATGAAAGAACCCTTAGAGAGCTATAAAGAATTTTAAAGATGAAAAGGACTAGGTAGGTGTCAGTATGACTATACTTATTCAAATATATTCAGTGTCTATTTTCCTGAAAATAAAGGTTTTAGAATTCTCCTATATTCATCCGTCAGGCTAGCTGTTAGGCAAAACTATTTCTAAAAAAACCCAATACTCTATAATTGATACATATTGCCCATGTTATTAAAGTACTGATCCCTTTAGAACAGTTTCATTGGTGATGCTATCTTGATACCTCATTGAAATTTACATGGACCAGAATTTTTCAGATTATTAATCATAATGGTGTAGGTGCCTTTTAAAGGTACTACCTTTATATGCAACAATTTGTTGCAATGTTAAGTGTGCTTTGGTAATTCATTTGTCTGGGAGATAGATGGCTCAGAGTTCTAAATTAAATAGTTACTCTGACTCAGAGATCTGAGATAGTTGTTGCTTTTTTGAATGTGACAAGCTGTAGTGTGCTTGAATTGGTCTTTGATTTGTGATGAATATTATTTATTTTATAATAGACAGAAAATGAGAATTTGGTTACTCACCATAAACTAAGATTGGGTCCACTCCCAGAGAGGACCCCTGAGTAGAGTCTGTACCAAGAAAGATAAATAAGAGATGTGAAAGAACAGATTTCAGAACTTCATCAACTAAGTTTCGATAAAGAAGTGATGGATAGTTAATTTGCTGTTTGAAGACGAAGTATATCTGAACAGAAGGACAGTTTGGAAGCTGTTATGGGGTTAAGACTATTGAGGTTTGAACTGGCCAGCTAGGCTAGGGGACACAGGTCTGGGGTGGCTCTCCTTGAGAAGCTAAACCAAAGGACAGACACACCTAAAGAGATAAGTGGCACCCACTTGGGACTGAGTTAACTCCAGGATCACCACCCTTCATTCCAGTACTCCCCAACCCCTCTGGGAGATAATCTTATTAGGCATGGCTACTGCCTGAGTGGCACTAAGGGGACAGATAACTCCAGAAGTCAGAACCACCTCCCCTCATTCCAGCTTCCTGCACCCCCAGAGGGAACTTTCCAGTCAGATGATCACCCTAATGTGTCCCTACACACCATCCAACCTCTATAAAAACTTTGCCTTTCTCCTGCTCAAGGAGATAGGTTTCTCAGAAAACCATGTCTCTGGAACTATCTCCCCTTCAGAGCCCCTCGAGGTTTCCTTTCTCTAGCACTTAAATAAAAGATTATTTTATTCTAATTGGATTTGTATGCAAGAGCGTGTAATTCTTGTTTGCCTGTTTGTTTGTTTTTCAGGGCAATGAGGGTTAAGTGACTTGTCCAAGGTCACACAGCTAGTAAATATCTAAGGTCAGATTTGTATTCGGGTCCTCCTGAATCCAGGGCTGGTGCTTTATTCATTGTACCACCTAGCTGCTCCCAAGGGTGTAATTCTTTAAAGAGGATTACCTAAGGACCCCACACCAACCACTTCCCCCGAGACAGAAGCATAGAATCAGAGAGGCCACGCAGCATACTGACTAATTTAAATTATCCATCAGGTCCAATAAGCTGTTGTGAATTGACTCAGTTTAACAGTAAAAACATCTGTTCAACAGAGGAGATTTGTTCATCAATGAAATTTTATGGCTAACAGAGAAATTTACAATCCCAGTGTTCTAAGTTACGCTGAGCACATAGGTTTTCCTCACATTCTCCTTGACATGTTTCTGTTTGTGCCTGTTCTCTCCCACAAATACATTAAGTAGGAGAGTATGGGCTGAGTTATTATGTATGGATTTAATTTCTTATTCCTGTGTTGGTTTTCATATATGATCATCTATAGGGTTTTTATTATTCTTTTTGCATTATTGTTAAGTATTGTGCTTATAGTTAAGATCTAAAAGTGTCATATTGTTAGTTTTGTGCAAATGGAAGCACATAAGTGGGAACTTGGGATCTGAAGCAATGAGTAAGGGGAATATGTTCCTCCACAACAAGAAGTTTGAGTGTAACCTTATGGTGGGGGTCTTTTTCTAGGAACCTATACCTGCTAGTGTAGGAGCAGATTAGAGTGAGCAAACCAGTCCAGAGAGTGAGTAGATGTTCACATGCCCTGTAAGAGTGAGGTGTGAGGTGACCACCTCACATTCCCATTATACTAGCAATACCTATGACATTGACCAAAAAAACAGAGAGGAGAAGAGGCAAAAATGAAAATGGGTTCCCATGAGTGTACCTGGGATGGCAAACAAAAATTTGCTTTTCAGGAACAGTGAAAGAAGGTTTGCATAGTTCCCAGAAGATCTTTTGTATAAAGCTTGGTGTTACGGGCAAAAGTAGGCTTATGATTAGAAGAGTTGTGTTTCAAACTGCAATTCTCAGAGACCCTTCTTAATTTAGCCCAGGGTTAGAGAACTAGACTCCTGAAAGGGAAATGAATAATATCTGCTGTTGAACAGCAAAACTATAGAGGATAGCAAACAAAATAGCCACCTGCTGGGAGTGAAAGAGAATAGTCAGTAAGGGAATTGTGGAGAGCCTCATGAAGCAGGAATTGAAGAACACAGAAGAAAATATGACTACCACCTACTGATGGCTGGACAGTCACAACTATACGAGAGAAGAAATCGGGAAGCAGCACCAGTGAGAGCAGCTGAAGACAATCATTGATGCCCAGAGAGAGGGGACACAGAGAAACTGATGAGGAAAAAATAAACACTATTTCTGTTCTAAGATCTGTGTGGGCACTATTATAAATCATAATGATTATATAGGTGTTTGAGAGGAGGGTAAATAGATCCCTGTGGAAGGGTGCATTGCCTTTTATCAGTTTATATGCATGTTCAATGTCTTTTCATTAGCCTAGAAATAAAACCACTGTCCATGTTATGAGCTTTGGAAAACTGTGCTTGTAAGGAGAGTTAGAGACTTCCTGTATGTGTGTGAGGGGGAGTGAGGATGGTCAGTGATTGAAGTTCCCAAATCATCTATTTGGAGGCAATGAGCCTCATAAGTGAGACAACCCCAGTTCTCTTCGTTTCACTAGGGAGACTGATAAAAATGTTACAATGATATACTAACAATTATATTATAGACTCTTCCTGGGACATGGCTTGAAGATATTATATATCTCTTGAGATATGTCAAACCTGATAGGTGACCATTTCTGATGATTCATATGCAGACAAAATGTCCAGTGGGCAGTTGGTGGTATAGGACTGAAAGCACAGGAGAGAAACTAGGGCTGGCTATACAGATCTCAAAGGCATTTTCATAGAGATAATATTTAAACCATGGGAGCTGATGGGTCACAGTGAGGGGGGGGGGAGAGAGAGAGAGAGAGAGAGAGAGAGAGAGAGAGAGAGAGAGAGAGAGAGTGTGTGTGTGTGTGTGTGTGTGTGTGTGTGTGTGTGTGTGTGTGTGTGTTAGGGGGCCTAATATGAATAGTGTGCTTTCAAAGGATACTTAGAAGTATCAGGAAAACCAAGAAAGTTCAATATCATGAGAAGTCAGAGAAAAGAGAATGTATGAAAGGATCCTGCAGAGAAGAAAAATCAGGACTGAGAAAAAAACATCAGATTTGACAACTTTCAGTTGCATGAAGAAGTTAGAAGTCAAATTGCAAAGGGTTGAAATGGAGGCAAAAAGTGTAGAAAACTGTTCTGTAGGAGTCTGGCTGACTAATCCAGAAGGAAATAAAGGAGGGTAGAGTCTAGTAAGGGTTGTTTATATATAATTGCAAAAGGCACAAGCACTAAACAGAGAGAACTAAAGATCCTTGCAATAGCAAGGAAGCAAATTGATGTGGTGAGGTGGGACACGAATATATCTTACTTTAAAATATTATAATAGATAAAAGAGAAAATGGAGTAATTTTTATAATTAAGAAGTTAGAAAAACTCAAAGCTAGCAATATATGCAACTAAAAAATCTAGCAGTTTTCTCAGTAAATACAGGAGTAAAGCAAATAGATTCTTTTTCCTTGCTGCCATTTGACATAGTTCTCAAAATGTTGAGTTATGGTCTGCAAAGTTGCATTTGGTCTTTTTGGGGTTTTCCCCTCATTTTACAATTTTTAGCAATAACCTCTGTTCCCTAATAAATGATGAGTTTTTTAAAACAACAACTCCATGTGGTGGTAAAAATAGGTATATTCTTTAACAAAAGGATATCATATGTCTTTTCCTCTAGTTTCTCCAGCAATTTGTTCAATTCTCTATTTTACCTTTTGTTTATCTTTCTGTCAAATTTGTCCAAAACTAACAGAGGGACCTGCAAATCTCATATTATTGTATTACTTGCCTGTGTCTTGTAATTCAGTTAACTTTTTTTTCTTTCTTTCTTTCTCTTTTTTTTTTTTTTGGTGAGGCAATTGGGATTAAGTGACTTGCCCAGGGTCACACAGCTAGTAAGTGTCAAGGGTCTGAGGCCGGATTTGAACTCAGGTCCTCCTGACTCCAGGGCCGGTGCTCTATCCACTGCACCACCTAGCTGCCCCTTCAGTTAACTTTTATGAATTTAGATGCTAAGGTATTTGGAATATATGTTTGATACTGAAATTGTTAATATTTATATTGTTGTTTGTTATTCCTTTTAGTATAATCTCTCTTTATCTTGTGATTTTTTTTTTTTTTTGCTTTTTCTGATTGCAATTCCAGGGGTTTTTTTGATTCACATAATATATAGTAAATCTTGTCCCAGCGTAAGTGTCAAGTGTCTGAGGTTGGATTTGAACTCAGGACCTCCTGAATTCAGGGCCAGTGCTCTATCCACTGTGCCACCTAGATGCCCCCCTCTTATTCTTATTCTATATATTTCTTTGCTTTTTTAGGTGTGTTTCTCATAAGCAACAGATTGTAGGTTTTGTTTTCTTATCTAATCCGTCACTGTCTTTCATTTTGTTGGATTTTGTAATACATTCACATTTAAAGTTGTGAAAGTTAAGTTTATGTTTTCCTCCATTTGTTTCTATTTTTTTTTAAATTAAGATTCTTTTTTTCTCACTTCCCCTGTACTTTGAAATAGTACTTTGTTTCTTTAGTTATTTTTCCTTAACCTTGTTATTGTTCAATCATTCAGTCATGTCCAACTCTTTGTGACCCCATGGACTTGTTCATGGGGTTTTCTTGGAAAAGATACTAGAGAGGTTTGATATGTCTTTCTCCAGTGGCTCCCTGTTTTAAGATGAAGAAGTGAAGCAGATAGGGGTTAAGTGACTGGCCCAGGGTTATACTGCTAGTGTCTGAGGCTATATTCAGATCTTCCTGATTCTAGGCCCTATGCTCTAGCCACTGCACCATCCAGCTGCTTTCCTTAACCTACTTTAAGGCAATTCTATCCCCATTAGCTTTCTTCCTCTCTTCTTCTAGTCCCTCCATTTGTCACTCTTTTTTACTTAATTTATTAATTATTTTTCTTTCTTCCTTTTATCTAGTTATCAAATTCTTCCATTCTTTTTTTACTGTTCTGGAAAAATCCCCTTTCCTCTCCTCTAAATTTCTTGTGTTTGTGTGTATGTGTATGTATGTGTGTGTATGTTTTATTTTTTCACTTTCCACACCTTTTTCTAAAAAGGATTTCCCCCCTCATTCTTTTTATTAGTTTTCTTCCCTTTCTGTCTATTCTAGACCTGCATTCTTTCTTTCATGTTCTTTATATCTGTTAATTCCTTTTTTAGGCTCTGTGGTTAGAATGCAAGGCCTGCAGTCAGGAAGATCTGAATTCAAATCCAGCCTCACACACTTACTAGCTGAGCTACTCTGGGTAAGTTCTTCAACCTTGTTAGTCTGAGCTGGAGAAGGAAATAGTAAACCACTCCAGTATCTTTCCCAAGAAAACCCCATGGACGGTATCATTCATAGGGTCATGGAGAGTCAAACATGACTGATCCACAAAAACAACAATTCCTCATGGAATGAAAGCTTTTAGGGGAACTATGTTTACTTCCCTTTTCTAAATAGCTTCTATTGTAATGCCCTGGCGATACTGTCCCTTCTCTCATTTTTTCTGTTGTGCCTCACTCTTAGATGTATCAATTCCTACAGGAGATCAGAGAGGTTAGAGATATTACTCCACAGTAGGAATTTTCCTGTGTACTTGACTGTGAAGTTCATTAAAATCTCTTATCCTGCACCCATCACTATGAAATATCCTCTCTGGATCCATGTCTATTCACCTTTATTGAAGTGGGTTGCACCAAAGAGCTCTGGTTATTCTCCTTCAGCAGGATACTGTCCGTGGAAATACCACACTTTCTCAGAGGCAGTGATCTCTCTAAGAACATCCGTTCAAGGTCCCCATCTCCTATTACAGAATATATCTTTCTTCATCAGGACCAGCTCCTACCAATGAACTGAGATTTCTCCCTTTCTCTCCCCTATTTCAGTCTCTCCCTTTGCTACATCTTCCCTTTTCCCTCAGTCCTCCCTCTTGAGACACCACAAGGAGTTATTTTCCCTTCATTGTTTACCATTGATTTTATTAATATAAAATACTACACATATCCCTCTCTCTAAATACATTTCCTGGTCTGTTCGTATAAAATCCACTAAAAACAAGCACCTGACCTAGCATCCTGAGTAACTCACTTTCAACCCCAAATTGATATTTTGCAGGTTTTAATTATAATTTTATTTTGTCCAGAATTGGGCTTTCATTGGTGTTGGGGAATCCTGGTGAGGAAACTCCCCCTTCCAATACTCCTAGAAAAATATTGTAAAACTCATCTTAGAGAATTGCCCAAAGCACTAAAAGGTGTTTTTTAAAAAATAATATTTTATTTTCCCTCCATTTACATGTAAAGACAATTTTTAACATTTTTTAAATTGAGTTCCAAATTTTCTCCCTCCCCCTTCTCCTTCCTTGAGACAGTAAGCAATTTAATATAGATTATACATGTTTAATCATGCAAAACATATTACCATATTAGTCTTGTTGTGAAAGAAGATGACCCAAAGCGGGAAAATACATGGAAAAAATAAAGTAAAAAGTAGTGTGCTTTGATTTGCATTCAGACTCCATAAGTTCTTTCTCTGAAGGTGGATATCATTTTTCATCATGAGTCCTTTGTAATTTTCTTGGATCATTGTATTGCTGAGAATAGCTAAGTCATTCACAGCTGATCAGAATACAGTATTGCTGTTACTGTGTACAATGTTCTCCAGGTTCTGCTCACTTCATATTGCATCAGTTCTTATAAGTCCTTCCAGGTTTTCCTGAAATTAGTCTCTTCATCATTTCTTAGCCACAGCAGTATTCCATTATAATACAATTACAACACGTTCAGCCATTCCTCAATGGATGATATCCCCTCATTTTCCAATTCTCTGACATGACAAAAAGAGTTGTTATAAATATTTTTGTACAAATAGGTCCTTTCTGCCCTCCCCCCCTTTTTTGCAGGGCAATGAGGGTTAAGTGACTTGCCCAGGGTCACACAGCTAGTAAGTGTCAAGTGTCTAAGGCCGGATTTTAAACTCAGGTCCTCCTGAATCCAGGGTCAGTGCTTTAATCCACTGTGCCACCTAGCTGCCCTCTCTCAGCCTCTTTTTAAAATCTCTTTGGGATATAGACCTAGCAGTAGTATTGTTGGATCAAAGGGTATGCTCAGTTTTTTTTTCAGAGCAATGGGGGGTTAAATGACTTGCCCAGGGTCACACAGCTAGTAGTGTAAAGTGTCTGAGGCCGGATTTGAACTCAGGTCCTCCTGAATCCAGGGCCAGCGCTTTATCCACTGTTCACCTGGGCTGCTTCCTGGGTATGTTCAGTTTTATAGCCCTTTGAGCATAGTTTCCAAATTGCTCTCCAGAATGGCTGAATCAGCTTCAACTTCACCAAGCACTGAAATCATCACACAGCCGGTATAATAGAGAGACAAGACTTAAGCCCAGATCTTACTGATTCTAAGGCTGGCTTTCTCCACTATGTGAGGCTTCCACAGTTATTATTTTAATAAAAATTGTTTAATGCTGCTTGATGCACTGTTCTAAGGCCATGTTTGGACATGAGCAATTTCTGAAAGGTTTATAATAGTCTGAGTTGGAACTGTATTATTGAGAATGTACCCTGGCTGCTATCTTGCAAGACTTATCCTTTCAATCTTTCTTATATGTCTATCCTTTCAGCTTAAAAAAATCAGTTTCTTGCCTTTCCTTTGTCCTCTCCCTTATTGGACAGAATCTCTGTAGTAACATGAATAATACTAACTGACATTTATATAAGTACTTTAAGTTGTGTGAAGCAGATCTCGTTTGTATCTCACAACAAGCCTATTGTCCTCAAATTACTTATGAGGTTATTCAGACTGGGGCAGCTAGGTTCATATCAATGGATATGAGTGTTGGGCCTGCAATCAGAAAGACCTGAATTCAAATCCAACCTCAGATACTTACTAGCTGTGTGACCCTGCCAAAGTCATTTCACCCTGGTTGCCTCAGTTTCTTTATCTGTAAAATGAGTTGGAGAAGGAACTGGCAAACCACTCTACGATCTTTGCCAAGAAAACTCCAAATGGGGTCACAGGGAGTTGGACAAGACAAAAAAAATTCAACAAGGTTCAAGAATAGAATGGAATTCATTCTCCAGCTCATTTTACAGGAGAGGAAACTGAAGTAAACAGGGTGACTTGCCTAGGGTCACATAGTTAGTAAGCATCTGAGGTCAAATTTGAACTCAGGAAGAGGAATCTTGTTGACTCCAGGACCATTACTCTATCTACAGCACCACATAGCTGTCTCCATTCTTGAAAATGGATGTGGAGGGACAGCTAGGTGGCAAAGTGGATAAAGCACCAGTCCTGGATTCAGGAGGACCTAAATTCAAATATGGCCTCAGATGCTTGACACTTACTAGCTGTGTGACCCTCATTGTCCAGCAAAAAACAAACAAAAAAAGAAAAGAAAAGAAGCCTCTACCATAACTTATGTCATAAGGGAATTAATTTTTTTTAAAAGCTGATAAGAATGGATGGCAGGTGAAGACCAACAGCATCCTGGATAAAATAAATTTCATCTGAAAGCTTCTGGAGAACAACAGCAGGCCTGCGGTGGTCCTGCAAACCCTTGATGAAGGGGGAGCACTGATGAGATAATGAAAAAGCTGGGTATAATCTACCTAACTTGATGAAACATGCACTGGCCCCTACTTTAATCAGGGACACCTGCTATGTGTGAGATGAAGCTCCTACATAACTGGGCAAGAAGGTGGTATGGCATCATAGAAGCCAACACCAGACTGTGAGTCAAAGGATCTAAGTTGGAGATAAATTCTCCAACTGATAGCTGTGTGACTTGAGCATTCAAATCCCTTGCAGGTGTCTCAGTTTCATCATCTGTAAAATGAGATTGGATAGAGTTAGATGGTCTCTGAGGTTCTTTCTAAGTATAACATTCAAATGGTCTTACAAGTAACAGTTTGAGGCAGCTTGATGACTCAGTGGAAGTTGGAGTCAGGAAGTTCACAGTCTGCCTCAGGATACTTCCTAGTTGTGCAAACCATGGATTGTCACTTAGCCTCTCTCAGCCTCAGTTTCCTCATCTGTAAAAAGAGAGCCTTGAAATTTCCTTCTAGCTCTAAGCTATGATCCTATTGGCTATGATCCCCTGACCAGCAATGGCCGGGATGTTAATGACCCTGCTAGGGGAGTAGAGCCATATCTTATATTTGGGCTACCTCCTACTGGCCTGTCATACTACTCAGGTATGGATCAGGGACATAGCTTTGTCCTTCTCTGAAGTTTCCTTGTCAAGGGCCAAAGAATATGATGCCAAGCCTAGTGATTTAGCATGGCAGTCAGATTGCAAGACAAATTCTTCACAGCCAGACACTGGGCCCTGGCATCATTGTAGGCTCATAAGCCTCCGTACTGGGTTGTAGTCAAGGGTCTGGTCTGGTCTAGAGGTAGGGCTTGCCAACGGAAGCAGATATGGAGAATTCAGTAGGAGAATAATTTAGCATGGTTAACCAAGTAAACAGGGCAGGGTCCATTCCACACAGAGAAATCAACAACAGATCAGGACCAGCTCACATTGGGGGCTTGCAAGTCTGGACATGGCTTTAGCACACTATCAGGTGGGTATGCTCTTGTACTGGCTGGTTCACACAGACCTAGACTTCTTAAAGTTCCTACATGTGATCTAGGCACTAGGCATATATAGTAGATAATCAGGAATTGATTACATCCAGAAAATGTTTCTGACCCACCCACCTATTTCTATGTTGATGCTGTCCAGTCCTTTCAGTTGTGTCTAATTCTTCCTGAACCCTTTGGTTTGGTTTTGCTTTTTGGCAAAGATGCGAAATGGTTTGCCATTTCCTTCTCCACATTTCTTTATATCTGATTGTTATTTTCTATCTAATCTTAACAAAGCCCAGATTTAATGATTTCACTCAGGAAACAGGAATTTACATTTCATCCTAAGTAACAGGGAGTCACTAGAATTTATAGGAGGGGAAGTGATGTAGTCAGACCTGTCCTTTAAGAAAAGCATTTTGGAAGCTGAGTGAAGGACTCATTGGTAATGGAAGAGATGAGGCAAGAAAACCAAATAGTAGGACTTACAACAGTACAGCTGAGACATAATTAATTCCTGGAATGGGTGGTGGCCATGCAAATAGAGAGAGAATACATACCTAAGAGATATTGTGGAGATAAAACAACATTTGGGGCTTGAGTGGCTATATCAAGTGAGGGGGAGGGAAGAATTTAGGCTGACACTAAGATTATGAACCTCGGTGATTGGACAGATGGTGGTAATCCTTGATGTAACATGAAAGTCCCAGATAGGTTTGAGTTGGGGGTGGTGGGGAAACAAGAAGTAATAAATGAAATGTCTAATAGGCAGTTTTGATGCAAAACTTGAAGCAAAGGAGAGAGATGGGTTTAGAATCATCTATACTGAAGTGATAATTCAAACCTATGGGAGATGATGTGTCACTAAGTGAGAGAGGTCTCAGGACAAAATCTTAGAGTATAGTCGCACTTAGTGGGTATGACATGGAATAGATCCAGCAAAGTAGGGTTGAGAAAAGTCCATTAAATCAGGCAAGAAAAATTTTGTTAGTAACTTTGGAAGGAGCAGTTTCAGCTGAGTAATGAGATAGGAAATCAGACTGGACAGTGTATAGAAGGAAATGAAGTAGAGGCATCACCTATAGATGTTTGTTTTTTTTTGAGGAATTTACCCGAAAAAGGGAAGAGATGATAAAGGATAGATGTAGAGCTGAAAAGGACCTTAGAAGCCATTAAGTCCAATTCCCTCATTTTACAGATGGGGAAACTGAGGCTCAGAGAGGTTATGTGACTTCTCCTGGGTCACACAGCTACTAAGTTTCTTAGGCAGGCAGGACTTGAAGCCAGGTCTTCTTGATTTTCAGTTCAGTGCCCTAATTCACTACAGCAAATTCCTCTTTCAGATTTAAGATGATAATTAGAGATACATTGAGAAGTATTTGAAATATATAAAAGCCTCTTCTTAATGAATCATAGGTAAGAAAGTACCTCCACAAAGTTTCTCCAATAATATCTAAGAGACACAAAGAACCAATTCAGTTTTTAAGAAAAAAAGCCATTCCCCAATAGATAAATGACCAAATGATATGAACAGATTTTCCCCAAAGGAAGCTATTAAAATCATATTAAATGTTTCAATTCATAATAATTAGAGAAATTCAAATTAAAGCAATTCTGCGGTTTTTTACCCCCCACCTGTAAGATTGTCACAGATAACCAAAGAGGGAAATGGACAAATGCTGCAGGGGCTGTGGGGAAATGGATGTATTACTGGGGAGATATGACAGTGTCCAGACATTCTAGAAAATAACTTGGAATTATGCCCACAAAGTCAATGAAACATGCATACTCTTTTGGCCCAACAATCCTACTACTAGACATACACCACAAAGAGATCAAAGAAGAACAAAAGGATCCACACTTCAAAACTATTTGCAATAGCTTCTTTTTATGATAGCAAAACCTGGATGATAATGAGGTACCCACCTATTGGGAGTGACTAAAGAAATTATCGTATAAAAATGTAATTAACACATTGTCATAGTGCTAATTTAATATCAGGACAGTTAGGTGGCCACAGTGGATAGAGTACTGGCTCTGGAGTAAGAGGACCTGAGTTCAAATATGACCTCAGACACTTGATACTTTCTAGCTGTGTGACTCTCAAACATCCAGGGCCATCTTCAGTCATCCTGATACATATCTTTCCACTGGTCCCAGATGGCTCTGGAGAAGAGAATGAGGCTGGTGACTTTGCACAGCCCTTCTTCACTTAAATCCAATTCAGTGCAAGTCATGACATCACCTCCCAATGTCATGGTCCTCTTTGAAAAAGGGCAGACAACAACAACAATGGAATATTATTGTGCCATAAGAGCTAATGAAATGGATAGTAGCAGAGTGAAGTGAGGAGAGCTAGGAAACAATTATTCTATGACAACGTTATAAAGAAAAACAACTTTAAAAGACTTTAAATTCTGATCAGTACAATCATACTTCCAGAGGACCAAAGATTCAGCATACTGCCCACCTCCTACCAGAGAAGTGATGGAATTGAAATACACATATTTTATGATATGGCCAAGGTGGGAATTTGTTTCATTTGACTGTGTATTTTGTTATGGGGGGTTCTTTTAATCATTTAATTTGGGGATGTGTTGGAGGAGGAAAGGAGAGAAAGCAAACTCTTGTTAATCTGTTTGTTTTATTTCTCCCCCCCCCTCACTGCCTCCCCCCCCCAACAAAAAAAGGATTCTCTGTGTACTCTACTTATCAACATACTGGATAGCTTTCAGCCAAGGGAGATGGTGAAAGATATTGCCCACCAGAGGGCTAGCATTGAGGTGCTTGTGGCTTCTGTAAGCTTCATCCTTATAATCTGTTTCCTAACCTTTCTGCAAAAATTGTGCTGTTAAAAAACATCAGGAGCTCTCCACTTGAGAGACCCTGGGCCTAAGTTTCCCTACTGAGAAGGAGACTCCCCTGCTCAGTCAATTTGTGAACTTTTGCAAGTTGCATTGTGCTAATTCACTGCACACTGCACTGTATGTGAGATCACAAGCATTTGCAAAAAGGCCATTCCTCTTAACATCTATAAAGAACAGATCTGATATGTGCACAGTAAGTAACATAATGAAGCCAGAAGTGTCCTCTTTGCAAAGCACAGTTCAAACAGAAGCTCCCTCACAAGCCTCAGACAGGTCACCTTTGAGCAGCAGGACTCATACAGTCAGTCAGTCAGTCCAGCACCACCTAAGGCTGTTTTTAGAAGAATGCAGCAACACATGGCAATACTCACATAAAAATGTTTACAGAGTGTTAAAATATTAATAATGCAATTTTGGAATTTATTTAGAAGACTTATTGAGATTATTGTAGTTTTGAATTAATTGGTATGAGAGATTATAGTATTTTTTAATAATGCATTGAAAAACATTCATCTGAATTAAATGTTGAATGTTTTTTTGAGTTCTCTTTTATAAAGAAACTGATAAACTGCGCTTACCTAAAAACAAGACAGGGTGATTCTATAAATTAAGAACCAACTGTGGAGTCAAGATGATTTAGCTTCAAGTCCTTCCTCACATACATGTTGGCTGTATGACCCTGGATCCTGGACAAGTCACTTAACATTCCTCATCTGTAAAATAAGAATTAAATAACTCCAGGGTCCCATCCACCTTTAAATCTATATATGATCCTATAACTTCCCTACACCGATGAAATCACAGGTCCAGATTCTGTTTGCATCACCATAGTTTAATGACCTTCAAGGCTCTCACATAGATGCAATCCTGTCCCCATGATTATTTGGAATTTAATTGGATGATTTTGGTCAAAACCTCCTGAGGACTGACCACTTTGATCTGCCACCTTTAACCTGTTCATTTAAGGGCACAGGTTGGGAGTAATGAATCTCCCTAAATACCAAGAAAAAGAATTTCATGATGTTTGTTTCTGAGTAACACTATGTAACAGTAGTTATTTGGGTGGGATTTAGCTAAATGTTGGCCATACGTAGTGTGGGCTGCAGCAAAGAGCCTTCTTGCCTGTGTGCTAAGAAACATCTTAGGACCATAGATAGATATTAGGATAAGCAGCCCATGGATAAGGCATTATAATATGAGCTAATTTATAGCAAGAACCTTGTTTTTGCCTTTCTTTGTGTCCCCAACATTTAACAAAGTGTTTGGTAATAGTAAGTACTTAATAAATGCTTATTGACTGACTGACTGAATGAATGAATGAATGTCAAATGTGCTCTCATTTTGCAGGGCACACAGACTTATGTCAGGATTGCACTATCTCCTCTTCCCCACTGAGGTCAATTCTCACTATTATAGAACCCTAAGGAATGCTAGTATCTCAGTGCAAGTAGGGAGTCAAATTATCAGGGCTGCAGTAGAGGAGATCTTCAACTAGTCTTCCCTGCATTCCTTTGCTTCCCCTGAAAAAATTACATGCTACCTACAGACCCTCAGGCAAATTGAATTCTAGAACTGGGAGTCCAGGAGGTAGGTAGGTGAAGCAGTGGATAGAGCTCAAAGCCGGGAATCAGGAAGACCTGAGTTCAAATCCCAGTCTAAATACTTATTAGCTGTGTGACCCTGGGCAAGTCACTTAACCCTGTTTCCTTAGTTTCCTCATCTGTAAAATGAGTAGAGAAGGAAAATGGCAACCCACTCCAGTAACTGACAAAATAAACCCTAATGGGGTCATGAAGAGTCAGACATAACTGAAAACTGGACAGTCAGGACAACTGGGAAAGTCAGGAGCCCTGGATCCTTGGTCCAATTTACTCCACTACATATATTGACTTGGGTGAGTTAGATTCCCTCTGTTTCCTCATTTGTAAAATGAAATGGTTGGATCAGATGATGAATGATCTTTACAGTACCTGCCTCAATCCCAGATGCCCCTTCAACTCACTCAACCCTGTTTCTGTCTACCCATAAGCACATGATATAATGGAAAAGGTTTGCAATGAAGTACTACCTCAGTCACTTAGTATCTGTGACCATGGACAAATTGCTTACCTCTTTGGGCCTCAATTTCTTTATTCCATAAACTTAAAAGGTTAAACTAAGCTCCTTCCCAGCTCTAAATCACTGATTCTATAATTATGGCTGCCATTTTCCATCCCTCCCCCCTTCCTTGTATCTCTCTCTTAGGTAACCCTGTTTTTTGTGGGTGAGGCAATTGGGGTTAAGTGACTTGCCCAGGGTCACACAGCTAGTAAGTGTCAATTGTCTGAGGCTGGATTTGAACTCAGGTCCTCCTGACTCCAGGACCAGTGCTCTATCCACTGCATCACCTAGCTGCCCCAGGTAACCCCATTTTGAAACACAGCAATGAAAAGGGTATCATCAGGGTTCACGGAATCAATTAAATAGCACCTTCAGGAGGTGATGGTATAGACCATGCCCTTCCTTCCTGCTTTCCTTGCTTGAACCTCCCATTTGATCCAACCAACCCAAGCATCCAATGTTCAACCCTAGTATCTATTGCACCTTTCCCTTTTCTCTGCCTTTGTTTTCTCCCTTCTTCTGGAGTACCCTCTCTCCTCCACCTATCTACATTCTACTCAGACACAGTCTAGTACAGTAATGATACTAGTTAGTATTTATATAGTGTTTTAAAGTTTGCAAATCACTATACAATCCCCATAGAAACCTTGGGGTTTCCTACCTATAGTAGGAAAAATATTGTATGTGGAGTTGGCAGATCAGACCCTCATATATAGCCTCTGCCTTTCATGTTTGTTGTTGTTTTGAGTCATTTCAGTTGTGTATGACTCTCCATGATCCCATTTGGGGTCTTCTTAGCAAACATACTGGAGTGTTTTTACCATTTCTTTCTTCACCCCATTTTACAGATGGGGAAACTGAGACAAACAGGGTTGTGATTTGCACGTGATCACACAGCTAGTAAATGTCTGTGACTAGATTTGAACTCAGCTCCTTATGATTCCAGGGTCAGCACCCTATCTACTATGCCACCTAGATGCCCCATTATCTGTTTGATTTCAAGCAAATTACTTCATAGCTCACTATTAACCTCACTATTTAGCAAATAATACCCAAACTTCTCAGCTTGTTATGTTTAGGGTGGTAAATTACAGAAAAAATTGGGGGTTTGGGTATACAATCAAAGAAATGTTCAGGGATTGTGGTGCAAACTCATCCATCTCAAGCAAACACCCTATATATTACATGACAAAATTCAGACATGAAGAAGGAACAGCAAATGAATCTGATAGAAGGCACCTTTGTAAATGTATAGAACTTTGCTAACAGAAGGCACATCAGTGGTTTCCAACATTTAATTATGAATAGATTAGAAGATAGATAAGAATAGATAAGAAGTGACACAGAAAAGGAGAAAGTCAACACTGAGAGATTCAGAAGAGACTGGGTTTATGTTTTTTGTTTCTGTGGTCATCTGCCTCTGTCTTTTAGAAAGAGAATTCATATTTATTTTGTCTGCCTAAGAGAAATTAGAAATAATCCTTGCCCTCAGAGAACTTCCATTCTTTTAAAGAGGGAAGATGGCCTGTGATAATTTTTTTTTTAGTGAAGTAATTGGGGTTAAGTGACTTGCCCAGGGTCACACAGTTAGTAAGTGTTAAGTGTCTGAGGCC
The DNA here is from genome assembly GCF_019393635.1 of Dromiciops gliroides. Taxonomy (NCBI): domain Eukaryota; kingdom Metazoa; phylum Chordata; class Mammalia; order Microbiotheria; family Microbiotheriidae; genus Dromiciops; species Dromiciops gliroides. The sequence goes on along the minus strand of NC_057861.1, from coordinate 576,585,655 downwards.
AGATTTGAACTCAGGTCCTCCTGAATCCAGGGCCGGTGCTCTATCCACTGTGCCACCTAGCTGCCCTCGCCTGTGATCATTTTAATGTAAAAGAGAATATCAATAATTTAGAGAGGTACAAACTTGGCACTATGAACATTCAGAGAAGAGACAGCAGTATAGGAAGGCTTTATTGAAGAGGTGGTAACCAAGCTGAGCTTTGAAGAATAAATAAGATTTCAAAGGGAGAGCTGAGAAGGCCATTTAAGACATATAGAAAGGGAGTGAAAATGCATGAAGGCAGGGGAAGGGTAAGGCAAATTGATAGACTGACTAGATTAGCTTATGTAAAATCAACCTGGAAAGGTGAAAGGCAGACAGATTGTAGGAGGCCTTGAATGCCAGGCTAGTGAGTTTGGACTTAATTTGGTAGACTCATAGACTGCTAAATCTGGAAGGAAAAATTGAGATTGTCTAGCTCAGTCTCCCTCATCTTCCCCCCCCCCATCTTAAAAAGGAACAAAGAGAGGGCCAGAAAGGTGACAGCCAACTGTCGATAAGCAGCCAGATAAGATACCTTTGTAGTCATATCCTTCCCTCCTGGGCCTGTGCTGCTTTCATAGGAAATCAATGAATCAAGTAAATCTGAGGTCTGAAGACTGGAACTGTCAGATTCACTTTTCTAAACTGGAAGTTTAACAAAGGATGAGTCTCCCCCGGCTTGCACTTGCCAGAAAACAAATGACTTCTTAAAAATTGCACACAGCTGACTTCACCTGTTCACAGATGGTCCACCTGGTGCTGGTGAAGTGAGCCTTGACTCCCGAGCATAGCAAATCATGCCTGAGGGGCCCAAGGAAAAAAAGTCAGGTTAAATACCTGGAACATAACAATTTGTCTGTGACTTACAGTAGGAGGGAGCAGAGGGAGAAGTGGAAGAAGGGGAAAGGGGGAAAATAAGAGAGGAGGAGCCTTCAGAAAGCCCTAGAAATAATGATAAAGATGTCATCTTGAAATTATTTAGCTATTCATCTATTTTTTCTTTGAAAATATTTGTAGAAGTAGATGAGGGAGCCTGTGGTAGTTGATGGGGCAATGGACGGCATCAGGAAGACCTGGGTTCACATCTTGCCTTAGGTACTTACTAGCTGTGTGACCCTGGGCAAGTCATTTGCCTTCTATTTCCCTCAGTTTCTTCATCTATAAAATAAAAGGATTAGAATCAATGGCCTCTACTCCCTCCCAATTATAAATCTATGATCCTATATGATATATGAATATATGATCTTCAATAAATATATGGTCTTACATGTCTGTATTTGGTAATAATCTGAGCTGGGGCAAAACTAACAGGATTCTGAAGTTAGAGGAAGAATTTTCCCCAAAGCTACTCCTGAAGCAAGTGAAATGGGTAGAGATATTGCATGACCTCTCAGTTCCTGTCATTGATGTTGCTTCTTTTTATCTGAAGCGTCATCCGGGTAAATGCTTTAGGCTCTGCCCAATCCTGTACCTTTGTAGGTTTTTATCATGCTAACTGTTACCATGTGACCTTGGACAAGTAATTTCACAAAATCTGGGAGATAGAAGGGGTTTCCAAGGCAATAGAGGCCAGCCTGGCCTTGAATGGGAACCCCTTCTACAATATGCCTTGCATGTCATAGAACTTCTATCCAAAGGCCTCTAGCTATGGGGAACTCACTGCCTCTTAAAACAGCCTCTTTCCACTTGGAGATAGCATCTCCAGTCATCCTGATAATATATCTTGCCATTGCACCCAGATGGCTCAAGAGGAAAGCATGAGGCTAGTTACTGCACAGTCCATCCTCAATTCAATGTAATGCACGTCATGACATCAGGTCCCCAAAGTCATGGTTCTCTTTAAGAATGAAGAACAAGTAATAGCACTAATTATGAGTTCTAGGAAGTTCTTGCACACCTAAATTGGCCTTTCTTCAATTTCTACCCATGGGAGACAGACAGAACAAATCTCATCCCTCTTCCACGTGACAATACTTTACACATATGGAGACAGCTAATTCCTCTAAGTCTTCTTGTCCCTATGTGGAACATCCCCATTTCCTTCAACTCATGAGTGTGCTGGTAAATATTTAACATCCAACTCTCTCTCTCTCTCTCTCCACTGACATACTAAGTTTAACCGGCATTATTAATGTTTTTCTCCCTCACTTTCTTTTCTTTTTTTATAATAAACATTTTTATTTATGTTTTGGGGCTCCAATTTTAATCCTTCTTTCCATCCCTCCCCTCCCTCCTACCTAAGGCAGCAAACAATCAGATATTGGTAATGGGTACATAATTATGTAAAACATTACCATATTTGTCATTTTGCATAAGAAAACTTGATTAAAAGAAAAAAATGAAAGAAAATGAAAAAAATAGTATGCTTCAGTCTGTTCCATCAATATCAGATCCTTCTTTGGAGATGGATAGTATGCTTCATTGATAGTCCTTTGGGATTGTCTTGTATCATTGTTGAGAATAGTCAAGTCATTCACAGTTCTTCATCAAACAATATTGCTGTCCCTGTGCACAATGTTTTCCTGGTTCTGCTCACTTCCTTATACATCAGTTCATACAAGTCTTTGTAGGGCTTTCTGAAGTCATCCTGCTTCTCATTTCTTATAGCACGATAATATTCCATCACCATCATATACCAGTTTGTTTATCCATTCCCCAATTGATGGAAATTCCTTTGATTTACAATTCTTAGCCACCACTCTCCCTCACTTTCTTAATTCCTGCCAATCAAGATAATTAATTAAGCCCTGATTTGTAGCATTTGCTGGTTTCCAAGGTATAAATGCTTACTCTGAAATTTTAATAATCAACTTTCCTTGGCCAGTTCAGGCTGGCTTCAGCATACCCCCTGCTTCAACCTATCCTCATGAGGCAAGGTCTCCAGTCTTCTCGCCTTCTCTGAACACATTCCAGTTTGTTGATATTCTTCCTAAAATGTGACAATCAGAGTTAAACACAATAATCCCAATGTGACCTAACCAGGGTTGCATATTATGGAATTGCCCTCTCCCTCCTTCTAGACACTTGCCTTCATTCATAAAGCTCAAGTTCACATGAGCTTGTTGTGTACCGTGGGTCTGAGGATTGTGGATTTAAGATTGTAGAGGCCATTAAGGCCAAATCTCTCATTTTTACATATGAAGGAAGGTCACATAGTGCTGAAGAAAATTGAAGGGTTGGCATTTGACCCCTGGTGTTCTCTATTCATGGCAAGTAGGTGGCACAGTGGATAGAAAACCTGGCCTGGAGTCAGGAAAAATCATATTCTTGAGTACAAATATACTTACCAGCTGTATGACCCTGGGCAAGTCACTTCACCCTCTTTGCCTCAGTTTCCTTATCTGTAAAATGAGCTCGAGAAGGAAATGGCAAACCACTCCAGTATCTCTGCCAAGAAAACACCAAATAGGATAACAAAGAATCAGACATGACCGAAAAATCACTGAACAACAGTTCTCTATCCAAACCCAGAACTATTTCCATTGTACCATATTGCCTCAATCTGATAACTATTGTTAAACTTGTCCACTAAAACCCTTAGATTTTTTTCCCCATACAAACTGTTGTCTAGCCACATCTCTTCAATCTTATATTTATAAAGCTGATTTTAAAAACAAATATAGGACTTTACTTTTATCCCCACTAAATGTTGTCTTATTAGATTTTGGCCCATTGCTCTAGCCCTCGGTCCTCAAACTACTGCCATGGGACAAACTTGGCCCTTCCAGCCCATATTTGTATAATTGAATTTTTAAAATGTAAAACCCATTCTTAGCTGACAGGCCAGACAGAATGAGGGAGCAGGCTAGATTTGGCCCTCAGGCTGTCTGTTCTAGTCTGTCAACATCTTTTGGGTATTGATCCTGTCATCCAGTTAACAAACCATCCCTCCCAGATTTGCATGCCATCCAGATCCTTAGCCTGGTCTTGTTTAGCATCTTTTTTTTTTTGTTAATTCTTTTTTCTTTTTAAAAGAACATTTTGGGGCAGCTAGGTGGTGCAGTGGATAGAGCACTGGCCCTGGAGTCAGGAGTACCTGAGTTCAAATCTGGCCTCAGACACTTAACACTTACTAGCTGTGTGACCCTGGGCAAGTCACTTAACCCCTGCCTCACTTAAAAAAAAAAAAGAACATTTTATCCCCCCCCCAATTACTTGTAAAAGTATTTTTTAACATTCACTGAGGTTTTTTTTAAGTTTTGAGTTCCAAATTCTATCCCTCCCCTCTCCCCCCTCCCTGAAATAGTAAGCAATCTGATATAGGCTACACATGTGCAAACATGTAAAACATTTCCGTATCAGTCATTTTGTGGAAGAAAACTCACTGTTCAGTATCTTTTATCAATGGTTTGAATAAAGTCATAGAAGTAATAATTAGATGTTCTATGATGTGGTGAGAACTTATCCTAGTTCAGCGGTTCTTAACTTTTTCTGGTGTCAAATACTTCTTTGGCTTATGAATCTGTCTCAGAATAAGTTTGGTTTTTTTAAAATTTATAATGGAAGAAAGTACTAAATTTTAATTAGAGGTTAGTGAAAATAAAGATTTGCATTCTTTTTCTCCTCCAAGTTCATGGATCCTGGGGAGTCCACCCATTTACCAGTGGATCCAAGGTTAAGAATCTGCCCTAGAGGACCGTCCCTATAAGTGGGAGGATACAGTTACCTACTTGGTCTAATTTGAGGGGCACCAATAAGTCTTCTGGCTCCCAACCTGGTCTGGTGAATAAAATTTGAACCAAAAGCTACATCTTTGGGTGAAGGTTTGTGCTAAGGGAAATAATTTTCAAATGTTAAGTCTAATTCTTTAGGGAGAAAAGGGTCAGTGTTAAATGTTGTCATATTTTCTCTAGTTTGTCACAAGAAAGATTTGGCTGGCAATCTGTCCTAGCTGACATGGTTACCACAAAGAAAGAATGGGAGCATGAGGGCAATGGAAATTGGTATTCATGTGACAGCCATGGAGACTGACAGAATGAATGGATGCAACATTTCTCAGATAGTCCTGTTGTAAAAAGAAAAGAAATATTGAACCAGCTTCATTGAGTCTGATGTATTTGTTGGGGCCATGTTTGTGCCCTCTGGTGGCTGAAAGATAATTTCACACTTCTAAAAGTACCCATTTACTGACCAGAAAGGTAATGGACTCAAGGTGTAGAATGACACATAGATTTTTGGACATGGCTAGTGTGGGAATTTATTTTGTTTGATTATGAATATTTATTATAAGACATTTTCCCCTAATTTTTCCCACTGGGGAAAGAAAGAAGGGAGAGAAAATAAACACTAATTGAAAAAATTTAATAGGACAATGTAGAATCACATCACCCTCAGTGGCTCAGTTGAAATGAAGTCGACTTTTGGTTTTTAGTGGTAACTGGGAATGGGAAAAGAAGTTATAAATTAAGTCCCCAGATAATTCAAAAACTTCTATGGACTGTGAATACTCATTTCCCTCCCCATTCCCCAACATTTTCCCAAAGCAACTGAATTAGATCATAGACACATAAAATATTAGCATTGAAAAGGGTTTTAAAAGATCATCTAGTCCAAGCAAATTTATAGATGAGTAAACTGAGGCTCAGAAAGGAAAAGTGACTTGTACGAGGTCATACAGCTTATCAGTAATTAAACTGGTACTAAAACCTGAATCTTCTGATTTCTGGTCAAGTTATATTATCAAATTAGTAGCAAAATGAACTTACTGGGTTATTATCTTGTCTTCTTTGCACAGTCAAGAAGGCACTGAGATGATACAAAATGGTCCAAAATAGTCCAAGATGAAGAGAACAGGAAAAGGATCAAGAAGCCTAAACAAATTCCTGACTAATAAGATCATTAATATTTTGTGTTAACAGGTACCTTAGAGACCATCTGGTCTAATAACCTCCCTTTATTTTTTAGATAAAGAAACTGAGACCTAGAAAGTGAAATGACTCATCCAGAGTCTTGCACTTACTGAACAATAATTTGAACCCTGGTCTCTTGACTTCAAATCTAGCGCTCTAGTCACTGAACTACACTCCTGCTTTGTACAATCATCAGACAATGAATGGATAGTGTTGACTTGACCAATACTTTAGCTGTGTTCTCACTCTGGAAGATTCCTTGGTCTCTGTGGCCCCTTTCTTCCATAGATGAGTTCCTTCGGGAATCTCCATTTGGAGGAAGTTTCCAAGCCAATCTTCTTTCTTTCCACTACCCCTGTCTCTATACCCCAAGATAAAAAAATATAGCATATGCTATGGAAAACTATGCTCTGGACAAAGAAACATAAGTATGATATGAAGTCTTGATGAGTGAAGAAAATAGAGAAGAATGAATGATATGGAATAATCCAAGGATCATAGGGGATCCTGGGGGTCATTTAAGATAGTGGAATCAAAACTCAAATTGAAACTTATCCTTCAGACCACATATTGACTTAGAAAACCACGAATTACCATTATCCATTTTGTATTGTATTTTTGTTTATTTTGTTAAGCATTTCCCAATTTAAAAAGAAAACAAAACAAAGAAACACCCCAAACTCTAAAGTATTACCTAATGTTAGCTATTTTGATGTTGTAACTGACAACTCTGTAAAATAAGGTACCCTTAGATACCCAAAGGCCAACACAAATATCAGTGACATTGAGTGGTTATAAACTCTCCCCTTCCCTCTCCTTGTATTCCCAAACTCTTTGAAACCCAGAGATCCCCTGTACTTATGAGCTTAAGCTCTAAAGATATTTTAGAAAAAAATTAGAATAACTCTAGTGATTCTTATACAAGGTTAGGCTGGTTTCTCATTAAAAGGACACATAGGGGAATGTGTTAGTTCTTTAAGAAGTTGTATAGGCTTATGGAGAATTTGGTGTGGTCCAGATTTGTGGGGTGCTTCCCCTGGGGGAGAATCCCTGATATCAACCTTCATTCATCTGAGGACTTGAACTTCTTGTATCAGATTATGGCCCAGGTAACTTGAAGTAACTATAGACCAGAATGATTGGCCCAGGTTTGCCTTGATCCAAAGACAGGCCTTCATGATGATCTGTGGCACCTTCAAAGCCATTTCAAGTTTTAGGTCCTGGAGGCAGGTTGTCTGGCTATAAGCCTGCCCACAGTGGCACAACAGTTTTGTCAGAGTAAAGGAAGAGGGGGGAGAGATGGTAAGGAGATGGGGAGGGCCTTATTGTTACAATACTTAGTTTGTTGGGTTTGGGCTTCCTTTCCATGACCTGAATTTATCCTGTACATAAACAGTGAGAGTTATGCATATAAAAGAATCTGTAATTGGTATGGCTTTCTAAAGACCAAGCAACTAATCTTTTGTGATCACCAAATACAGTTTCCATGGACAATATCTAAACAGGAAACAAGAGAAGAGAATCATTTTCAGGTCTGAGTAGTCTCTCTAGACTGCACTGAACACAATCATAGCAGCTTAAAAACAACATCATTAGCTTCATTGAATTAACAGGCACAAAAGCATAATCCTTCCAAGGTTCCCTGTGTAGAATTCTAAGTAACAGTAAAGACAAAGATGCTGTCCCAGTTGGGCATTCTGGTCCCTGGGTAATGTTTGCAGCAGATAGCTTTAATAACTAAACACTATTCATGTGTCCATAGAGGTACTGAATATTTCTCCTAAAATGTGGAAAGCTAGCTTTTTGGAGGTCTCCAGTTCTATTTTCTTTCAGCTAATGAGTATGATGAAACTCTCAAGCTAAAGGGGTAGGGAGAAAGAGCGAGGATAGATGGAAAGAGAATGAAAAGAAAAAGAAGAGGAAGAGGTAGGGGAAGAGGAAGCAGGAAAGAGGGCAAGAAGAAAGGAAGAAGAGAAAGAGGAAAAAGGAGAGAGTGGGGGGAGAGAGAGGAGGAGAAAGAGGAGGTGGGTACGAGAAAGGAGAAAGAGGGAAGAAACATGGTTGATAGAGGGTTGACTTTGGAGTCAAGACAAATGAGGCTCAATTCTAGTGTCTGGTATACACAGGGTTTGTAATTCTGGGCAATACAAACCATCTCTACATGCCCCCAGGCTATTCTCTAAAAATGTAAGTTTCAAGAATGTTTGCTGATCTGCATGTATAGGGGTATCCAAAGCACTGGGAGTTTCTGACACCAAAAAAAATTAGTTATAGACCATACATGCACACCCATATGTACATACTTTTATGTGAGTCCATCAAGTATGTTGAATTTCCAGTGCATCATGCAAATCTATTCACCAGGAAATGAGTATGGATGTGACAAACAGAAGAGTTGACTTCTGAGTTTGGGTAGAAACATCACTCACCCCCTCCCCCAAATAAAAGAACCCAACCCAACCCAACCCATGCACCTTCAGGCTCACATCCTTACTCTTATTCAACTTCTTTTAACTGTTTAAGGGCGGGCCGGGGGGGGGGGGGAATCAATGCCCCTAAGGTAGAGAAAACTATCAGTAACATTAAGTAAGGGAATATAGAACACAAATCACTTTAGCATTTAATCAAGAGCAAGTTATTTGACCTTCATAAAATTTTTTGATTTTACATGAGTGGTGTCCGTAAAGGTCAGAAAGTGAGGAGATATTTAAGTGTATACCTTCCTCTGGATAGTCTACCAGGACTAAATATTATATAAGGAAGAGGATTCTATCTTCTGAAGCAAAAAACCTACTGCAGACACAAAAGAAATTGTCCTTACATAGATCAGAACTCTGGACAACAACCAGCTTTCCATTTCCCCTCCATTGATAAAGATTGTTGATATTGAATCATTTTCAGCCATGTTTGACTCTTTGTAACCCCATTTGGGATTTTGTTGGCAAAGATATTAGGGTGGTTTGCCATTTCCTTCTCCAGCTTATTTGATAGATGAGGAACTGAGGCAAACGGAGTAAAGTGACTTGCCTAGGGTCATATAACTATTAAGTATCAGGCTAGATTTTTTTTTTTTTGCAGGGCAATGAGGGTTAAGTGACTTGCCCAGGGTCACACAGCTAGTGTCAAATGTCCAAGACCGGATTTGAACTCAGGTCCTCCTGAATCCGGGGCCGGTGTTTTATCCACTGCGCAACCTAGCTTCCCCCCTAGATTTTAATTCCAAAGAGGAGTCTCCCTAACTCCAGGCCCAGTACTTTATCCACAGTGCCACCTAGATATAGGTTAAAATAAACCAATCTGACCTGGGGAAAGTCAGAGAAATATTAATGAATTAAATAACTATTCCCTCCTCCCAACCCCAATCCCATCCTATTCATTATTACATTGTCCAAGAAAGAAAACAAGTATCTCTTCTAGTTATTGCCATTTAGGCTTTACCCATCTAATTTTCCTGCAAAACCAGTGTTCCATTTGGAAATAACAAAAGACCATTTTCTTTAACTCTTGTAAAATGTGGTCTTTCAGGTACCATCTTTATCCAGCCATTCAAAGAAAAAGAATGTTTAGAGAAGACTTTTCAAGATCATGAATTTTATCAGTGAGAAACAAAATAGGAGGAACTTTTTAATACTTTTTGTTGTTGTCATGTCATTTCAGTTGTGTCTGGCTCTTTGTGACCCCATTTGGGGTTTTCTTTTCTTTTCTTTTTTTTGCGGGGCAATGGGGGTTAAGTGACTTGCCCAGGGTCACACAGCTAGTATGTGTCAAGTGTCTGAGGCCAGATTTGAACTCAGGTACTCCTAAATCCAGGGCTGGTGCTTTATCCACTATGCCACCTAGCTGCCCCCTGGGATTTTCTTCGTAAACATACTGGAGTGATTTGCTATTTCTTCATCCAGCTCATTTTACAGATGAGGAAGCTGAGGTAAACAGGGTGAGGTGACTTGCCCAAGATCTTACAGCTAGGAAGTATCTAAGGCTGGATTTAAACTCATGAAGATGAGTCTTCTTGATTCGAAGTCCAATGCTCTATTCACTATTCCACCTAGCTGCTGTCTCTAATAATAAGAACATCCTAAAAATAGAATGTGCTGCTGTCTCATCAGGTAGTATGCTCCCTATAGTCGGAGAAATCCAGTCACAATTTGGGTGACTATCCATGATATTGTACAAGGGAATCCTGCACTCATGAACAGGTTATGCTAAATGGCCTCCAATGCTCTTCCACAATCCCATTTAGGTCTACTCCATTGACTTGGTCTGTTTTTTGCATACCTTTTAGTTTTATGGAAACACTAAAGACATGTAAAATTATTCCATATTTCTATTTATCAGTTCTTTCTCTGGATACAGATAGCCTATTTCTTCATATGCCCTTTATAGTTAATTTGGGTATTTATAATAGTCAAAATGACTTCTTCACTCAAAGTCGTTCTTAAAACAATATTGGGGGGCAGCTAGGTGGCACAGTGGATAAAGCACCGACCCTGGATTCAGGAGTACCTGAGTTCAAATCCGGCCTCAGACACTTGACACTGTACTAGCTGTGTGACCCTGGGCAAGTCACTTAACCCCAATTGCCTCACTAAAAAAAATAAACAAAAAACAAAACAAAACAAAACAAAAAACAATATTGATGTTACTACCTACAGCATCCTTTGGTTCTGCTCATTTCGCTCTTCATCATTTTGTGCAAGTCTTTCCATGTTTTTTTAAGATCATTGGGCTCATCATTTCTTATAGCACAGTACTCTTCCAACACAATCATATGCCACAAATTATTTTGTCATTCCTCAATTTATGGCATCCCTTTATTTATTAAAGAATTTGTTAAAACATGTACTGTGTTTTCCCCATTATGCCAGGGGCTAGGATACAAAGAAAGACAAAGATACAAATTGATATAGTCAGAGTGAAAAGACTTGTCCAAGGTCATACAATGAAAAAGTAGCAGAATGAAGATTTGAAACATAGTTCTTTGCAATCCAAAGCTAGTATGGAAAGGAAGAAGGTAATAAGTATTATATTGTCTACTATGTGCCAGATACATAAAAAGTGCTTTATAAATATTTCTTTGAATCATCACTGTACCTGTGAGACAGGTACAGTTATTATTCTTGTTTTACAGTTGAGAAAACTGAGGCAGAGGGTAAGGGTTCACATGGTAAGTGTCCAGGTTGGATTTGAACTCAGATCTGTGTGACTTAAGGATCAGCCCTCTTGCATCTAAGGTCTCTTCTAGTTCTAACATGCCATAGTTTAATATTCTTTTCTACTATTCCATAGCAGTGCTGAGTTTCTACCCAGCTTTAAAACTCTATGGACTCTGAATACACAAAATTTAGGCCACTCTGGTTGATCTTGCTTAAATCAGACTACAAGGATTAAATGCAATCTCATAATGTTCTTACTCTACAACTTTCCCCAATTGAAAGTTTCATGTCACATTCTGGCCAGATTTTTATTCATTCTTTATGTGTCTCCTATGCATAAGAAAAAAAGGCAAATGAAATTCAGACATATGTTCCAATTCACATCAGTGATGTGGTAAAAATTATTACGTAGGCTAGGCAGCTTTTGAAGGGCTTCCCCTTTTGGGGAAGGAAAGATGGAATGCTTCCTGAAGGGAGGCAGAGGGCTGCTTCCAGAACGCTAGGCTTCTTCCAGAATGCAAGCTTGTTCTCGGTTCTCTCTGTCTGGCGACTCCCCTTGCACGTGTTCGTTCTGTCTCTGGTGGCTGCTGTTTGGTGAGTTAATTACAGAAAACCCTAAACTCCTTTGAACTAGCTTAATTGGAAACAAGGTCTGAGGATTAAATAGGTTAAGCTTAGAGTTAAGAATAACTATCTGTATTTCTATTTTCCTATTTCCTTATCTTTGATTTCTATTAGTTTCACCTTTGTTGTTTAATTTATTCCCAAGTAATAAAATCTGATCCTTTTGTGAACTAAAGCTTAGAGGCTCCTTTCTTATTGGCCTGGAAGAAATATCTAAAAAGGGCAGTTCAGAGCAGAGAGAGAACCTAAAAGGCCCCTCATATTTCCAGGACCCCAGTATTAAGAGTAATAACACTCTGTATATCAAATTTTGGCCTTCACAGTGACTAAGTGGTCGTGAACTTGTGAAGGCTCAGCCTCCAAAGATTAATGTGGAGCAGCTTGGTGGTATGGTGAAGGGAACACTGGGCCTGGAGTCAGGAGGATCTGAATTCAAATCTGGTCTCAGACACTCATTAGCTATGTGACCCCAGGGAATTCATTTAACCCCTTTTGCCTCAGTTTCCTCATCTGTAAAATGAGCCAGAGGAGGAAATGGCAAACAATTCTAGAATCTTTCCTAAGAAAACTCCAAATGGGGTCATGAAGAGTCAAACACATCTGAAACTAAACCACAAGGGAAAAGAGAAGTATTTTTCTCCTGGAGGTGTGTCCCAATAATTGTCCCAAGAGTAGACCATATCTCTTACAGGTACCTGGTATTACAGTCAATTGTCATGAAGGTGACAAGTTATAGTTTTAATGGACCATGGTGGTTTAATCTAGGCTAACCTAGATGGCCTCTAAAATCCTGTATAGCTCTCATACACATACATCTCCCAGGCAATACAGCGTAGATTAGTGGTATCAAACTCAAATAGAAATGGGAGGCCAATAAATCATACACAAGGATCCCTGTGGGTGGCATATTGACTTAGTTTTAAAATGTAATGCTATCTATATTTTATTGTATATTTATTAATTTTGTTAAATATTTCCCAATTACATTTTATGCTGGATCTGACTTTGGGAGTGGTGTGGGCCAGTGTTTGATACCTCTGATGTAGATGACTTCTGAAAGTGATTTCCCAAAGGCCCAGGTAAGTGGAGAGGGAGGCAGGAAGGGAGAGACAGGGAGAGAAAGATAGTGAGGGATTAGGAGGAGGATGGATGGAAGGAGAGAAAGAGACAGAGACAGATGGAAAGAGACACTCACACAGAGGACAGAGAGACATACAGAGACAGACAGAGCAGAGACAGAAACAGAGAGAAGACAGAGACAGAGAGGGTATCTCAGTAGCATAATGGAAGCATATCTTGGTCTGCCTCTGTACTCAAGAAAGAAAATTCCCATTTTCCTAAGAGAGAAGACAGCAGGTGCAGTCAATGGAGTGAATCAGAACAAGGCTCCTCTAGATGTGAGAATGATAAGTAGTAATTTCAAAGCTCAGCTCTTGTAGGTGTGGGTGACTAAAACCTTTCCCTTGCTGTGCCTGTGGGACATTTGCATTGAGAACCTGGATTGTTGTTTCTTTCATTATGAAAAGGGAGTTTGTGACAGGGAATTCTTGCCCTGTAGGGATGGTGAGAATTGAGACAAGTGTCTGTGCTGATATACACGTGTTTGCTGCTTACATTTTATTAATCTTTTTTTCTAACCCAATTAAACTTCTCACTAGGATAACAGCGGGCCCCCCCCCCCCCCGCCCCAGCATTTGAATGATAGTAGCTCTGAAGGGAAGAATGGAGTGGGGTGGGAACATTATTTATTCTATTTAGGGTGGCTTGATTCTCCCTTGAGGGGGCAAAGATGCTGTCCATAGGATTACCTGGTCCATAGGCTTAGGACATGAAGCATCGATGTGCTTCCCTTATCACTTAGGGGACCAAACTTACCCAAACCTGTGGAAAACTGGGGTGCTGGAGATTTTTCTGGAACACCTACAGCCTTGCTGGAGGTCTTATTGATTCAGCACTACTGCCATGATGAATGGGCAAGTCAATGGGAGCAACATCTATACTTTAGTAATTATGAAAATGTCCTTTTAAATCTTTTATTACAAATAAAGTAATTTTTATTGCATCTTGTGGTCCACTACTCTTTCATTTCATTCCAGTCCTTAGCCTGAATCACTGGACTGACCTAAACAAAACCCAGGGAACAATAAGGAGTGGAGGTGGAGGCATGAATAGAGAAGATTGATTAACACACATTCCGCTAGACCAGGGATTCTTTTTTTTTTTAATTAATAAAGTATTTTATTTTTTCCCGTTACATGTAAAGATAGTTCTCAACTTTTGTTTATACAGGCTTTCCAATTTCAGGCTTTTCTCCCTCCCTCCCCTCCCACCCCCCTCCCCTAGACAGCAGGCAATCTGATATAGGTTTTATATATATATATATATATATATATATATATATATATATATATATATATATATATATATATACACACACGCATATATATATATACACACACGCATATATATATATATACATATATATACACATAATAACATTAATCCTATTTCTGCATTAGTCATGTTATAAGAGAAGAATCAGAGCAATGATGAAAAACCTCAAAATAGAAAAAAACAACAGCACCAAAAACAAAAGAAATAGTATGGTTCATTCAGCATCTACACTCCACAGTTCTTTTTTTTATCTTGGATTTGGAGATCCTCTTCTATCATGAGTTCCCTGGAATTCTTCTGTACCATTGCATTGGTGAGAAGAATATAGTCCATCACAGTAGATCAACACTCAATGTTGATGATACTGTGTACAATGTTCTTCCGGTTCTGCTCATCTCACTCATCAACAGCCCACTCGAGACCCTCCAGGTTTCTCTGAACTCCTCCTGCTCATTGTTTCTTACAGCACAATAGTATTCCATTATATTCATATACCACAACTTGTCCAGCCATTCCCCAATTGATGGGCATCCCCTCAACTTCCAATTCCTTGCCACCACATAAAGAGCAGCTATAAATATTTTTGTACATGTGGGCCCCTTTCCCCTTTCCATGATTTCTTTGGGAAAAAGACCCAAAAGTGGTATTGCTGGGTCAAAGGGTATGGACAGCTTTATCGCCCTTTGGGCATAATTCCAAATTGCTCTCCAGAATGGTTGGATCAGTTCACAGCTCCACCAACAATGCATTAGTGTTCTAATTTTCCCACAGCTTCTAGACCAGGGATTCTTAATCCTTTTTAAAAAATGTCATGGACCCTTTGGGCAGTCTGGGAAAGTCTATGGCCCCCATCTAGGAATAATTAATTTAATGCATAAAATACAATAAAACTGCACTAAGATTTTTGGGATCCCCATAGGATTACAAAGGAAATCAATCACACTTAAATACATTATCAAAATTAGAATGATCAAATTTATTATTTGACAATAAATCATTGAAATATAGTTATTGGGGGCAGCTAGATGACACAGTGACTAAAGCACCGGCCTTGGATTCAGGAGGACCTGAGTTCAAGTCCTGCCTCAGACACTTGACACTTAGTAGCTGTGTGACCCTGGGCAAGTCACTTAATCCACATTGTCCTGCAAAATAACAAAAACAAACAAAAAAGAAATATAGTTATCAAAATTGTTATTCATCTTTTTTTTTTAATTCACAAACCCCAGGTTAAGAAATCTGTCTCTAAAAGGATATAAGATCTTAGAAGAGATAACATAGGAGATAGAGCCAGGCACACAATATGTACACTACCCCCCACTCTCCCTCACACCCTTCCCCCCCACCCTGCCCCGTGATGATGAGAGGCCTTGTCCAGGGCAAAATAATGTCTTTGAAGTTGGGGGTTTATTGGAGATCCTTTTTGTATTTGGTACCAACTAAAGTTATTTATTTCCTTTTGGCTGATTTCCCCCAGAGCTCCCCCCGCCCCTGCTTTCTTATTCTGTATTGACAGATTTTAACATTTGTTGATCTTGCTAGGAATCTCATTTTGAACAGAATGGTACATTGTGTCTCTAATTTTATGTAATTGCTTCTAAGTGTATGCTGTTGCTGTGTGATATTTCATGGTTGTGGGACTGAATATTCACATTTCTTGTTCTGCTGTGTATAATTTAAGAAAGAAAATAACTGTAATGGCTGTTAGAATGGCTATTGGAGCTAGATAGGCCAGTGCATAAGAGTGCTGGACTGGTCACAAATACCTGAGTTCAAATACAGGCTCAGATACTTACTAATTCTGTGACCAAATCACTTAAATCTGTCACCAAGTCTGTGTGCAAGTCATTTAACCTCTGTCTGCCTCATTATAAAATGAGGATAATAATAACACCTATCTCACAGGATTGTTGTGTGAATGAAATGAGATGATAATATTTACAAAGTACTTAGCAAAGCACCATATATATAGCACATAATAGGTGCTTGTATCAATACTTGAGGCTGCTGCTGCTACCACCACCACCCACCACCACCACCACCACTACTACTACTACTACTACTACTACTACTACTACTACTACTATTATCACCACCACTACTACTACTACTATTATTACTACCACCATCATTATAACCACCATCACCACCACCACATATTTAGAACATTGGTGAATAGCAGTAGGCTTGAAGTCTCAAAGATACTCAGAAATACCAATTGATGTTGAGGACAAAATCATTTATAGTGTCATATATAATTCTGTGAAAAATGGACAAGTGATATGAAATATTTATTAAAGTATACAAGGAGGCCAGTGGAGCTTTTTTTGTGCTGTAAATTAGTTGAACCAAGGACTGGAGAGAGGAATTGGAGAAAACTGATCACTGGGTCTCCCACCGAGAATGAGGAATGGCGTAATAGGTTTGAAGCCCCCATGAGCAGAGAGTCTATAGAGAGACTGAGATGCCTGCTTGGTGGGCAGAGATTGAAACAAACCCTAGAGATGGAACTCTGATGACATTCATACCAATGCATGGACATTACTACTCCCAAGCTACAAAGCTGCTCAGATAAATATCTGTGCTATTCTGGGGAGGAACCATGAGGTCCAGTGGAAAGGGCACCTACTGAGAGGACCTGGGTTCAAATCTTACCTCTGATGCTAACTTTATGATCATGGAAAAATAATTTAACCCCCTTGGATCTCAGGTTCTTCATCTGAAGAATATCTCTAGATCTATAAATCAATGCCATTGAAGTATGACTTCAAGGGTTAGGAACTGATTGAGAGAAGAAGAGGCATCTTCAAGGAACTAGCAATTGATTTCATAGTCAATCTGAATTAGAAGGATCTTGGAGTCATACTGTTAGAATGCTTGCAAAGATTAAAAAGTCAGACTCATACAATGAGTCTAGGTAGAGGTCATCTGAGGCAGCTAGATGACTCAATGGATAGAGAACGGGGCCTGAACTACAGAAGACCTGAATTCAAATTCAGCCTCAGACACTTGACCTCTGTTTATTTTAATTCATTGGAGAAGCAAATGGCAAACCATTCCAGTAGCTTTGCCAAGAAAACCCTATGAACTGTATGGTTCCCAGGGTCATGAAGACTTAGACATGACTGAATAACAACAAGGATAGTTCATCCACATCTGCCGACATGAAGGAGAGAAACTATCTGACTATATCTGGTATTTTGATAGGCTCCTTCAGAATTTGTTAGGCAAAGGTGAAATGAAGGGGGAAGAACTGGATGATGTCAGACTGTCACGATCACCTCCCCCGATCATCTTTGAAAGGCAGAAGAGAACATGGGACTTGGACTTGGAGTCCGGAAAACTTGGATTCAAATTCCAACACACATACACACACACACTCTAGCTGTGTGACCCTGAGCAAGTCACTTCACCTCTAGATGTCTCAGTTTCCTCATAAGAAAAATGAGTCGGTTGGGTTCAGTAACCTCTAAGTTCCCATCCAGCTCTAAATCTATGATCATGTGAGTTGGGGAGGGGAGGCAAACAGGGTTAAGTGAGTGACTTGCCCAGCATCACAATGGTAGTAAGTGTCTAAGGCCAGATTTGAACTCAGGACCTCTTGACTCCAAGGCTGGTGCTCTAGCAACTTTTATGTCCCTTAGCTATAGCACAAAAGTCAGGGATTTGGTTCCTGGCATGTATGTACAAGAAAGGCAAAAATGTTGCTCAAGAACAGAGAGCTAATGCACCTTCCTGCTTCCCCAAACCTTTGGTTCCTGGCCCCAAACTCTATTTATATGCTAATTAGGGGGCATTATCAAAGTGAGCACCCTTCCCCACACTCAGGTTCTATAGTATTTTTAGTGAGGTACCTGGCACAGGCACTTAATAAATGTATACTGACTGACTTATTGACTAGATCCCAAGGACATGGGATGTGTTTTGGGAACAGACTCAGATTGAGCAGAAACTTAAGGAATTTTCTAACCCCAAGTCAAATGGTTTTCTGGGCCTAAGGACTTTGAAGAGAAAGAACTCCAAAACCGGATTTAAATCTTATGGGGGCAAGGGGGCGGGGGGGGGGGGTGCAGATTTGAAAGGTTTCTGCACTTCCTGTGGCAGCTTATAGCCCTAGGCTTGTTACTGAAAAAGCATCTCACCTTTGTTAGGGAGAAGCTGGTTACCAATCAGAGCACCCCCAGTAGATGGCAGCAAAGAGACGCTGAGGGGCATGAAGAAACTCCTGAGCCCCAGCACAGTGACATCACCAGAGCTAGCAACACTGTTGAAAAATAAAAGATAGCTTCTGTTTTCTATTACATGTGCACTCCATGAGTGTTTCCTGGCCATACAAGTCCTCTGCATGTGTCCATTGGTGGTATGGTAACCTACAGGATGAATAGCCCATGTTTGTATAGTAAGATCTATTCTTGTCACTTTATTTGCTATGGGTAGGGATAGACTAGACCTATGATTTCACTGATGTAAAGAACACTTAAATGAGGAAATTCCCTCTGCTAATGTGGATCAAAAGTTTCTCTGTAAGAGACGCCCAGGGCATTGAGAGGTAAAAGGACTGAACCCAGGCCTTCCTGACTTGGAAGCTGGCTTTCTACATTGATTTTCTCTTTGTGATGCTCTTTGAGCATATTTTGCTTTGAGTTAATGTGCTTTCTGGTTGGTCAGGAGACTTGTGAATTATGACTTTGGGTAGGTGCTGCTCCACAGAGGGCCTCACCCCTGGAGTCATTTCCTGGGGAAGCTAGGTGTTACATAGGGATCATGGATCCTCTCTTGAACAGAACATGGGGAAAGGTTAGTAGGACAGGCCTTTCCCAAATGAGATTTGGAGAATTATATTCCTTGAGGAATAGGGAAAGCTGATTCCCACATATATGTCAGTGCTGGGCTTTGAAACTGGAAGATGAGTATCAAAACAATCACAAAATGATCACAAACCAAACACAAGATGATAGCTACAATTTACCTAGAATTCTAGAATGTTTTCCTGGAATCAACTGATGGCAAAGTGGATAGAGCATCAGGCTTGGAGTCAGGAAAACCTGAGTTTAAATCTGACCACTGACACTTACTAGCTGTGTGACCCTGGGCAAGTCACCTAATCACAATTTTCTCAATGGTAAAATGAGGATAATAATAATACTTCCCAGGGTTATTCTAAGTCTCAAATGAGATATTTGTAAAAGTACTTAGCACAGTGCCTGGAACATAATAGGCGTTATATAAATCCTTGTCCCTCTGCCTCTTTTCTTACTATAATGCCTCATCAGGGCATGGAGATGATCCTAGGTCCCTTAAAGCTATGCTAGCCCAAACCCAAGCTCTGGAAGGATTTACTAAGCCAGGAAGGCTTTGATCATGGGTCCAGCAAAGAACTGTATGCCTGTTGCCTGCTAAATAACCTAAGTTGGAGAGGTTTCTTATCTATTTGGTCACATGGTGATAAGACTTGAGGCCACAATCTCTCTCAAAGACTGTCCCCTTTTGTGGGTCATGGACTCCTTTGGCATTCTGGTTAAGCCTATGGATCTCTTCTCTGAAAAGTATTTTTAATTGCTTAAAATAATAACATCACAAAAGAAATCAATTGTATTGAAGAGCAGCTAGGTGGCACAATGGATAGAGTACCAGGTCTGAAAACAGGAAGACTCATCTTGCTAAGTTCAAATCTGGTCTCAGGCACTTATTAGATGTGTGATCCTGGACAAGTCACTTCACCTTGTTTGCCTCAGTTTCTTCATCTGTAAAATGAGCTGGAGGAGGAAATGACAAAATACTTTTGTCTCTGCCAAGAAAATCCTAAATGGCATCATGAAGAGTCAGATACCACTGAACAACAAAAACCAACAGTTATCAAAATACTTAAAAACCCTAAATTCTCAGTCCCCTGGTTAAGAATGCATATGTTAAGTCATAGAAGGGTTGCAATCTGCATTGGTTGTGTGAGTATCCACACCAATAAAGTAATAACAAAAATGATGATGAGGGGGCAGCTAGATGGCACAGTGGATAGAGCACTGGCCCTGGATTCAGGAGGACCTGAGTTCAAATCTGGCCTCAGACACTTAACACTTACTAGCTGTGTGACCCTGGGCAAGTCACTTAACCCCATTTGCCTCACCAAAAAAAAGAAAGAAAAGAAAAAAAAATGATGATGATAATTTATGCGGAACTTTAAACTTTCCAAAATGCCTTATATATATATTCTCACCTGATCCTCACAAAAACATCTATAAAGTAGGTGCTATTATCTCCTATTTACAAAGGTGAAAACTGAGGCTAGGAGAGATTATCAAGGGTTATACAGTTATTAAGTGTCTGATGTGGGATTAGAACCCAGGTCTTCCTGACCCCAAGTCCAATCCTTTTATTCATTACAGTAACAAACCCACCAATTGTTCATGCCTTCAAGTAAAGGTTGTATTTCAGAGTTGGAAGAATGTTAGAGCTCATGTAGTCCAAACTACTCAACTTACAAATAAGGAAATTAAGGGAAGAAAGGAGAAATGAAGGAAAGAGGAGATAAAAGAGGGAAGAAGGAAGGAAGGAAGGAAGGAAGGAAGGAAGGAAGGAAGGAAGGAAGGAAGGAAGGAAGGAAGGAAGGAAGGAAAATGGGAAGGAAAGGAGGCAGGGAGGAAGGAAGGAAGGAAGGAAGGAAGGAAGGAAGGAAGGAAGGAAGGAAGGAAGGAAGGAAGGAAGGAAGGAAGGAAGGAAGGAGGGGAGGGAAGGAGGGAGGAAGGAAGGAAGGAATGAAAATGGGAGGAAAGAAAGGAGACAGGGAAGAAGGAAGGAAGGAAGGAAGGAAGGAAGGAAGGAAGGAAGGAAGGAAGGAAGGAAGGAAGGAAGGAAGGAAGGAAGGAAGGAAAATGGGAAGGAAAGGAGGCAGGGAGGAAGGAAGGAAGGAAGGAAGGAAGGAAGGAAGGAAGGAAGGAAGGAAGGGAGGGAGGGAAGGAAGGAGGGAGGAAGTAAGAGAAAAAAGAAGGGAAGGGAAGGAGGAACACAGGAACACAGGAGACTTTTTTGCCCATAGGATCAAGGAATCTGAGCATTGTAACTAGAGCAGCCAATTAGTGTAACGCATAGAAAAAGGAAGCCTTCCAAGCAGAGGGGAAGACACTACTACCTCTATAGCCAAGCTAGCCATTCTACCATCCTTTCTCCTATCCTACTCCCCAGATGATAACAGTAACTGAAGGCCTCATTTGCTTCTGTAAAATGTGATGCCTGACTGGATTTGTATGCCTCACCCTCTCTGTTAAATTAGACATGTGCATATTCAGCAAGAGAAGCTTCTAAGCAGACATCTAAAGTAGGCAATTACATCCCTGGATGAACATTTGGCAAAGTGGTTCTCCTGCAGCTAGTCTGGTCACCATGTCTCTGCTCTCTCCTGATTAAGCAACCAAGCCTGTTCTGGTTCCGATTGTTTCCCCACTGTATTTGAATTGTCTCATCCTAGTGAGATTTTAAACAGGACCATCAGAAAATATCTGGAACCAACAAGAAAGAAAGAAAAGTTAAAGACTTTTTGAATTTATTTTGAGGGAGAGGAAAATAAGAAAATTGATTTCTCACCACCATCATCTAGGCTAGCATTTGTTCCAAGAAGCTTTACGTCCATTCCTTAGCTGCCTAAAGGAGGCAAGAGAGAATACACCTTCTTGCTCCTCAGCAGTAAAGAATGTTTAGATATGGCAGGTGAGGGACTTAAGGAAAATTAGTTTCTCAATAACAGCACTACTGTATATGCTGAGTTGACTACTCAGTATTGTGGGTGGACATGAAAGAAACAGGATACATAGCTTTAAACTTCAGGCAATGAGTTTAAGGAGGAATTGGGAATAGCTCAAGGAAATGAAGAGCACACACTTACAAGAAGACATAGAAATTGGCATTAGTTATAGCTATGGAGAACTAAGTCTATAATGGGACTTGAGGGGAGGGTGGTGGTGGTGGTGCTGAGGTGAATGATATGATGTACTCTACTGGCCTTCTTGTTTCTCATCTCCACTTTCTGTGCCTTTGCAAAAGGTGGTATCCCTACACCTCCGTGCCCAGAACTCCTCACCTCTGCTTAGGGTGACGAGCTTCATTCAAAGCTCAACCTAAGTGCCACCTTCCACACAAAACCCTTTCTGGGCCTCCCAGTTGCAATGCTTCATCTTTCCTCCCAATGGCTTTGTGTGTGTGTGTGTGTGTGTGTGTGTGTGTGTGTGTGTGTCTATATCTATACACACTATATATAGTACATACATACACACACAACTGTTTTGAAAGCATTGTGGGATCACAGAGAAAAAATGACTTCTCTCTGTCCCAGAGGGCTCAAAATAACTCCAGAACTCTTGTTCTACTAAAGGAAACTAAATTGTATGGCCAACTAAGGGTTCATACCAATGGGGAGGAAATGAAAGTGCTTCGAAAAAACTAAGTGCTGGAAAAAAATATAAAGTTAGAAAAAATAAGCTTAAAATATAAGCCTAATCATCTTTGGAAATAATGGCTGAACAAGTTGTGGTATGTAATTGTAATGGAATACTACTGTGCTTTAAGAAATGAAGAGCTCAATGATCTTGGAAAAACATGGAAAGATGCATGAAATGATGAAGTATAAAATGAGCAGAACCAAGAGAACATTGTACACAGGAACAGCAATATTATTTTTTCTTCACAGTACAGCAAAGCAGTCAATATGCATTTTTAAAATACCTACAATGTGCCAGGCACTTCTCCAAGACCTGGGAATACAAAGAAAAGTAAAAAGGTAAAATACCTCCCCTTAAAGAGCTCACAGTCTACGGGAGAGAAATAGGACACTGCAAATAGAAACAAAAATATGCAGGTAACAAATTATACAAAAACCAAATCATTTTCTTAAAGACTAAGTAGCAAACACCAACCAATCAACTGAAATCCAATAAATCTGAGAAGGAATAAAAAGAACAGCTTCAACAAAATCTTTTTTTTTTAAATGTATGAGGTATTTTATTTTTTCCGTTACATGTAAAAATAGTTCTCAACTTTTGTTTATACATGCTTTACAATTTCAGATTTTTCTCCCTCCCTCCCCTCCCTCCCCCCTCCCCTAGACAGCAGGTAATCTGATATAGGTTATATCTATATATCTCTATACATATACATATAGATATATATACGCATAACATTAATCCTATTTCTGCATTAATCTTGTTACAAGAGAAAGAATCAGAGCAGTGATGCAAAACCTCAAAATAGAAAAAAAAAACAACAGCACCCAAAACAAAAGAAATAATATGGTTCAATCAGCATCTATACTCCATAGTTTCTTTCTTTTTTTTTTCTTGGATTTGGAGATCCTCTTCTATCATGAGTTCCCTGGAACTCTTCTGTACCATTGCATTGGTGAGAAGAATATAGTCCATCACAGTAGGTCAACACTCAATGTTGATGATACTGTGTACAATGTTCTTCTGGTTCTGCTCATCTCACTCATCATCAGCTCACGTAAGACCCTCCAGGTTTCTCTGATCTCTTCTTGCTCATCATTTCTTACAGCACAATAGTGTTCCATTGTATTCATATACCACAACTTGTCCAGCCATTCCCCAATTGATGGGCACCCCCTCAGCTTCCAATTCCTTGCTACCACGTAAAGAGCACAACAAAATCTTTTTACTCAGTTTTTTTTTCCTACATAGCCTCTGGAATTATTGTTTTGAAGAGTAGTAACTATTTAACAAAAATATCCCCATACAATAAATATGGAGACCTGGATTTCAAGAGTAGCACCTTTGTGGTACTCAAGGTGCTCCCAGTGATAAACTGAGACATTATTGCCAGTAATTTCATGAGGAACTGGAAGATAGAGAACCTAGGCTTAAAGTACTAGTTTTTGTCTGAAATCTGACACTTAGGTACCTTTCTAAAAGGGTTAGGATGCTCTAAGAGACAATGAATAATAAACACCATTCTATAATCAGGAGGACAGAAAAGGAATGGGTAAAGCATCTTAATGTCTGTTCAGACGAGAGGCTTCACGTTTTGACACTCTGGGTTTCCCTATCTACTTCATGAAGATATCTGCTTCTAGAAAACCATTTTCCCTTGGAAACTGAGTCGAAAGCATCTGTCCTAGATCACTGTCTGCAAATTGCTAAGCTTAGCCTGCTTATACTGATAGGACTTTCTCTCCTCTTTCTAGGACTAATGTGCAGAAATGTTTCTTCCAGGAGATGCACTTGCCAGATTCCAAGTGATACAAAGCCCCTTGTTGAGGTTTCCTAGGTAATGCTGCTAGTGATAAGACTCAGTATAATTCAGTAGGGCCTGACAGAAGCTAATCTCATGAGATTATTTCCATGGGGAAAGCCAGGGCAAACCTGATAGAGTTAACCTTCTAAAAATCAGGTCTGAAAAAGATCATCAGATCTGAGAACCTAAAACTCTTCTGAGAGTGTGGAGAATTCCAACTTTCCCATGCCATTAATCCATTCTCTCTTACCCACTGTCCTGTAGGTGATGTGGATAGTACATTTTATGGAGCAGAGGAAGAATCTAAAACAGGAAGCAATATTGTTTTTAAAATGACTTTGAATTGTACATATATAACCTATATCAGATTGCTTTCTGTCTTGGGGAAGGGGGAGGGAAGGGAAGGGAGGGAGCGAGAAAAATGTGGAACTAGAAATCTTATAAAAACAAATGTTTAAAACTATCTTTACATGTAACTGGAAAATAATAAAATACTTTTATGATAAAAAGAATGACTTTGAGCAAATAAGTAAATCTATTACAAATACCCAAATTAACTATAAAGGACATATGAAGAAAGATGCTATCTGTATATAAATAGAAGTATGTATGAGTTTAAATATACTTATTTGTGCTTAATGGTAGCCATGGGGGGGGGGAGAAGAAGAAACACATTTACATGATAACTTTATTATATATTTAAAAGGAATAGCAAGTTGTACATAATACACTTAGAATTTCATGTGCAATCATCTTTTTATTATATTATGCTATGGAAATTTTATCCCATAAACTAAAAATAAAATAAATGTGAAGATAAAGAAGGCTAGAAAAATATAAGGTTAATAAAAATACATAAGCTTAGAAACATTCACCTTGGAGAAATTATGCATTTCCAATCTTTCTTGAATTATTAGCTGGTATTCATGATTGTTCCTATTAAAGCAATAAAAGCCAGGATAAGTTAATTTAAATTTGTATATATTTTTTCATTTTATGTAAGATTTAACTAATATTTGATGATCTGTAAACATGTAGGTGTCATCCATCATAAGCAGGTGAACTAATAATTCTTTTACTCAAACTCTTCTGATGACAATTTTTAACTTGCGCCAAATAAAATGGTATTATTTCTCTTCTTCCCTGAATCCTACATCTGCCAAAGAACTAAACTTGATGACATTTTATAAACCTCTCTGCTTTAGTTACATATGAATTAGAATCACGTTAACACACATTCAACATTTTAAAAATCTAAGCTATTATTACTATTTTCTTAAACTCAGAGACAATTGACCAAATGTATATTTTGGCCCCAGTGTTTTTACCATTTCTCCTTGAAAGGTGGATGGATGTTATGCATACTTATTATGAATATAAAAATTCAATTCCTGTGTCAGTCATCCCAGAAACAATTCAAAATACAGCCTTGAGGAAAAGGACTGTGCATCCTATAAATGCCCTCCCTGCTCACCACCCTCCCCTTAGATGCCTAGAATAGTTTAATTCTCCTGACAAATTCTGGGCTTTTTGAGAACAGACAATTTGTTCAAGGATCTTTAACTATTTTCTTTGGGATTGCTGCAGCCCAGCTAAGGTTCCACCTGGAGCCTCCAGTATCTCTGCAACCTTGGACATTTGCTCATTACCAGAATACTGGCTGTCAATAAAACACTCAGAAAAAACACCATTAATGGGGCTATTTATGGGTGACTTGACCATCAAGTAAACAATGACCATTATACCTAAGTAAAAAGGTCAGACAGAAGCTATTTGTGAGGGAACTTCTCTCAATGCCAAGAATCATTTCTGAAGATTGGAGATGGACAACCCTCAGAGACACACCATCAGACATGCTTCTCCAAGCAATCCTGTGAGCAGGTCTCATTGCTCCATGACTCCCTTCATGATCCAATCTGCCCAGGACAGTCCCCTACTTTTTTCTGCCAACAGACAAAAGCAGACCAGCAAATAAGTCTATTCCAGGAGCACACAGACAGGAGATGCTTCCCTAGAACTAGACCCGACAGAAGTTAACAATGGGGAGGCACACAAGCTCATATAGCAGAATGAGAAGGAAGAACATTCCAGAACCACCAGAGGGAAAACGAAACCTCCTAGGTCCCCCCTCCACAAACCGCATATCTATCCTGCTACAAAAACTTGCCCTGGCTATCACAAGTCAGCTATCTCCAACTCAAACAGATCACCAGCGTCAGAGTCATCTCTCCCAAGATTTTATATGCTGCTCTTGCGTCAGTTAACAGTAAAGGAGGGGCCCCAGATAGCTGCAGACCTTGTCTGGTTACTGCTTTGACACTCACTTATCTTCTCTATCTACCTACGTTGAATGGGACCCTGCTGTTCAGTGGGTGTGCCATTTACCAACTGCATATGGCACTATTTGTTTTCCTCCTGCCTCCTTTGCCCCTGCTAACAGGAATTGAAGCCCTTGACTTTTGGGTGATACAGAACTGTAAATAGCATGTGTATAAAATGGTCCCATGCCTTTTTTTTTCTCAAAAAAGCTAATTTCCTCCATTTCCTACATACTGAAAAATTCTTACTTTGCCCTTTTCCAGCCTTCATCACCATTTGGATTTTAAAATCCAGTGGCTGCTGGATATATATTTCTGGCCACTCTTTTCTAGGGAAAAGAAACCAGGAGAAAGCTATTGGGTATAATCTGTTTGGGGGGGCACTTGTGACCTGTACTGGGGGGCTAGCTCACCCAAAGAATTGGAAGCTCATTACAAATCTTGTAAAATAAAGAGATTTATTAGCAGGATATATGGCTGGGTTTCAGATCACCTTGGTAAACTGTCCCACTGGACAGTCTTTTGTATCTTTACAAAAGAAAGAAAGTGGAGGGAGAGACAAGATGACTGTGAGGGGAATCTTTGAATAATAGGGTATCAGTAGAATATGCAGCCTCCATCCATATCATGCATATCATCTTGCAGACCTTAATATTGCTTATCAGCCTACCAGGGTCATGCTTGGCCACACCTTATTTCTTTTTTATTTTATTTTAATTTTTTTTTGGGGGGGTGAGGCAATTGGGGTTAAGTGACTTGCCCAGGGTCACACAGCTAGTAAGTGTTAAATGTCTGAGGTCAGATTTGAACTCAGGTCCTCCTGACTCCAGGGCCACCTAGCTGCCCCATACCTTATTTCTAAAGTGCTTTTCCCCAGGAAAGTTTTAGGGATTCCTTGGGGGTTGGGATCATTAGGTTTCTTGGGGTCCCACTGCATTCCCATAGCATAATTCATATAGGTGACTGCTTATTGAATCAGGCCACAGCTTTCATTACCACCCACCCATTTCTGGATCACTCTGCTGGCCCAGCAGGAGTCACATCCTTCAGACCTGTGAACATCCCTGGCTACTTCAATGGCAACACAAGAGAAGGAAGAGATAATGGTCCCAATGCTGCCATTGTGGGAACCAGGCTGCTTCTCTCATCCACCCTCACCAGATTGCTCTTAAATTCACTTAAACACTCTTAAACCCGCTCTACTCATCCTCTCCAGAGAACAGCACCAAAAGAGAGCTAGTATCTAAAGCTCTTTATTTAGAGATAATGGAATATTGTTGTTTTTCAGTTGTTTTCAATTGTGTCTGACTCTTTGTGACTGAATTTGGGGTTTTCTTGGCAAAGATACCAGAGTTGTTTTCCATTTCCTTCTTCAGTTAATTTTACAGATAAGGAAACTGAGGCAAACAGGGTGAAGTGACTTGCCCAGGGCCATACAGCTAGTAAGTATCTGAGGCCAGATTTGAACTAGGGAAGATAAGTCTTCCTGAGTCCAGGCCTGGTGCTCTTTTCATTGAGCTGCCCTACTAGAGTATTACATGGTCCAATGGAAAGAACATGGGTTCTGAAGTCAGAAGACCCAGATTGAAATCCTGCCTCTAACACTTATTACAGAGGTGAAAATCACCTCTCTGAGTGGTTTCTTCATCTGAATAATGAGAAGGTAGGTCTGGGCTTTCCCTAAAGTCTCTTCTAGCTATATATCTATGAATCTTTGAACAAGCCAGAGGTGTAACTTGGGTGGAGTGACTAGAGCTTTATTTCAGGGGGTGAAATTTAGAGGGCATTATCTAGAGATGTTCTCCACCACCATTCCCCCCAATACTGCCCAGTCCTTTAGCAGCACAGAACCCACAGTGTGAAGGGTCAGTGTCCTTTCCCGCTTTCCATAGTCATATCCCAGATGAAGCTCAACCCCAAAATGGCCTAGCTGGATTCCAGATGTCCAAGACCTTTTCCTATTATCTAGTAGCACACATTTATATAGAACCTTGAAGTTTGTAAAGCACATTACATATATGTGATTGATTCTCCCAACAATGCTGTGAGGTAGGCGATGCTTGAAGTTGTCTGAGGCAGAATTCAAACCCAATTCCTCCTGAATGTAAGTTCAACACTAGCTTTACTAAAGCCCTGAAGGAAATTATAGTTCAAACAGCCACAATCTGCTTCAGCTAATCAAATCAGCACCTCAGTTTTGAGCGATTCATTGATGTGTGATTTCATTGGTGTAAATTGCTGCTGGTAAGGAAACTCCCTCCTCAAAGTTTAGGATCATAGATTATAATGAGTAAATTTAGGAGTAGGCAGCTAGGTGGTGTAGTGGCTAGAGTGCCAAGCCTGTAGTGAGGTAGATCTATCTTCCCAAATTCAAATCTGGCCTCAGTTGATGACTAGCTGTGTGACCCTGGGCAAGTCACTTAATCCTGTTTGCCTCAGTTTCCTCATCTACAAAATGAGCTGGAGGAGGAAATGGCAAGCCATTCCAGTATCTTTGTCTAAAAAAATGAGGTCATCAAAGAGATCATAAAAAAGGGGAAAGGACCCACATGTACAAAAATATAGCTGCTATTTTTGTGGTGCCAAAGAATTGGAAATTGAGGGTGTGAGAAATATCACTCCAATAACTTCTGGAACTCAGCGTTGGTGATGTGTCAAAGGCTCATTTATTGTCATTCTTGAGAGAATGGGCCACCCCTTGTCCATCTGGTGGGTGACCACCAAAATGGAGGCTCAAAGGCCTTTTATCTCCTAGTCCCTAATGCGAATGGCCCCTCCCCTTTTTCATGATTATTTTGATTACTCAAGGGTTACAATCTACATGCAAAAACTAGCAAATCTGAATGCAGTATTTCTTAGCCAATGGGGGAGGTGATACAGGGACAATTCTTCAATCGCTCCCTTACATGGACACAGCTCAGAAGCAGATCTAATTTCGACCAGCCCAGGGTTTCCCTGAATCATGTGATTTTGTTTGAGGTAGGGGGGAGGGAAGCAGACCTTTTTTCCTCAAACAGGTCCTGATTAAGAGGAGACCAATCCCCATTTCCTCACAGAGGAGATGCCCATCAATTGGGGAATGACTAAACAAGTTGTGGTATGTGAATGGAATGGAATACTATTGTGCTGTAAGAAATGATGAGCAGGAAGAGTTCAGAGAAACCTGGAGGGTCTTATGTGAGCTGATGATGAGTGAAATGAGCAGAACCAGGAGAACATTGTACACAGTAACAATGACATTGTGAGATGATTAACTGCTCTTCTCAGAAATACAACAGTACAAGATAGTTCCAAAGGACTCATGATGGAAAATGCTCTCCACATCCAGGAAAAAAAAAAACAACCTCTGGAATCTAGATGCAGATTGAATCATACTGTTTCTACTTTTTTTTTTTTGAGGTTTTTCCCTTTTGTTCTGATTCTTCTTTCACAACATGACTAATGCAGAAATATGTTTAATGTGATTGTACACATATAACCTATATCAGATTACTTGCTGTCTTGGGGAGGGGGAAGGGAAGGGAGGGAGGGAGGGAGAAAAATTTGGAACTAGAAATCTTATGAAAACAAATGTTGGAAACTATCTCGAAATGTAACTAGAAAATAATAAAATACTTTTATGATTTAAAAAAAGCTAATAGGACTAATAAGTAAGAGAATACTATTGGTTTGGGCTTCAAAAAATAAACTACATGGGGGCGGCTAGGTGGCGCAGTGGATAAAGAACCGGCCTTGGATTCAGGAGTACCTGAGTTCAAATTCGGCCTCAGACACTTGACTTACTAGCTGTGTGACCCTGGGCAAGTCACTTAACCCCCAATGCCCAGCAAAAAAAAATAAATAAATAAAATAAACTACATGATGCTTTAAAAACAATGGGGCTGGGGGCAGCTAGGTGGTGCAGTGGATAGAGCACCTGCCCTGTATTCAGGAGGACCTTAGTTCAAATCTGGCCTCAGACACTTGACACTTACTAGCTGTGTGACCCTGGGCAAGTCACTTAACCCTAATTGCCTCACCAAAACCAAACAAATAAATAAATAAATACAAAATAAAAACTAAAAACAACGGGGCCATTTAGACGGGAATGAAACAATTCAACAACAACAAAAGTTTTAGGAACTAGGCCTTGAAATCTAAATCCTGACTCCTGACTTTAGTGTTCTTTTCACTAGGCTAGACCATCATAACCCCTCCCATGTTCTAAAAGGTTTCAAGGTACATAGCACAATGCCTTGCATATTGTGGACACCTAATTTCTGTGGAGTTTGAAATGTTTTTGTTAAAGAGTGAGAAGTTACAAGACTATGGGTTCTTCTAGACCACAAAACTATGCTAATCAAATCCAAAATACTTTTATAGGTATAAACCCTGTAGCCTGGGGAATAGGGTTTAGGTTCATTAGCATATTTGTTGTTTTGTTTAAACTCTTGGTTTCAAAAGGTAAACTTGCAAAAAAACAAAAAAAAGAAAGGAAAAGAAAGAGAAGGTAAAAATTAACCTTTGGGGGATTTTTTTTTCCTTCTGGGGGAAAAGGCAATTGCACTGAGCAGTGGCAGTGGTTGGGGTTCCCCCCCCCCTTCTTCTAATGTTGGTGCTTTAAGCCCAATGGCAGATTGAGAATTCAGGCCAGCCAAGAATGCCAAGAGCCTGAAAGTAATTAAAATATTTACTTTAGCTCTCAGCAAAGGCCTCAATAACCCACAGGGGAGTGAGGTCAACCATTCATTTTTATGAAGGTGTAATTACCTCCATTAACCTCTTGTGTGCCACAGCACCACATGCCCCAAGGCCACCCCACCTGCTTATTATTTTGAGACCCGCTGCATTGATAAAAGATTGCTTAATCCTCAGCCTTGGGCATCACAGTTTTCCCTCCCTTCCCTTCTTCCTTCTCCTCCTACAGAACAATAGCATAATGCCATTTTGTTCTCAAGTATAGACACAGGACTTTGGAGAGACTTCCATGGTTATACCTTCAATTGGCTCTAAAAATGTTTTATAAGACTATAGTATATCATCAATTAATCAATGAACATATGTGAATGCCTACAGAGAATACTACTTTGTTGTGTGTGTGTGTGTGTGTGTGTGTGTGTGTGTGAGCAATGTGGGGGATGGTGGTAGAAAAATTCAAAGAAATACAAAGCAATAATGTGATAGGGTAAAAACAATTACTGCATTTAGAAGAGTTGGGTTCAAATCCCACCTCTGCTGGATGACATTGAGCAAATCATTTAATTTGTCTTGGCCTCAGCTTCCTCATATGTAAAAAAGAAAAATTGGAGGTGGGGGAGGGCAGACTATCTGACCTCTCAGGTCCCTTATGACTCTTCCTCTACCACCATCACACTGGTAGGCTGGCCTACCTACCCACTGTGCTAGCATGCAGGGAAGCTTGGCCTTGGATCAGGAAGACCTGAGTCTAAATCCTGCCCCTGTTACTGTGTAAACATGGGTAAAGTTATGCCACCTCCTGAATCCCAGTTTCTTCCTCTGTAAAAGGAGAGGTTCAAACACCGGCCATATATATGAGTGGCAATATGGTAGAGTAACTAGAGAATCAGCCTCAAAGTGAGAAAAGTCTGGGTCCAGGTCCTGACTTGGACATATACTATGTGGCTGTATGAGAGAAATCTCTCCTCTTTGAGTTCATGTGGTAGGTAACTGCTGCCAAATATATATTTACCACAATGCAAAAATGATGGCGGTAAAAATCTAGGTTTTATTATCATGCTCAAGCATAGGTTCAGGCCTCAGAGAAAACCTAAACCCTCATTAGGAGTCTAACAAGGCTTCTTTATAGGCAAAATTATGTCAGAGTAACAGAGAAATAATTCATTTACATGTCACAATCTTGTACATTCCTTTTAGGCCATAAAAGTTTTGAAAAGAGAAGGTGGACCCATAATGCCATGCTTCCTTCAATATCATAAAAGTTGAATAAACTTGATTAAACAGAGTCATCATCTCATACATCCCCTAAGGAAACAAACCTGTCAAACAAACCCTATAGGTAAACTGAGTCAGTTTACAGATTAAACTACATTTAGAGGATTCACAAATAGCCTGATTGAGGAAGAGGATTTATATTTGCCAAGGAGTCAGGGACAGCTGAGATTCTTCCTCTGGCTCCTTATCTAAGGACTGTTTAAGCTTCTCAGGAAAATTTTACTTCCCATGGAACAAGTTTTGGTCAAGTGAGATTAACATTAACCAAAAGTTGCAGAATGAAAAAAAAAAGGACATTTTTAAAAAATCACATAACTGGGGGGGCAGCTAGGTGGTGCAGTAGATAAAACACCAGCCCTGGATTCAGGAGGACCTGAGTTCAAATCCAACCTCAGACACTTGACACTTACTAGCTGTAAGTCACTTAACCCTCATTGCCCCTCCAAAAAAAAATCACGTTAACTGTGATCCTGGGAAAAGTCACTGAACCCCTCTGAATTCAAGGCACATGAACAAAAGGACTATAATAACATAAGAATATATTAAATAAATGGCAACTGAATCATATGGACAATTAAGTACTGATGGAACACCAGAGAGGCAAAACTGGGATCATAGGATTTAAATCTGGAAGCAACTTTAGAAACAATCTTGCTGAACCCCCTCATTCTACGGATTAGGAACCCAGGACACATAGATTAATTGACTTGCTTAAAGTCACAGGGGTAATAAGCAGCCAAGCTAGAATTCAAATAAGAGTGATAGGTGACCTTCATACGGCACTTGAAAGTTTACAAAGTGCTCACAAAAAGCCTATGAGGTAAGAACTATAGATATTACTACCTCTATTTTAGAGATGAGTAGACTGAGGCTAGAGAGGTTTGGCAACTTGCTCATAGTCACACAGCTAGTAAGAATCAAAGGCATGACCCCAGTCCTGGACTTCCTGACTCCAGGCCCAGCTCTGTTCTGGATTAAATTTCAAAGCCAGTGCTCACCCACTGTATCATACTGATGGGGGAAAAGCTTTACAAAGTCCTTATTCTAGGCATGCTCTGTTCAGAATGTTAAGCTGACGCCAAATTGAGAACAAAAGCTGAGAAGATGAACGGGAGGGAAAAGAGAATGAGAAGGCATGAGAGTGACAGGAAGATGTGAGAATCGGCAGCCGAAGGAATGACAACACCTCCCCTCATGATTGCCTATGGGACTAGCCTCTCACATTGGAACTCTTCACTATTGACTTGGAATTTAGACCCAGGGCAGGCCGTTTGTTTGATGAGTTGAGATGAGATATTTGTTTTGACCATGCCAGCTGCCATAATCACCTCTCAGAATTTCCAGCCCTGGTCTGAAAGAACCATTTATTAAATTGCATTAAGGGGGCAGCTAGGTGGCGCAGTGGATAGAGCACCGGCCCTGGAGTCAGGAGTACCTGAGTTCAAATCCGGCCTCAGACACTTAACACTTACTATCTCTGTGACCCTGGGCAAGTCACTTAACCCAACTGCCTCACTTAAAAAAAATAAAATAAGAAGTAAATTGCATTAAGGCCAGTCTCTCACGCTGTTTCCTACATAAGCCTACATATTCATTCCAGGCTCTGTGACTTTCGTCATACTGTTTCTCCCAGCTAGAATATCTTCTTTCTTCTTCTCCTCAAAAATCGATCCTCCTCATCCTTCTAGACCCAACTTAAGTTTTACCCCTTACATGAAGTGTTTTCTGAATACTCCAGGCCCCTTTAGGACAATAGGATTAGAAATGTAGATGTGGAAGGGACCTCAAAGGCCATATAACCCAATCCCATCATTTTAGAGCCCAGAGAACAGGCTGCTTGAGGCTGAGTATCCAATCCAGGGTCACACAGTTAACAAAGGGCAGAAGCAGAATCTGAATGTAAGTCTCTTTGAAAGTCCAGCATTCCATCCTCTGAGTTGCCCAAACCACTGAGACGAAAATGTTTAACAAAATAAATTTTAAAATACAATACAACATTGTTGTTGAATCATGCCTGACTCTTCCTGACTCCATTTTGGGGTTTTCCTGCCAAAGAAACTAGAATGTTTTGCCATTGCCTTATCCAGCTCATTTGACAGATGAGGAAGCTGAGGCAAACAGGATTAAATGATTCATCCAGGGTCACACAGCTTGTATATGAGGCCAGATTTGAAGTCATGAAGAGTCTTCCTGGCTCTGGGTCCATTTATACTATCTAAGCTACCCTGTACAATGCAACATAGATAATGTTAATTTGTGGTTTTCTATGTCGATATGCAGCCTGGGGATTCATTTCCATTTGAACTTGACATCACTGCTCTCAACCAAGCTATTTCTTGATAGCACCTTTCTCCAAATTGTGTCAAACTTTAGCTGGTAACAGTTTAAAACGTAACCTTTCTCTAATAATAACTTTTCCTTAATCAAGTAGATTTTAAGCTCCTCAATGGATGCTCCTTCACTCCCTCCAATTTCCTTTCACAGAATCACAGAATCACAGAAGCAGAGTCAGATGGCTTCTCACAGACCTTCTAGGCGAGCCTAGACCTGAATAGGAATTTTCTCTATTTAACCTCCACTCAGAGAACTCCAAGAAGAGAGAGTTCACTGCCTCTGAGACTGTCCACTTGGGAACATCTCAAATCTTCATGTTTTACCTGCACTGAGCTGAAATTTGCTTCAGCAACTTCCACTCAATGCTCCAACAGCCTCAGCAGGGTCAAGCCCATTGGGCCTAACTCCTCCTTTTCTACCTAAGAGATCTTGAAATACTTTAAGACAGCTTCCATGTCCTGCTCATGTCTCTTATGGAGGCTAAGAACCTTCTCCAGTGACTTCAAACAATCCTCATGTGTTCAGTTTGACCCTGGATAGTAGAACCAGGAATAATAGGTAGAAGTTACAGAAGGGTGAATTGAAGCTTTTTGTCAGGAAAATTTTCTAGCTACCAAAACACCAAAAGTGAAATAGGTTGCCTTGGTGGGCTCTCTCTCAATGGAGGTTTTCAAGTAGAAATTGAGTAACTGCTTGTTTTGTAGGTTATAGTGGAGATTCCTTTCACGTATGGTTCCATTTTCAACTCTGAAATTATGTGAGTCATTTGGTCAACAAGCATTTATTAAGTGTATACTATTTGCCAACCACTGTGCTAAGTGTGAGGAATACAAAGAAAGGCAAAAATTATATCCTTGCCCCCAAGTGGCTTATATTTTATTTGGAAATTTGATGTACATGTAAGATTGATGGGGCAGCTAGGTGGCGCAGTGGATAGAGCACCGGCCCTGGAGTCAGGAGTACCTGAGTTCAAATCCAGCCTCAGACACTTAACACTTACTAGCTGTGTGACCCTGGGCAAGTCACTTAACCCCAATTGCCTCACTAAAAAAAAAAAAAAAAGATTGATACAGTGATGTACATACAAGATTGATAAAGAGTAAATGAAAGGTACTGGCATGCCTCAGAAATATTGTGGTTCAGTTCTAGACCACCTCAATAAAGAGACAGCTAGGTGGCGTAGTGAATAGAGCACTGGCCCTGAAGTTGGGAGAGACTGAGTTCAAATCTCACCTCAGGTATTTACTAGCTATGTGACCCTGGGCAAGCCACTTAACCCCAATTGCCTTTAACATCTGAGGACATCTCAAGTTATCCTGATATATGTCTTGCCACTGGACCCAAATGGCTCTGGGAGGAAAGAGTGAGCTTGGTGACTTTGCCTAGTCCTGCCTCATTTAAATCCAATTCAATGCAAGTCATGATATGACCCTGATGTCCTCTTCAAGAACAAAAAACAAACAACAGCCTCAATAAAATGAATATTTCAATAAAGCAAATGACATTAATTTTTTGGTTTATCAGCTATATTTACACTATCCTGTAGTCCATTCAGTGCGCATTAGTATTATGTCTAAAAAATGTATATACTTTAATTTAAAAATAATTTATTGCCAAAAAAATGCCTACAGGAATGGCAAATTTTTTTATTAGAAAGGACTCTTGGAATATAGGAACATATGACCATAAGATCATAGATCTAGAGATGAATAAGACCTAAGTCCAATTTCTTCAGTTTATAGATGAGTAACTGAGGACCAGAGAGGTTAAGGAACTCATCTAAGGTCACATAGTAATCAGGTAAAAGCAGCATGATATAGCTGAAAGGTCACTGGACTTGGAGCCAGGAAGATCCGGTTTCAAAGATGTCCTCAAATACTTACTAGCTGTGTGACCCTGGGCAAGTTAATTAACCTCTCTGTGTCTCAGTTTCCTCATCTGTACAATAGAGGGCTTGGAATTGATGGCCTTTAAGGTCCCTCTCAGCTCTGTCTCTATGTTTCTATGAAATGGTTCAAGCCTAAGACCCCAAGACCTCTGACTCCAAATTCAGTTCTCTTTCAAGTACACTCATTTTCCTATCACCTCTTGATAGGATTATTATAATTTTTTTTATTTTAATTTTTATTTTTTAGTGAGGCAATTGGGGTTAAGTGACTTGCCCAGGGTCACACAGCTAGTAAGTGTTAAGTGTCTGAGGCTGGATTTGAACTCAGGTCCTCCTGAATCCAGGGCTGGTACTCTATCCACTGCACCACCTAGCTGCCCCAGGATTATTATTTTTAAACAATTAAGAGTATAGTATGCCCCACACTGTTAAGAGAAGCTGAACCAACTTCTTCTGCCCATTCCAATTTTTATGGAGTCTCAACTCAGCCAATGGTAGTGGACAGGTAAGCGTGAAGGAATGAAGGAAAGCCCTCAAGACCAAAGGCCTTGAGTTCTGGAGCCCCAGGAACATGATATTCTTGTAATCCAGAACATACCTACCCATTCCCCAATCGTGACAACCAATATTTAATGAGGAGAAAAGAGGAGAGGGATCAGGGGAGGTGAGGAGAGGAGAGAAGAGGGGTCAGGGGAGGGGGAGGGAGGGAGGAGAGGAAAGGAGAAGGGAGAGAAGAGGCGAGGAGAGAAGGAAAGAGGAAAAAGGAGAGGAGGGACAAGGAGATAGAAGGTAGAGGAGAGAGGATGGGAGAGGCGAGGGCAGGTAAGCAGAGAGGAGAGGAGAGAGAAGAGAGAGGAGAAAGGAAAGGAGAAGAGAAGGGAGAGGAGAGAAGAGGAGATAGATGGGAGAAGAGAGGAGAGAAGAGGAAAAGAGACAGGTCAGGGGGAGGGGAAAAGAAGAGAAGGGAGAAGGAAAGAGAAAGGGAGGGCAGTGAAAAGGAAAGATGGAGAGGGGAAGAGAGGGGACATTAAAAAAACAAACACTTCCAAGAAGTATAGGTGGATCAAGGACACCAGAAATCAGTTAGTTTCCTCTTAGTGAGGCCTGGAAGGGGCCTGTCATCATTTGTGCCAACCTCCTAAAGATTCCAAACTAGACTGGCAAGGTGACAGACACTCTGGGCTTTCTTTCCAAACACAGTGCCGCCTATTACAATGCAGGTAACATTTGCTTTTTTTAGGCCCCATCATGCAAAAGGAAAAACAAAACCATGGAGGCTGAATCCTGTGACAGGAGAGGTATCTTGTGGGACAAGAACACTGTACCCAGAGCAAGTGTGTGCAGTTCTGGAAAAAAGAAATGAAGAAACAAAACCCCCCACAGCTCTTTGGAGAATAACGTTAATACCCATTAATATGTTTGACAGAGGCAACGCTCAGAGTCTTTTGAATAGACATAAATGTCGCTGGGGAATTTTATTTCATTGTTGTTCTTTGATGTTTTGCTTTTCTGTTTTTGCAAACCTCCATTTTTTCTATAATAAAATTCACCCAAAGAAAATGTCAGCACATTGCACAGAGGGCCTGGATGCCAAGGATAGCGACATGAAGTGGCCAGGTCAAGATTTAGGTTTCCTATTGAACTTGTTCTTTGAACTAACTTGGGGGTGGGAATGAGGATGGTTTGCAAGAAAATCCTTCTGGGAGGACAGCAAATCAATAGCGTTAATATGCATTCCTTCAGCTGTGGAAACAATCGCAGTACTCAGTTGCACTTGGTTGAATTGTAGTTATGAATGAGATCATCTTCTCTGCCTGAATGCAGATAAAAGGGAGCCTCTAGAAAATGCAAATTCAACAAAGACAAATATTTAAATATGAGCCTGAAGAACTTAGCAAGGAAATGGATTTTCAGGAGGAATCACAGGCCAAAACTTCATGTGCAGGAATTTAGATCTAAAATATTCTCTACCAGTAAGAAATTATCCAGACTCTTCAGGTCCTGCCCCTGAAACTGACTAGTTATGTGATCTTGGTACCCCTAGAAAATATCCCTACTGATTTTTTTTTTGGAGGCAGAGTTAAGTGACTTGACCAGGGTCACACAGCTAGTATCTGAGGCCTGATTTGAACTCAGGTCCTCCTGACTCCAGGGCTGGTACTCTATCCACTGTGCCACATAACTGCCCCCCCACACCTCTACCTCAGTGATCTTGGTCTTCTCTGGGAGGAGACCTTTTATTCCTCTTTTATTCGTTGCAACATGGAGATAATAAGTGTTTGGTATTTGGCAATATCTATTAGAAACATTGGGGTAGTGAGGTGGTGTAATGGAGAACACCAGGCCTGAATCCACTCTCAGATATTTACTAGCTGTGCGACCCTGAGCAAGTCACTTAACCCTGTTTGCTGGAGAAGGAAATGACAAACCATTCCAGTATCTTTGCCAAGAAAACCGCAAGGGAGTCACAAAGAGTCAGAAACAACCAAAAAAAAGATTAAACAACAAGACTATTTTCTAAGCCAATCTAAATTACACGTGGTTACCAATCTGCATTGGTAAAGGGTGGTGTCATACCAGTTTCCCACCCATTACCTCTCTACATACATGAAGGAAATCATAGGTCCAAGCAAAATTTTGAAATGAGATAGTTATACTGAGAGATTAGTCACCCAGAGGCCTGTTCCCCCAAATCCCAACCCACCAAAGAGTGTCTACTGTCTTCCCAGTGAAATTATGTGTCTCTTGAGAGCAGGGATCACATCATATATTACTTGGTTCCCCCAGCACTACTACTGAAGAGCCCCTTGTTGGAAGTAGTCAAGCAGAGGCCAAGTCTTTAGCAGGGGTGTTGTAGTGGGGATTTCTTTTGCATATGGGTTGGATAGAGGGCCAGAAGGAAGGTCCTTTTCAACTCTTAGACTGAGCAATTCTTTTTTTTTTAATAGTTGCAATCAATTTATTAAAAAACAGATGATTGATTAGGCATCTGCAATGGTGACTTCAACTTCTACACCTGGCTCAATGCTGATAGAAGTGATCTGCTTCACAATTTCAGAAGGACTGTGCAAATCAATAAGACGTTTGTGGATTCTCATCTGGAATCGATCCCAAATCTTAGAACCTTCACCACAAGGAGTTTTTCTAGTTGTAATTCGAAGTGTCTTGGTGGGCATTCGAACAGGTCCCTTCACTTTCTTTTTTTTTTTTTTTTTTTTTTTTGCAGGGCAATGAGGGTTAAGTGACTTGCCCAGGGTCACACAGCTAGTAAGTGTCAAGTGTCTGAGGCTGGCTTTGAACTCAGGTCCTCCTGAATCCAGGGCCAGTGCTTTATCCACTGCGCCACCTAGCTGCCCCCTTTTTTTCCTTTTCTTTTTTTTTTTAATTTTTATTTATTTATTTATTTTTCACTTTCAAGTTCTTTTCTTTGGCTCTTCTAATCAGGTCAGCACACACCTTCTCGAGTGACTTCACGTTGCGGCTGGTGAGGGTGATTCGGCTCCGGTGAATGGCCACTTCGGGCTCCACAAGCATCTTACCGGTGTCCTCGAATGCCATGGCAGCGGAGCGGCTTCCTGACCGACTTATTCCTCGGTAAGAGCGAACAGCGGTGAGTCAGGAGGAGGAGAGGCAGGGACTGCCAACTCCAAGCAGCTGCGGCGATGGTACCTTCAACAAAGAGCCTGAGCGATTCTTTGAAATGATGAGTGGCACAGACCATATAGAAATGCTACAGGAGCTCAGAAGAAAGAAAGGTCACCTGTCATCAGGGGGAAGGGTCCTTCATGAGGAGGTAAGAAATGAATTTTAAGTTTCATGCTTTCAGATTCTCATTTCTCATGGATGGTTTAGGGAAGTCCTACTTGTAGGTAAGCAGCTAGATGGCTTAATGGATGGCTCACTGGGATTAGAGTCAGGAAGACCTGAGTTCAAATTTGACCTCAGATATTTATTAGCTGTGTGACCTGAGCAAGTTACTTAACCCTGTTTGCCTCAGTTTCCTTACCTGTAAAATGAGCTGGAGAAGGAAATGGCAAACCAATGCAACATCTTTGCCAAAACAAACAAACAAACAAAACAAAACAAAACCCATCAACAACATTGGTGTGCTATGATCCAGAGGGTCACAAAGAGTTGGACGCAACTAAC
This sequence comes from Dromiciops gliroides, assembly GCF_019393635.1. Taxonomy (NCBI): domain Eukaryota; kingdom Metazoa; phylum Chordata; class Mammalia; order Microbiotheria; family Microbiotheriidae; genus Dromiciops; species Dromiciops gliroides. Next base: position 576,544,740 of record NC_057861.1, on the reverse strand, counting down.
CAATAATTTGTAGGCAGGAGAAACTTGTTGAAGGTACTTGTTCTTATCATCTTTTTGTTATACGCCCCTTTTTTTCCCCTGTGCTAATGTGGCCATGCTGGTACAGGTCCCTATCACCTCATACCTGGACTACTACATGACCTTCTGGTTGGTCTCCCTGCTTCAAGTCTCTCCCCACTCCAGTGCATCCTCCTCTTAGCTGCTAAGGTCATCTTCCTATAGTGCAAGTCTGACCATGTCACCCTCTCCTTCCCCCTCAACCCCCCCCAATAAACTCCAGTAGCTCCCTATTACCTCCAAGATCAAAATTAAATCTTCAGTTTGACTTTTAAATCCCTTCACAACCTAACCTTATCCTTACCAGCCTTCTTACACTTTACTCACCTGCATGTCAGTCAGTCAACAGTCAGTCAATTAATGAAACATTTATTAAACACCTAGTATATCCAATCACTGTGATAAGTCTTGGGAATACAAAGGGGATACAAAGAAAGACAAAAGACAGTCCCTGTCTTCAAGAAGCTTACAATATAATAGGGGAAGACAACACACACACACACACACACACACACACACAAAGGTGAAAATGTAGCGGAGTGATGGGGGAGGAATGATAATGACATATCCAAATTCATGGGTGCCCTTGGCCACCACCTCTCTGATGTCTACCCCACCTTCTCCAATCAGAAAAGGAAGGGTCCCTGGGCCAGGGGGTATTGAGTAGTTGTTTCAGAGTTGATTCAATCTCGAGGGAAGTTGATCAATGATTAGGTCCAAGAGATCAGCCAGGTGTAAAATGATCAGGTACCACCATTGAGCCCCCTCCTTCAATGGATAATCTGGGAGATCTTCAATTTCCATCCTCCACCCTTTCCAATCTGATAACAAAGCAGTTACCAAGTTACTATGTGTCAGTCACTGTACTACATACTGGGAGTGCAAAGAAAATTGGAAACAGTCCTTGCCTTTAGGGATTTCACATTCAAATGGGGGTAGGGGGGCAATATGCAAACAACTATGTACCAACAAAATATATACAGGATGAAAGAGAAGTAATCTCAGAGGGAAAGCACTAGCATGAAACAGGACACAGAAAAGTTTTTTTGCAGCAGATATGATTTTAGCTGAGATTTAAAGGAAGACAGATCTGATTCTTCTTTCACAAGATGACTAGTGTAGAAATATGTTTGATGTGACTGTACATATACAACCTACATCAGACTGCTTTCCATCTTGGGGAGGAAGGAGGGAAGGGAGGGAGGGAGAAAAGAAAAATTTGGAACTAAAAATCCAGTGTAAACAAATGTTGAAAACTATCCTTATATGTCATATGTAACTGGAAAATAAAAAAATTAAAAAATAAAGGAAGGCAGAGAAGCCAGGATTCAGAGATGGGGAGGGAGAGTATCCCAGGCTTGGGGAACATCCAGAGAAAATGTCCAAAGTTGGGAGATAAAGTATCTGGTGTGAGGAACAGCCAGGAGGCCAGTGTCTCTGGATTAATAAAGTACATGGAGGGTAATAAAGCATAAGAAGATTGGAAAGGTAGCATGGGGTCAGAAGGGCTTTCAAAGACAAACAGACTTTTATATTTGATCCTGGAATCAATAGGGAACCAGAAGAAGTTATTGAATAGGAGAATGATATGTTCAGACATATATTGATATTCATTGAGGAAGGAAAGGAAATTGTCCTGGAGGTTAGAGGAGGAAGAGTCTAGAAGGAGCAATGGAGACCAATGAGATGGGATAGGAGTTTAAATGCGACCAATGATGGAAAATGTAACCAAGGATTCTGTGTCTTCATAAGGGAGCCAGGTCTTAGTGAATGCAAGAAGATAGAATGAGAGGGGCAAAGAGTTAAGATCAATCAATCAATCAATCAATCAATGAACATTTATTAAACACCCATTTGCCAAGCACTGTGCTAAGCACTGGGGATACAAAGAGAAGCAAAAGATAGTCCTTGCCCTCATGACACTATATATATATATATATATATATATATATATATATATATAAATGCTATATACAGGATATGTAGGAAATATTGTTTGTCCTTCATTCATAAAGAGGAGCATGACATCAGGGTAATGTCATGACTTTCAGTGAATTGAATTTAATTGAGGGAGGGCTGTGCAGTCAGTCACCAACCTCATTCTCTCCTCCAGAGCCATCTGGATCCAGTGGCAAGATATATGTCAAGACAACAGGAGATGGCCCCTGATGGTGGTTTTTTTTTTTAAAAGACAATTGGGGTTAAGTGATTTGCCCAGGGTGACACAGCTAGTAAGGGTCTGAGGTGAGATTTGAACTCAAGTCCTCACAACTTCAGGGCCAGTGCTCTATCCACTGTACCAGCTAGCTCCCCCATACAGGAAATAATCAACAGAGGGAAAGCATTGGAATTAAGAGGGGTTAGGGAATGCTTACTGTAGAAGGTAGGATTTTAGTTGGGACTTTGTTTTTGTTTTTGTTTTGCGGGGCAATGAAGGTTAAGTGACTTGCCCAGGGTCACACGGCTAGTAAGTGTCAAGTGTCTTAAGCTGGATTTGAACTCAGGTACTCCTGAATCCAGGGCCGGTGCTTTATCCACTGTGCCACCTAGCTGCCCCCTTAGTTGGGACTTAAAGGAAGGCAGGGAGGTCATTAGTCGAAATGCGGGAGGAAGAGTGTTCCAGGCATATGAAACAGTCACAGAAAATTCCCAAGTGGAACTGAGAAATGGAGTGTCTTATTCATGGAACAGCTAGGAAGCCAGTGTCACTATATTGAAGAGCATGTGTTGGGGAGTGCAATGCGAGAACTGGAAAGGTAGGAAGGGGCTTGATTTTAAAGGGTTTTGAATGCCAAACAGAGCATTTTGATCATAGAGGCAATAGGGAGCCAGAGGGAACAGGGGTGATCTGATGAGATCTGTGCTCTAGGAAAGTCACTTCAGTGGAGTGGCAAGAGCAGGCAGCACTGGTAGGCTATTACAATAATCCAGGCTTGAGGTGACAAGACTCTGCCCTAGAGTGGTGGCAATGTCAGAGAAGAGAAGGGGGCATGGTTGAGAGATGTTGCAAAGGTAAAACCAACTGACCAGCCCTGGCAACAAATTGGATATGAGGACAAGTTGTGTATGTGGAGTGGGGGAGGGGGAGAGGCAAGAGATGAGGAATCCAGGATGATTCCTAGGTTATGAGCCTGAGGGACTGGGAGGATAGTGTCACCTTCTGCTGTAAGAGGGAAAGGTGGGGGAAGGAAAGTGTTGAGGTTTGAATAATCAACAGTGTCAAAGGTTGCAAAGATGTTAAGGAGAATGAGGATTGAGAAAAGGCCATTGGGTTTGGCAACTCAGAGATCATTAGTAATTTTGGAGAGAGCAGTTTTAGTGGAATGATCATCAGAAGAGATACTGAAAGCAGTTTGTTACCTATGGGGCAGGCATTCCAGATAGCACAGTGGAAGGGGTGGGTAGATCTGGAGTGGACATGAAGGTAAGGAGAGGGTCACATTGAGGGGACTGGGAGTGAGGAAGTAGGCATTGGGGAACAGAGAATGAGACAGATAGCCAAAGGTTCAGAATAACTGGGATTGGGAGGGTATGACAGATAAACTAATCACTGAGGAATGAGTTCAGTTAGACCATCATCCCCAGAGGGCCAGGCAGCCATTCTTCAGATGGGGCAGGCCAGAGGGTAAGTGAAGGGTGAGTAATGTGACTAAGACTTTGCATTATATGGAGTCATCTTAGTCATCTTAGAGTCAGACATCTCAGGATGCCAGTATGTAAGTAGTGAGAGGATAAGGGCACTGTGTACCTGTATATTCTAGTGTTTTCAGCTCAAAAATCTCAGTGTGACTGAGATTTTCCAAGACACTGGCCTCCTTGCTATTCCTGGAACTCTTAACTCCCACTCTTAACTCGGTGCCTTTGTAATGGCTGTCCCTCATACTTGGAACACAGCCCTTCTTCATCTTCATACTCTGGCTTCCCTAGCTTCCTTTAAGTCGCAGAATCCCACCTTCTATGAGAAGCCTTTTCCAGGTCCCCTAAATGTTAATACCTTCCCTCCGAGATTACCTCCAATTTCCCTTATATATAGCTTTTGGGTTTTTTGGGGGGCGGGGCAATGAGGGTTAAGTGACTTGACCAGGGTCACACAGCTAGTAAGTGTCAAGTGTCTGAGGCAGGATTTGAACTCAAGTCCTCCTGAATTCAGGGCTGGTGCCACTGCGCCACCTAGCTGCCCCCTCCCCTATATCTATATCACCTATATCTATATCTATATCTATATCTATATCTATATCTATATCTCTCTATATATCTTACATGTACATAGTTGTTTACATATTTTCTCCTCTATTAGAATGTGAACTCTTTGCAGGCAGGGACTGGTTTTGGCTTTTCTATAACCTCAGTAATTAGCACAGTTTCTGGCATGTAGTTTGCACTTAATAAATGTTTATTGACTTAACTTATTCAATAAAGATATGATTTCATCCCTCTTCCACCATACCTTCAATGACCCCTTCTGCTCACATTTCCATTCCTAGGGAAGCCTCAACATATCTTCTCTGTCTCCTCCCTCCATCAAGAAACTTATCTTCTATCCATATTCAACAGACCAAGAAGAGGATTTAGGGCCTCATGGGAAATTTGTGAAGTCAGTGAAGCTGAAATCTCTTAAAAGTTATAATGTAAGATGCCAGAAATCTCACCCTTCCCCAACTCGGGTCCTTCCCAAATGATCTCAAACAAAGAACAATTTGTTGGATTTGGAACACATGCACACACACACACACACACACACACAATTCTGTATGTTCTAATCCAAGGAATTCCATAATCCTCTAGATAGGTGACTGGGATGGAAGCAGGTGAATCTTCCAAAGATGTAATTACTTTCATTGTTTTAAGTATAATAATGAATATAATTGCCTGCTATTTGTTTAACTGCAGTGTCACCTCTCTGTGTGTTCAGAGAGAATTGTAAGACTGCAGGGGAGGAAATAAGATGGGCCAATCACATACCAAGGATGAGAGATAATGTAGGAACACTAAGCTAAGTTCATTAGTATCCATGCAACCTCAAGATCACTTTAGGAAGGTTCCTAATAGCTAGGTGGACTCCCTGCCATGAATGTAGCAGAGGACATAGAGGAAAGTCTGACAGGATAGGAAAGCATCATTATCATCATCATTAAATAATGAGCATATTTATAAGTCTTAAGATTTGCAAAATATTTTATAAACATTATCTCATTTGTGCCCAAAGGGCTATAAAACTATGCATACTCTGACTTAGCGATATAACTACTAGGTCTATATCCCATGGAGATCAAAGAGAAAGGAAAAGGATCTATATGTGCAAAGATATTTATAGCAGCTCCTTTTGTGGTAGCAAAGAATTGGAAATTGAAGAGATGCCCATCAATTGGGGAATGGCAGAGCAAATTGTGGTATATGATTATGATGGAATAGTATTGTACTATAAGAAATGAGGAGACTGGGTTCAGAAAAACCAGGGAAGTCTTATATGAACTGATGCAAAGGGAAGTGAGCAAAATCAGGACACTGTACACAGTAAACAGCAATATTGTAGCAATGATCAAATGTAAAGGACTTAACTATTCTCCATAATAGACAATTCTAAAAGACTTATGATGAAAAATGCTATCCATTTCCAGAGAAAGAACTGATGGAGTCTGTATGTAGATCAAAGAATATTTTTTTAAGTTTTTTTCTTTATTTTTTTGGGGGGGGGCTTTTTCTGGTCTGTGTTTCCTTTTGCAACATGGCTAATATGGAAATATGTTTTCCGTGACTGCTCTTATATAATCTATATTAAATATCTTGCCTTAGTGGGGCAGCTAGGTGGCGCAGTGGATAAAGCACAGCCCTGGACTCAGGAGGACTTGAGTTCAAACCTGGTCTCAGACACTTGACACTTACTAGCTGTGTGACCCTGAGCAAGTCACTTAACCCTCACTGCCCCGAAAAAAAAAATGTCTTGCCTTCTCAAGGAGGGGAGAGTAAGGGAAGAAAGGAGATAAATGATTTATCCAGTCACACAGCTAGAAAGTGTCTAAGGTCATTTGCACTTAAGTCTTCCTGACTCCAGATCAATCACCCTATCCACTTTGCCACATGCCTAAATGGGTTTTGATCTACATTACCCAGAAGGAACATGCATATTGAATGGAGTACAGATTCATTGGCGCATTGGAAGATTCCAATCTTTGATGTCCATTTCAACTCAAAAATCTATGATCCAAATTACCTTTCTCTAGAACTAAATAAACACTTTGAATCATTTCCTAATTCAGTTCCCTGTTATGCTGAATTTTCCTTCCCCCTTTTTTCCTTTACAACTGTGAGATTTAAAATTGGATATTAGATCATAATTTTTATCCACATTCCCCCCCTTTGCTTCCTCAAGAAACAGAATCTTTCAGTTATCCTAACTGACTGTTAAAAAAACTTTCATTTTTTTTTACCACACCTCTTTGAGGAAAAAGCTATTGACATTATTATTATGAAGTACTTATAAAGCTGATGTATATGCTATAAAATATTTTTAAAAATCAAAAGGATGGAAACAGGAGAATTTCAACCAGATAAGTATTTAAATACTTCTAGGATTGTGGGATTTATAGGCCTTTTTGGAGAAAAGAGAATTCAAAGATCATTTGTTAGAATCACAGAATTTACAAGTGGAAGATTCGTACTCTGGAGGTTGCCTTTCTTACTAGAACAACGATGTCCCTTTTTTTTTTTTTTTTTATAATAGTCCCATACCTTTTTCATTCCAAAAGCCCTAAACACAGAAACTGCAAGCGTGTTGCTAGGTAGGCAGGTAACAAACACTAAGACTGCCATTTGGGGAATGCAATCAATAAAGTTCCAAGAAGTACCGGAACATATATTTGCCACTACTGCCTACAGGCCAAACTGGATGGCACTCCATTGAAAGTTACAGAAGGTATATCCAGAGACATAACTAAGGAAGGTATGACAGGGCTTTGCCTTAGAGCACTAAAATTTAGAAGGGGCTGACAGTATTTGTACTACTTCAGAAAGTCAAAACAATTGAACTTAGTACCTAGTTAACAAGAATATTAATTAAAGAAGGAAGTAACAGATAGCCTGCTTCCTTTGGTTTCCTCCCTTCATCTAGGTAAATTATCCCTCACTGAACTTTTTTTCTCCCCTAGCAATGGTAAATAGTAGCAGCTTCATGGTGTCTCAGGGTCTCTTCCCTTCCTATCTCAAGGTGCTTTGTGATCTGAGGTTCAAGGTCTCTCCAAAAATTATTTTAAAATACCTTTTGGGCTGTTCAAATTAGTTGCCAGAATTGCTCATTATAGCTCTGAGAATGGCCATTTGAAACCCTTTTAGTAGGCATTTTGTCTCAAGCTGTCAAACTAAATCACAAATCAGGCTTGAGATGGGGAATTTTCTCAAAATCAGCTAACTTCTTAGAACCATATTACAGAGTAAACAGACAGACAAAATGTCCAGAAGTAGAGCTTAAAAAAAAAAAGAAAGAAATAGAAACCTCACTACAATCCATGAACTTTTCTAAGTACTATTGAATGAAAAAGGCTCTGAAGCTTAGATTAGCATGTTGGAAGCACCTTTTAGTCTATTTGCATAATTGTTTTCATGGAACTATAGACATTATGCATCATTCTGTGTACTCAGACTCTAAATAACTTGGCTTCCTTTCAAGTTGGAATTTCTTGACTCATTTCTATTATTTTTCTCTTCTCTCCAACTCTCAGTTCTTTCCATTGGATACCATATTATCTGGTATACCATATTATCTTCCATGGAAAGAAAGCATTTATTTAAGTGATGACTCTGTGGTTATTCCCTAAGCCATATTTACTCATATGTAAAAATACTCATATTGGGGCAGCCAGGTGGCACAATGGATAAAGCACCAGCCCTGGATTCAAGAGGACCTGAGTTCAAATCCAGACTCAGACACTTGACACTTACTAGCTGTGTGACTCTGGGCTTAACCCCCATTGCCCCACCAAAAAAACAAAAAAACAAACAAAAAACAAAAAACAAAAACAAAACAAAAAAACCCACAACAACAACAAAAAACCAACTCATATAATCTTTTTATCAGAGACCTCCTCATGGCCAGATATACTTTGAGGAATTTTCTCATTTTATTGTCTCATAGTTTCTTTCAAGAAAATCTGGGGGAAAATTGTATTGGTTCCTTCTATCCCTAGGATACAAAAATCAACTGCCCTCTTACCAATGCAAAATTTGTGAAATTAAAGGAAGAAAGTTTGAAACTACTGGGAAGTAATCTTCTTTCCGTAATGTTTGTCATTCATAGTCCTGAATGTAATTTCCTCTTCTGTGACTCCTAGAAGGCATCCCAGGCATTGTTTTTCCCACAGGCCTTTGGAAACTTCTCTTACAGTTCTGCATGGTTCCTGGCAGGTAGCATCATCTGTATTGTGGTTCTTAGCATCCTCAGAAGCTTTTTAGACATCCTCTGCAAAACCATGCTGCTCCACATGGTTCTCAGGTCAGGACAAATCCTCTGTTTTAGCAAAGCATTCTCCAGCCTTCTTCATGATTTTCACTCCTACAAAAAGGAAAGGCTTTCAGGGTTTTCCCTGGAGCTACAAGTCTTCTGTTACAATTCTAGTGATGCAGAATCAGATTGAGAACCTCCTCTCACTATGTCTGTTTCCCTTTGCCATAACTCCTGGCAATATCTGACCTCAGAAGAGCTTGTCTAGGGAGCAGGATCCTATTGCTTCCAGCCCCCTATAATCCCACAATAAGTTCACATAAGATCACTGTGTTGATGTCCATCCTCCCTCTGGTATCTAAAAAGGGTGTCCACTCCCCTCCCCCAAGTGTTCAAGAGCCAATAAAATATTGTGGTAGAGTGAAAAGAACATGGGTATAGAGTCAGTGCACCTGGGTTTAAGTCCCACTTTCCAATGCATACCACCTGTGTGATTTGGACAAGTCACCTAATTTCTGAGTAACTCAATTTAGACATCTGTAAAATGAAGGGGTTTGATCAGAGAGCCTCTGATGTCCATTACAACTCAAGATCTGTTATCATGAGTCTCCAGCTTCTTCCCAATTATCATTTTTAGTCTAGAAAAACATCTCTTGGGTAATTAGTATGGAAGCACAAAGCCTCCTTTTTTAGTTTCTCTAAAAATATTAAGAAATTCTATTTCCCCAGCCTAAAACCCTTTCCATACTTTTCCCTTGGGAAAATGGGAAGAACAAAGGCTAGGGATTTTCTTTGAAATAAAGAAAGGAGGATAACTAAACTTAACTCTTGTCCATATGAAATCATTGCCTTCCCACCCACCTGGAGTGATTGGTGCCATGGTTGCTCTAAGTATAGAGTCATCTCTTTTTGAAATTCAAAGTTAAGACTGATCACAGGAAGGAACTCTTAAGAGGAAGTGGTCCAGGAAGGAACTGAGTGGTGACTATTCTGTAATGTTAACCCAAACTGTCTTTTAATCTCCGTGATCATTTTCTCGTTCAAGACTCCTATAAATGTTACCTAACATCTTGGGGCAGGGAGTCAGGTCAGAAGGCATAAAGGGACTATGTCAGTTGGGGCATCTCTCACTCCAATCTAGAAACAACTTTGATGTAGATTAATGACATATCAAATAAAATTGTTTCTGGCAAACTTGAGCCTAAATCATAGAGTATATTCTTGGTACTAATTTTTTTCTCTTCAATACTAAGTAGATTATTCAGATGCAGTCACAGTTAAAGTGGAAAGAGTGGATAGGGGAAGTTTTACATTCCCATAGTTCTCCAGGATGCCATTTATTTTGAGAGGGAGAAGGCAGGAAATATCCCTGGAGGATTCATACTTATTTCACTAATCAAACTAGTTCAGGCAGAATTGGTTTCTCCATCATTTAATGAACAGATTTTATTCAGGGCTCAGTGAAATCCTGTCGCGGGAAGCTAGGTGGTATAGTGGATAGAGTGCTGGGCCTGAAGTCAGGAAGATAAGTCTTTCTGAGTTCAAATCTGGCCTCAGACACTTACTAGCTGTGTGACCCTGAAAGTCACTTAACCCTGTTTACCTCAGTTTCCTCCTTCATCTGTAAAATGAGCTATAGAAAGAAATGGCAAACCATTCTAGTATCTTTGCCAAGAAAACCCCAAATGTAGTCTCAAAGAGTCAGACATGACTGAAGATAACTAAACAACAACAAACAAATGGAAGAGGTAGAAATGAAGGCTTGGTTTCTGCCTTCACAGACCAACATTCCATAATTTTAATGTCAATAAAGCACATATTTTTCCCCTGAAGATCCTAGGCTTTGAATTAGGAAAACAAAGATGAAAATGAAAAAAACAAACAAACCCTGTCCTCAAGGAGTTAGTGATTCAACATAACCAAATTATCTTTTTGTTTGTTTGTTTTTATTTTTGTTTGCAGGGTGATGAGAGTTAAGTGTCTTGTCCAGGGTCACACAGCTAATAAGTGTCAAGTGTCTGAGGCCAGGTTTGAACTCAGGTCCTTCTGAATCCAGGGTCAGTGCTTTATCCACTGTGCCATCTAGCTGCCCCCTAAATTATCTTTTTAGGTTTTCTCTAGCTCTAACCTTTTTTGTTAACAACAACAACAACAACAATGCCAATAACAGAAGCAACAACCCTTTCAAAATCCAACCCATCATTCATTTTGTGAAACTATCATGATGGCCAGCTCAATATGGAGTATGTCACTCCTTTGTTCTCTGGTAACAAAGAAAGGCAAGATAGAGCCAGAAATATCCAGACTTCCCGCTGCTAGAAATTCTTCATTACAATAGGCAGACTATGAAGGTGCATGAAATTTACTGATGACATGAATTTTTCATTGTGTGCCAATACCATATTATAATAAAATTTTAATCACATTTCACCAATTATAAACAAGTCTCATGTTGTTTGTTTGTTTGTTTTTTTATCACTAGTGCCTTCAGCTCCAAGTCATCCAACATATTCACAGAATTAACAGCCAGTCTTGGATGATAAAAAGCAAAACAAAACAAAACCTCCAAAATGAAACAAAGCAAAATAACACAAAATTCCATCCTAAGCCAAGATTAGAAAAAGTGAGAGCAAGTTAAGAAGCTATGAAAATTTGAAGAGGGAAAAGTTAAAGACCTGTTGAGAATCTTCAGTTAATGCAAATTCCAGAAATTACTCCAGATAACAAAATGAAAGACAAAAACAGTATGGATGTCTGAAGTGATTTTGAAAAGGAGATGGGCAAACATACACCCCTTCTTGCATTTAATGGCATGAAGCTAACCAGCAGACCCAAAATACCAAAACACAGTAATTAAAATCTGGGATCTGCTGAAGCCATCATGAACAAATGTTTCCATAATATTTGACAGAACATGTAAAAATATTTTAGGATCTGCATACAACAGTACATGTGGTGGTAATTATCATGAAAGAACCACATGAGGAAAGATATAGATATCAAGGAATACTCTTAAGGAGAGGCATCAAATACCACCACGGCAGGAGAGACTTGAAAGAACTATTGAAGATCTGCTCAAAGACAGAATCCCTATTTAGCTGGTACATGAAGTTGAAAACTTCAAAGTCAATTAAAGGAAACACACACATCTATATATACATACATACATACATACATACATACATACATACATACATACATACACACAAGAAAGAATCTGGAAAATGCAATCATATTAGAAATTCTGGAGTCCCTACTGAAAGTAAAAATCAAAAGTTTAGGGGCAGCTAGGTGGCACAGTGGATAGAGCACCAGCCCTGGATTCAGGAGGACCTGAGTTCAAATCCGGCCTCAGACACTTTACACACTTAATAGCTGTGTGACCCTGGGCAAGTCACTTAACCCCAATTGCCTTACAAAAAAAAAATCAAAAGTTTAAAATGAGACAAGGAGATAAAGAACAAAATCAACAATTTGACAGAAATCAAAATCTTTACTTAGGGAAGCCTGAAAAATAAACAAATCAGAGATGAGAGATAATCTCAAAGAATTTTTATATTCAATAATGTAAAACATTTCTGTTCATCTTTATGGTCACAAGAAGTCCAACAACAACAAAGACACAAGTAAGAGCTAATGAGAAATTCTGCTTCAACATCTTAATATAATTAACAATAGTAGAGTTACATCAGGGGAATTGACTGAAACTGTAGCTTCTCTAAAAAAACAACTCAGAGGCAAGTAGGCACTAGGTTCAGATGAGATCCACAAGTATCAGCTCAAAGACTTCACAATGGTGCATGAGATACTATCAAAGCATTTTGAGATTCCTCTAAGATGTAAGTCTGACCCCACTTTCTGACTGGAGGGCTTAATGTATCCATTACCAAAAGATGACAATAGCAAGCCCTTCAAATATAGGCTTATAGATTTTATACAAAGTATTTACAGGTATCACTCAAAACAATCTACAAACTCAATTGATTGACTGAGGGGCAAGAAGTATGCCAAAAAATTCCCATAGGTTTAATGAGGGACTCATTTTAAGTTTAATAATTATTGAAGTTGCCTGAAAGCAATATACCAGTTATGTTGCCTTTGACTCAGTTCCATACTCATGGCAAAACTATAAGATAAAACCAAGTATAGTGAAAATGCTAGGATATTTGATATCCACATGATAAACTATTCTCTATTTAAAGCATGCTACTGAGGCAATAATAGCAAGAACACTTGACATAAAATATACTTCATGTATGTGGATGACATTGAATTACATGGTTCCATCAAAAAATAACTAGTATTTAAATATCACTTTAAGGTTCACAAAGTGCTTTATATATTTTATCTCATTAAATGGCTCCTTCCCTCATGGAACCTTTCATTTAGATTCAATAAGTATAAAAATTTAACACATACCAAGGCAAGACACAGAAAGCTTTAAGCTTAAATCCAGAGGTCACATCAAACCAATGGATGAAGGAGATACCTACAAATACCTTGATCTCTTCCAGGCATGACATATCAAGGATAGAGATTTTAAAGAGAAAACTGGAGATGAATAAGACTTAATGGTATCATGCAAACAAAGCTGATTGGAAGAAAATATTTAAAGAAAGTAAAATCATACAATAACTTAAGTCTTAAAGTATACCTTCAAAACTAGAAAACTGATCATATCCAAACTGGAAAGTTTCTAGTTGGAAGCAAAGAAGGTCCAGGGTACAGAAAGCAGTTTGGAGATGGTAGGGGAGTAATATGATGGCTCAGTTTTGGGTCAGGATAAACTAAAAGCTCACCTATCAAAGTCCAGGATCCAAGACTTGTCTTAATTTGCATTTTTCTAATTATAGGAAATTTTCTCAGGTGGCCATACCATGTCCTACAAACTGTTCCATTTCTATTACAGCCCTCTGGTACCTCCCAATGAAATTCAGAATCTTAACACTGATACTCTGGGCTCTGATGGGTGAGTTTACACCTTATGGTTCCTGAAACTTCTCAGCCCTACAACTCCCCTTTCCAGCTCTGGATCCCATTTACGTATCATCTTCCCCTGTTAGAAGGTAAGCTGCTTTAGGACAGGAACTAACTCACCTTTGTATTTATACAGCATGATTGGCACATAGGAAATGCTTTACAAACATGAATGGATTATGGATGGATTTAGTGATGGATGCAGATTATACAAGAAAATCTTAAAAACTGTGATACATATATGCAAGTGGTAAAAAAAATTTAGTACCTACAAGGGCAAGACATAATGAGCAGGTTTATACATTTAATTTTTATGGACTGGTGGATGACATCACCATATTAAAAATATATACTCTAAAATATCCCGGAGAATTCAAAAAACAAACTAGAATTGCATCATCATTTCAGACTTAACTGATGTCCACAATCACCTGAATATAACATTGATCCATAAAACCTTAGAAATTATGCTTTTTAACAGATGATGCCATACTAAATATTCACAATCTCCAAGCTTTAGGAATAAAAGTCTTTTGAAATATAGGCATCTCACTCAGGAGATGAAATTCCTATGGGAAAGGATGAAGTACATATCATCCCTGTTGTCTTAACATCCTCAGAGTAGAACCAAGGATTCTTACAATGAATTCACAGAGGATTATTCAAGTATGAGAAGCAGTTATTCTATCTACCTGAGTAATAATTTGCAGAACACTAATTACATAAAAAGAATACCAAAATAGCTCTTTGGTCTGGACCATTTCTATCTGAATCCCATCAAAAAAGATGAGACCAAAATAATGATGATAATAGTAGTTGTAATTGTATAGGAACCAGAGCATAATTATAGACAAAACTATCACTTATGCACCTATGCATAATACTCACCCATAAAAAATTAAGAACAATCTTTTCATAGATGCTATCATACTGACCTCTCAAAACTTCAAATCAGTGGGGAATGATTTAGTGGAAGATATAAAAACTATATGGCAGCAGGAAGGTGTATATGCTATCCTCCCCATCACTTTATCTACTATTGGAGTTATACCAAAGAAGCTCTCAGTGTATCTATAGCAGAAAAGCTTCTATTGCAACATTTTAATTCGATAACAAAAATCAATCATTTTCTCTACCTGCATAATTGTTGTTCAGTTGTTTTCAGTCATGTCTGACTCTTTGTGACTCCATTTATTATTTTTCCTGGCAAAGATACTAGAGTGGTTTGCTATTTTCTTCTCTTCTGCTCATTTGACAGATGGGAAGTTGAGGCAAACAGGGTGAAGTGACTTGCCCAGAGTCACATAGTTAGCAAGTATCTGAGGCCAGATTTGAACTCAGGAAGATGAGTCTTTCTGAATCCAAGCCAGGTGTTCTATCCACTGTGTTACCTAACTGCCCTGAATAATATTTGATAATAAATATTAAAGAACAATAGCAGGATAGTGACTTATCCCAGGACCATTTCTTTTTGAATGATATTGAAAATCACAAGAATGAAAAGAACAAAATAGTAAAAAGAGTGCTTGGATTCCAGAAGACATGAATTCAAATCCTACTTTCTAACTAGCTCTTGGACTCTCAATGAGTCACTTAACCCCTATGTCTCTCATGTCTTTCAGGCAGAACTACCTAGGAATTATCCACAAAGTCATGGATGAGCAAAGGGAGTTTTCAACACTGAGGAAATCATGGTTACGTTCCAATCTTTCTAGCCCATATTTATATAGCTAGGGATGACGGATATAAATATTATTAATATCAATATTTATCAATATTCATATTATTATAATATTATAAATATTATTTCATGAAGCTATGGACATGTATACAGACAAAAAGAATATACACATATAAAGGTAAAAAGTATTAAGGATAAAAAAGGACTTAACTCTAGTTATTATGACCTTTAGAACATCCCAAAGAATTCTTCCATTGGAAGCAGATCAGTAGTAAGTTTCTTCTACATTACTTTTTTGATAAAGATTGACCTCTTGAGAAATTGTGTGGCTTTCAGAGTCCTGTTTGATTATGAAAGGGCCAAGGGTTGATTGGTCATTAGTCCCTGATAGGTACACTGAAGCCAATGTGGAATCAACTGGGGATGTGGGTAACACTCAATAAGGCAGCCTAGGTGGCATCATAGATGGTATGCTGGATCTGAAGTTAGAAAGACCTAAGTTCAAATCCTGCCTCAGACACTCTGTGTCTATATGACCCTGGGCAAGTCACTTCTGTGTGTCTCATTTTCTTGATCTGTAAAATGAGATAAAAATAGCACTTATCCTACAATGTTATTGTGAGGATAAAATGAGGTGATATTTGTAAAGCACTTTTGCAAACATTAAAGTGCTATGTAAATGCTAGCTATTATTAATTATAACGATAATAAGTAGCTACAATCCCTGTTTGGGGAAAGGAAGCCTATTTCTTTAAAGAAATGCTACTGTGGCTGTAAATAGCCACCTGCGGTGTGTGTATTTTCAGCTCACCAAGGGCAAATGGATTGTTGGTGCTATCCTGGGAATCACTGGGCTGTTGCTGCCTCATCCTGTGTGCACTCAAGAAGTTATCAAACGTTGATGGGAAAGCCCCAGGTTGCTCTATGGCTGAAGACCAAGCTCCAAGGACTGCACTTTCCAGAAAACTCTCAGTAATAGCGGCTGCTCAGATAGAGATGGGAAATCTGTACCTCGGTTTCACATTTTTTTCTGGGCTGGGGTGGACATGAATTCATCTGGTGAGAATTCAAGTTCAAAAGACATCTTTAAAGCACCTACTATGTGCAGAAAACATTAAGTGAGATATAGAAGCGATGTGGTATAGTAGATAGATTCAAGGCCTGGGGTCAGGAAGGCCTGAGTTCAACTCCAGCTTCAGACATTTACTAGGTGTATGACCCTAGACAAGTCATTTAAACTCTTCCATCCTCAGTTTCCTCAACTGTAAAATGGGAATAATAATAGCACTTAGCTCCTAGGGTTGCTGTGAGGATCAAATAGAATATTTGCAAAGCACTTACATAGAACCTATCACATAATTAGTGTTTAATAAATGCTTATTCACTCTGCTTCTCTCTTCTCCCCTCGCCCTCATGGAGCTTATTATTTGGTGTAAATTTAGGTTCAACAGACATTTATTAAGTACCTACTATGTGTAGAACACACTGGAGGAGATACAAAGGTTAGATATGATCCTTAACCTCAAGGGACTTACAGTCTAGTAGGGAGATCACACACATTCAAATAAGTACAATACATGATATCAGAGTCATGAGATAATTGGATTTATAACTGGACTTGGTCTCAGAGAGCATCTAGTCCAACACTAAGCTAGTTGTGGAAACTGAGGCTCTGTGACACTTTCAGTGAAGTGCCATGTGAAGTCCAAACAACTAGGGGCATCTGGGAAAGTTTCATGGAAGAAGTGGCCTTGAGATTGACCTTGAAAAGATGATTGTGTTTCAGTTGGCAAAGAGAAGAATGAGGCTATTCCAGACATAGGGAGCTGCTTAAGTAAAGGTGTAGATGTAGGAATAAGCAGGGCATAGGAGGAGCTTATTTTGGTTAAAGAATGTGTGGGAGGAATTTGACTACAACACAATGGAAAAGACACTGCATCTGGAGCCAGAAAATAGGTTCAAACCTAAGCTCTGCAACTTAGTCCCTGTGTTACCTTAAGACAGTCACTTTAGCTCTGGGTCTCTGTTTTGTAAAATGAAGGTGTTCAGCTAGATGTTCTCTGGGGTCCCCTCCAACTCTAAATTCTATAAGATTGTATAAGATTATGTTTGATATGCACATACACACATATATGTATATATAGAAAGACAGAGATAAAGAGAGACAGACAGAGAGAGTTTGATCCAAGTATAAAAAGGTAGTTTGGTGAAAGATTTTGGAGACCTTTGGATGCTGGACAAAACAGTCCAGACTTTAGGCAGTGGTCTGTAGGGAGCCAGTAAAGTTTTTGAGCGAAAGAGTGATGTAGCTGGAAAATTATTTAGGCAGTTGTATGAAGAATAGATTGGAAGAGGCAGGAAGAAGACCTATTAGAAGACTATTGCCATCATCCAATGAGGGTTTTTACTAGTATGGTGACAGAAGGAATAGAGAGGAATTGATGGATGGGAGAGGTATTATGCATGTAGACTTGACATGAAATTGTAATGGATTGAATGTGATAGATGTAGAAAAGGGAAGAGCAAAAAATAACACCAATGTTTAAAACATAGGGTGAATAATTGTGCCACTGACAGATATTTCTGAAATAAGAAAGAAAAAGTTTAGGAGTAAAGATAAGCTTGCTGCAAACTTGAGACATATATATCATTCCCAGGACCTAGTCCAGTGCTTAGCACATAGTAGGTTCTTGATAAATACTTAATGGTTGATGATTGGTTAACAATCTTTTCAATTAACTAATCTCATTTCAAACCTAAAGATTTTTCTAAGATCTGGGCCACTCTCCAGAAACAGGCATAGAGTGGGAGACTGAGGAGGCAGTGAGTATTCCTATCAAGCCTTACATAGGAAGGGTGTGCTAGCACACCGACCCAAGTTCTAAGTTCTCTGTTCTCTTTTTCCATTTATCGAAACGTGGCATCTCCTTAGAATTCAACCAGACCTACATACAAAGCACTCTTCCTCTAAAATACTACTTATTCTTCCTTCCAAATCTTTCTCTTCAGGAAGGGGTCTTTATGAGCAATGAGGTAATTCATAAAAGATTGGTGGCTTGGGGACATCAGTTCTTAAAACCCATTTTCACGATTAGTCCTGAAACTAGTCTCCTAGGCTAAGCCTAGGACCGAAACACAGGTAGCTGACACTTTGAATCTGAGTCCTACCTTCCAAAGTGCAACCTTTGGCTTTTGTGTCTCATCTGCCTAATACAGCAACCTTTGCAACCTTTCCCAAAGGTACAATCACAAATACATAAATTTACTTCCCCAACTTGTGGGAGGGATTTTGCAACCTTTCCCAAAGGTACAATCACAAATACATAAATTTACTTCCCCAACTTGTGGGAGGGATAAATCTTCCTCCTCCCCTACACCACCTCAGACTCTGGGGAGGGGAAGTAGATTAGGTTCATGGGTTAGCTCAGTTCTTATATATCACAGTCTCAGTTCCAAGACCAAACCCCCATCAGACTCAAATCCCAAGGGATTCCCTGCCAGCCTGGCCACCCCATCTGCAATCCTGGATCTAATGTCACCATGACTCAAACTCCCAATCCCATGAGGCTCACTTCCAGGACTTGAAATTAAGGACAAAAAACACAGAAAAGAAGCAAATACCTCCCCCCCCCAGGCCCATTTTTCCTAGATAGGATAAAAGAGAAGTAGGGGGACAATTTTCCTTCCCCTCTCACTGGTTCAGCTCTTGGAGTGCAAGCAGGGCACAGCAGATAGGAGTTGCTAAAAATAGCACAGCTCAAAGATGATGGAAAGAAAGAGAGAAGGGCTGTCTCATTTTAAAGATGTAGACATCCAAAGGAGGCTACTCACATCGCCATGGAAGGGGATGCAGTGGGCTCCATGCTAGGCAAACTGGGAATGCTCAAAACATGCCCAGAGAAGCCCAAGTTACATCTATAAATATCAATGCTTTGTTTGCCATCATCCTAGTGACTGATGAAAAGGATCAAATTACACTAGGGTTTAACACCAACCCCTAGGGAACACCATTGGTTTATGATACTAGATTGTTAATGAACTTTTAATGAGTTTTTTAGGGTTGGTCCTCTATCTACTTATTTATACAGATCACTTAAGAGTTATATCTCGGTTCTGATTAGTGTAAATAATAAATCCCAAAAGTGGCCGAATTATTTGAATTCATATTGCAGATTTCTATTAGAATGGAACTAATTTTCGTGTTTTACGTAATTATAACTTTGAATTCTGTGAAATCAAACATACTTGACCACTTAAGGGGTTTCATTATTTTTATTCACTATGACCTGGTTGTATATTGACTGATCAGTTTAGAGTTTCCTAGCTTTTATAATTTTTTGATGATATAATAATTTAAATATTCTATTATGTCAATATGCCAAGATATATGATTTTATTACTTTGAGAACTGCATCTTATACAATCCACAGCTTACAACTTAATGGAGGGGCAGCTAGTGATGCAGTGGATACAGCACTAGCCCTTGAGTCAGGAGGACCTGACTTCAAATCCAGCCTCAGACACTTGACACTTACTAGCTGTGTGACCCTGGGCAAGTCACTTAACTTCACCAAAAAAAAAATTATAACTTAATGGATAAGACAGAAATGGCTGCCTAAGGTTTAGAAGAGTTAAATACCTTGGAGAGGTAGGTTAGCATAGTGGACAGAGTGCCAGACTGGGAGACAGGATGACACAGATTCATAGAAGGAGAGCAAATAGCAATTGTTTTCTGTTCTGGCCAGAAACTTTGAGGGTCTTCCTCTTCCAGGTTGATATCTTTGTGAAGATAAATGTAAAGATAAATCTTTTGTCTCAACTCTTACCTGGCCCTTAGTCATTGAATGGGTATAATCTCAGACAAAGTGAGACCTAGGAAAGATCTTAATTTAGAAAGGCTAAGGTCACCCACTGTAACAGGGGCATCTTGTCATCTTGACCTTTGTAGCCATTGGTCTTCAATGACTCTAGAGGAGAGAGTAAAGCTGATGACTTTGCATACCTCTGCCTCACTTATATCCAATTTGTATACAAGACAAGACATCACCCTCATGATATCATTTGTCCTCTTAAACAGTAAAAGACAAACAACAACAACAGACATTTATTAGCTGTGTGACCCTGGCCAAGTCACTTAACCTCCCTGTCTTGGTTTCCTCATCTGTAAAATGGGGATAAGAATAGAACTTACCTCACAGAGTTATTGTTAGGATGACTGAAGATGGCTCCAGATGGGTGGGTTTTTTGGTTTGGGTTTTTTTTTTGGTTTGGTTTGGTTTTTTGCAGGGCAATGAGGGTTAAGTGACTTGCCCAGGGTCACACAGCTAGTAAGTGTTAAGTGTCTGAGGTTGGATTTGAACTCAGGTTGTCCTGAATCCAGGGCCAGTGCTCTATCCACTGTGCCACCCAGCTGCCTCTCTCAGGGTTATTGTGAGGATAAAATGACAACATATGTAAAGGACTTTACAAACTTCAAAGCACTATATAAAAACTCACTATTGTTATTGTATTATTAACTGATAATACAATTATTATATTTTAAAATCTATAATCTATTGTTTGTGGTCCTATACTTAGTAAACATCAAAGGTAAAGTTTGAAGCTATGTCTTCCTAACTCTAAGCACTATATTTTCCATGCCATATTGCCTCTCCAGTAAGGTATTAAACAGGGAAGAAATCTATGTTCATGCACAGAAAATAATATTCTTAAATGTCATGGGAGATATGTTTCATAAAATCCAACCAGAAGAAAATTTCACTATTGACAATGAGGTTTTCCAACTGCCTGCAAATTCAGGAGCATCATACTAATGGCAAATAATCAAGACAGGGGACTATACATGCACACACACACACACACACACACACACACACACACACATTCTTCAGTAGAATCCACAAAAAGTTGGTCTCTTCATTCTCGTTAGAAAAAAATAATGCAAATGAAAAATGAACTTGAGGTCAAAAGACCTGGATTAAATCCTGAATTCATCCACCACCTTATATCTGTGATTGCTAGTGATCTACTAATACACTAAAACTTTTTTAGCCTCAGTTTCCTCATTTTACAAATGAGGATAAAAACACTTTCACTAATTCCCTCACAGGGTTATTGTGAGGGAAAAATGTTCCAAGTCTTCTGTAAGTTAATCATTATTAGAGTAGTAGCAATAGAAGTGTAAAACTATATAGTTTGACTTTTCCTTGGAAGAAAAGTTGAGGAAATGCTCCTTCCTTCATGGAGGAAGAGAGGGACTATGGTTATGACTATTGCTTATACTGTCAGACATCATCAATGTGGTGGTTAGTTTTTCTAAACTCCTTTTGCTTCTCTGTTTTTCTTTATCAAATCTTTGTAACAAGAGATGGCTCACTGATTAGGGAAGGGGCTCCCAGTGGAAAATGAATGTGATGTAAAAATAAAAGGTATCAATAAACACCTAGCATTTAAAAAATTAAAGTCAAAATCTGTACAGCTTGATAAAGATTTTATAACAATTTATCTTTTAATAAAAAGTTTCCACGACTTCAAAAAGTGTGAAAACCCCTTTATTATTAGATGAGGTTGCACAAAGAGATCAATTATAGTTGAAGGCAAGTCCTAATTGATCTGAAATTCATGCATTTGAATAAGGAAGCCTGACTCCTAAATTTAATTAAGAAAATATGTCTTATACACAGAAATCCTTAGGCATTGAATTTCTTCGATTTCAAAAGATGCATCATTTCATCAGTGTTGAGCCTTGTGGGTTCTTCACTAATTGCAGTGGCCAAAGAAAACCACCATCTAATCAGGATCAAACCTTCTGGTAACAACCAGGCTTCTCTGAACTATGCTGGTTCTTAGATGACAGTCATAAAAGTCTTTTTTTTTTTCTGGGACTGGACTCAAAGCCATTCCAGCTTGGGGAGATCTGCCAGAGCTTGTATTGTACTAGCTTAAGCCTTGGAGAACAGCTATGAAAATTGATTAGAGAATTGCTGTACTAGGTTGCACGGTGGGCTTGGAACCAGAGAGACTCAAATTCCTGAGCTCAAATCTGGCTTCATACTTACTAGCTGTGTGATCCTGGGAAAGTCACTTAACACTGTTGGCTTCAGTTTCCTCATCTGTAAAATGAGCTGGAGAAGGAAATAGCAAAGCACTCCAGTATCTTTGTCAAGAAATCCCCAAATAGGGTCACAGAAAGTCAGGTACAATTGAAAAAACAATGTTTTCAACATGATGACGATGATGAATCAATCGAGAGAATACTTTAGTGTAGGTGGCATTGAATTATTCTTTTTTAAAATAATATTAAACTTTTTTTTTTAGTGAGGCAGTTGGGGTTAAGTGACTTGCCCAGGGTCACACAGCTAGTAAGTGTTAAGTGTCTGAGGTTATATTTGAACTCAGGTACTCCTGACTCCAGGGCTGGTGCTCTATCCACTGCGCCATCTAGCTGCCCCAATATTAAACATTTTTATTTAAAGTTTTGAGTTTCAAATTTTATCTCTCCTTCCCTTTGCTCCTTCCTGAAGCAGCAGGTATTCAGATATAGGTTATACATGTGGAATTATGTAAAACATTACCATATTAGTCATTTTGTACAAGAAAACTTGAATAAAAGAAAAAATGAAAGTGAAAAATAGCATGCTTCAGTCTGTGTTCAATCAATATCAGTTCTTTCTTTGGAGGTGGATAGCATCCTTCATCATTAAGCCTTTGGGATTATCTTGGATCATATTATTATTATTATTATTATTATTATTATTATTATTATTATTATTATTATTAAGATTATTATCTTGGATATTGCTCAGAATAGTTAAGTCATTCACAGGTCTTCATCAAACAATATTGCTGTCACTGTGCACAACATTCTCTTTGTTCTGCTCACTTCACTATACATCAGTTCATACAAGTCTTTACAGAACTTTCTGAAATCATACTGCTTGTCATTTCTTATAGCACAATATTATTCCATCACAATCATATGCCACACTTTATTTAGACATTCCCCAGTTGATGGGCATTCATTTGATTTCTAATTATTAGTCACCATAAAAAGAGCTACTATAAATATTTTTGTACAAATAGGTCTTTTTCTCTTTGGGGGGATAACTTTGGGATATAAACCTAGCAGTGGTATTGCTGGATAAAAGGGTATACACAGTTTTGTAACTCTTTGGACTTAGATCCAAATTGCTCTCCAGAATGGTTGGATCCATTCACAATTCTACTAACAGTGGATTAATGTCCCAGTTTTCCAACATCCTCTCTAACATTTAATATTATCATTTTAAAAATATATTTGCCACTCTGGTAGGTGTGAGGTAATACCTCAGAGTTGTTTTAATTTGCATTTTGGCATTGAATTATTCTTAAAAAAACCTTAAAAGAATCGCAGGACCTCAGAGTTGGGAAGGACCCCACAAGGCATCTCAAACCTAAGCAAGAATCCCTTTTACATCAGTCATTCACACAGAGTCTCCCAGTCACTACTTGAAGACCTCTACTAATGGGGAAATTTACTACTTCTGAAGGCAATCCACTTCACTTTTGGACAGCCCTAATTATTATTCTGTTTTCTTTCCCTTACATCAAGACAAAATGTTCCTCTTTATAACTTCCATACATTGCTCCTAATTATTCCCAAGTGGGCCAAGCAGAATAAGTCTAATCACACTAAAATTTAAAGATACCCCATCCCCAATTATTTGAAAATTTGGGGCAATTGAGACAGTACATACCATTCTTCCATTAGAACCCAGTTAAAGTTATCCAGTTTCTTTCATAAAGGATATTAGAACATAAAATATTGTACCCACCCAAATTCTTTTTACAAGTGATTATATTTCTTCTATGAGAAACAATTATATTTTCCTTTAATTTCATATGTTTGCTCTCTGAATTTTTTCATTTCTCATCTTCCATCCAAAGGAAGGTGATCAGGTTGGAAAAATATTATTTGTCTATTTAAAGGAATTATGGCCAAAAGAAATGGAGATTATCCACATATTAAAAGGAATATGTCATTTGGAGAGGGGCCCAACATACAAGAAAAAAAAATGGCAAGAAGCTTCTACAAAAGTACTGACACTATAAGTCAAACTAGACTGCTTTATTTTGCTTGTAATTCATAGTGACACAAAAGATAGTGTAGCAGAACCATACATTAACCACATGAACCTATGTGAAGACACTAAAGTCTCATTATAAGTATGTTGTCATGAGAGTTCTCTTTAGGAAGAGGTAGGGCAGAAGGTGGGGAACAAAACCCAAAGGAAATTAGAATCATAGAATGTCATACCAAGAACGCACCTACTAATTATCAATCAACTCCTTTTTTGTGGATGAGGAAACTGAGACTCAGAAGTGAAAGCTCAAGGTCACACAGATGCATTATGTGGCAGAACCCACATCTCATAGAGATAAGGAATTTCATAACAACTGGCTAGGCTGACCTATAAATTTCTTGGTCCCCTCCACTTAATTAATCCCTAGAAGGGGGTAGAGAATGGGTAATTAAGTGGAGAAAGAATGCTGAAGGGAGAAATTATGGGTGCCTCCTTCAAAAATACCACAAGAACCAGTCCCGATTGGGAGTGCCATTTCAACACTTCCTGTTGTATCACTGTGTTAAATGTTGTTGTTCTGTCATTTCAGTCATGTTCTACTTTTCATGACCCCATTTTAGGGTTTTCTTGGCAAGATAGTGGAGTGGCTTGTCATTTCTTTCTGCAGCTTGTTTTACAGATGAGGAACCGGAGCAAATGGGGTTAAATGACTTGTCTGGGGTCACACAGCTAGTTAAGTGGCTGAGGTCAGATTTAAACTTAGGACAATGAGTCTTCCTGACTCTAGGCCTAGCACTCTATCTACTGTGCCACCTAGCTTCCCCATGTTAAATATGTTAAATACCAGAATGAAAACAAACTCATTGTGTTGATCTTACAATTCATACATTCTTGAAAATTATCCATGAAGACCACACTGCTTTATTTAAATTTATTTGAAAAATATGTGAATTTTTTAAAAGACATTTTTTTCTACATGTTTTCATGTAAGGCATTGAATTAAAACCAATGGAATACATTACTATGTGTCATCCTAAATCAGGGAAACTGCAGAAGACAGCCACTTTTTAATTATTCAAGTTACTTTAGTGGTTATAGCTGTCCCCAAAGAAATAGCTCAACTGACTACACTGAATTCTGGAAACATTGATGACCCTCTTGAGAATTTATAAAAATCTTGAGTGACTCCAAACATGATCAAATGTCACTGTCATCAGTGGTAAGCAAAATTTACCAACAAAAACACTTGTCATTGCATAGAGAAATGTGAGTGGCATATAATAAAAGTATCATTCCCTTTTGAGAATAGAGGAAACATTGCACTGCTTACTCTAGAAAAGAATATCTTTCTGTTGTACTGTTGTACAATGTTGTACTTTTGTACAATAGTATCAAGCTCAAATAGAAATGGGACCCACAAACCCATACATAAGGATATCTCTGGGCTGCATATTGACTTAGTTTTAAAATGTAATGTTATCTATGTTTTATTATATTTTATTTATTTTGTTAAACATTTTCCAATTACATCTTAATATGGTTCACCCAGCATTTGGAAATGTTCTACCTGCAGGCCTCATGTTTGACAATTCTGTTCCTGTTCTTGGAAAAATGATTTTTTTTAACCCAAGTATAACTTTACATTTGTCCTTGTTTAATTTCATTTTTTTTAATTCAGCCAAAAATTCTGGTCAATCAAGATCTCTTTGCATGTTGATTGTCATCTAGTGTGTAAGTCAAAGTGATATGCATGTATCTAGGTGTAGGTTTGTGTGTATGTATGTACACATACACTAACCTACACATAGATACATACATATAACTTTGCAAGCCTTGAAGTGCTATATAAATACTAGCTATTATTATTTCCAGTTTGGCATCATCTGAAAAGATGATAAACATAACATCCATGTCATTATCAAAATCATTAATGAAACTGTTAAGCAACACAAGGCCAACATGGAATCCCACTGTACTTGATTAGCAATTTTTATAACTGTTGGTACACATTTGTCAACTTGTTAGTTCAGATTAACACATCTAGACTTCAAAGAGTATTTGATAGTAAAGCATGGGCAATATCACTGTGGTGTCCTGGCCTTAGATCTCTTCTCCTTGAGTGGTTATTGTGGTATGGGAGGGTACCATGATATTGGTGTTCTTTTGGGTCATGCCTTGTGCTGAAACAAAGCCCAACCATACATGGTGTATACCACTTAAAGGAGCAAATTATGATAAAATTATAATATCAGATACAGTATTTATCTAAATTCTATCTGCTGAAATTGTTCCTAGGTCCCATTCCAGGAGAAAGGTGTTGATGGCCACAGTGACATTTAGCCATATAAGACTTGTTGGGGCTCATAAAATTCTTGTTAGATGGCTGACAAGTCAGTTTCATTCATTTTGTGTGTCTATAGCAAGAATCGAGTAGGAGCAAAATACTTGCTGAATTATATTATGCAATGTCATCTCCCTTTTTTCTTCTCCAAGGTTCTGATTACTGTATACAATCCAATTATTGTCTTCTTGCCATTAGGTGGAAAATTTTTATTATTGTTATTGTATGCATAAAGCATTTTCAATTATTAAGTAGATAGATTTCTACAAAGTCTTTCCTACGAAAAAGGAGTCACCAAAGAGAAGCTGGAAAATTGGTTAAAAATTGAAACTGGAGGGCAGCTAGGTGGCACAATGGATAGAGCACTGGACCTGGATTCAGAAGGACCTGAGTTCAAATTTGACCTCAGACACTTGACACTAGCTGTGTCCCTGGACAAGTTACTTAACCCCCACTGCCCTGCAATAAAACCCAACAAAACAAACAAACAAAAAAAAAAAAACCCACAAAAAAATTGTTGCTGAAGATTGTTCACTCACTGAGCTCAGGACCTCTGTTCTACAAATGAGTCCATCCAACAGGAAATTCAAGAATTGAAATCAAAGAAAGAAAAGTGTGTTGTTCATCTTACACCTTATACTAAAATAAGGTCAAAACGGGTACATGATTTAGACATAAAAGGTGATACTATAGGTAAATTGGGAGAGAAAGGAATAGTTTACCTCTCAAATTTATGGAAAGGAGAACAGTTTATGACCAAACAAAAGATAGAGAATATTAAGAAATGCAAAATGGATAATTTTGATTACATTAAAAAGGTTTTGTACAAACAGGAGCAATGCATCTAAAATTAGAAGGGAGGTAGAAAGCTGGGAAACAATTTTTATAGCCAGTATTTCTGATAAAGGCCTCATTTCTAAAATATATCAGGAACTAAATCAAATTTATAAGAATCCAAGTCATTCCCCAATTGAGATATGGTCAAAGGATATGAACAGGCAGTTTTCTGATGAAGAAATCAAAGCTATCTATTGCCATATGAAAAAATGCTCTAAATCACTATTGATTAGAGAAATGCAAATTAAAACAACTCTGAGGTACAACCTCGCACCTATCAGATTGGCTAATATGAAAAAAAGGAAAATAATAAATGTTGGAGAAGCTGTAGAAAAATTGGAACACTAATGCATTGTTGGTGGAGCTGTGAACTGATCCAACCATTCTGGAGAGCAATTTGGAACTATGCCCAAAGGGCTATAAAGCTGTGCATACCCTTTGACCCAGCAATACCACTATTAGGTCTTTTCCCCAAAGAGATCATAAAAAAGGGATAAGGACCTACATGTACAAAAATATTTATAGCTGCTCTTTTTGTGGTGGCAAAGAATTGGAAATTGAGGGGATGTCCATCAATTGGGGAATGGCTGAACAAGTTGTGGTATATGAATGTAATGAAATGCTATTGTGCTATAAGAAATGAGGAGCAGGTGGATTTCAGAGCAGAACCAGGAGAACAATGTACACAGTATCAACAACATTGTGTGTTGATCAACTGTGATAGACTTGATTCTTGTCAGCAATACAATGGTACAAGATAGTTCCAAAGTACTCATGATGGAAAATGCTCTCCAAATCCAGAAAAAAAGAACTATGGAATTTAGATGAATATTGAACCATACTATTTCTATTTTTTTTTTGCTTTTCTTTCTTGAGGTTTTTCCTTTTTACTTTGATTCTTTCACAACATGACTAATGCAGAAATATGTTTAATGTGATTGTACATATATAACTTTTATCAGATTGCTTGCTGTCTTGGGGAGTGGAGAGGAAGGGGAGGGAGGGAGAAAAATTTGAAACTAGAAAACTAATGTTGAAAACTATCTCTACATGTAACTAGAAAATAATAAAATACTTTTTTGAAAAAAGAAAAGTGTGTTGTTGTCCATCAGTTGGTTATTCAGTTATTAAACACTTACTATGTGCTAGCCACTGTGCTACACTGTGAATACAAGAAATGAGAAAAATAAAACCTGACCTCAATGAAATCACATTCACATGGGGGAGACAAACTGTAAATAACTAGGTATATACAAGACAATCACAGGAAAGGGACAGGTTGTGAGCTTTATATACCACATAAAGGAGTTTATATTTGATCCTAGAATAATGGCAGCCACTAGAATTTGAGTAAGGAGATGATATGGTAAGACCTATGCTTTCAAAAAAATCATTTTATTGGCTGAATAGAGAATGAATTGGCTTAAGGAGAGACTTGAGGCAGCGAGGATTATTTTTTATAGTTCAAGTGAGAGATGATGAAGGCCCGAACTAGGTTGGTCACTGTACAAATTGAAAGAAGAGAATGACTATACATACACACACATGTGTGTATGTGTGTGTGTGTGTATTATATGTGTGTGTATAAGTATATATATTTATATGTATGTGTATATAAAAAGGTTATAAAGATTTGTCAACTGATTAGATATGTGAGGAGAGTGAGGAATTGGGTATGACACAAAAGTTGCTAACCTGCCTAATTGGGAGGGTGGTATTGCCATCAACGATGACAGAGAGATTCAGAAAAAATGATGGGTCAAGGAACTGACAGGGGGGATAATTCTATTTTGGACATGTTGAGTGTGAGATATCTACGGGATATCTAGTCTGAAATGTTCAAAATTTAGCTGATGATATGTGAATGTAGAGCCAGAGACAGATAAAAATAGAGATTACCATTCAAAATAGTATAGAGGGTATAGGACAAAGTCTTGAGGGACACCCACAATTACTGAGTGTAACATGCAAAGGAGAATAAGAAGAAATGGGTAGATGAACATGAGAACCAGGAAAGAGCAGTATTATAAGATTTTAGAGAGGAGAAAATATTTGAGAGTAGAAGATGATTGATAGTCTCGAAGTCTGAAGGAGTTCAATAAGGATGAAGAATAGAGAAAAGGCCATTATATTTGGCAATTAAGAGATCATTTATGGGGCAGCTAGGTGGCACAAGGGATAAAGCACTAGCCCTGGATTCAGGAAGACCTGAGTTCAAATATGGCCTCAGACACTTGACACTTACTAACTGTGTGACCCTGGGCAAGTCACTTAACCCTCATTGCCCTGCAAAGAGAGAGAGAGAGAGAATTTATAACTTTAGACAGAGTTTCATTTGATTAATAAAATCAGAAGCCAGATTACAGAGTATTTAGAATCAAATGAAGGGAGAGGAAGTAGGGTCACTGAGTATAGATGAGTTTCTCAAGATGTTTAGGTGCAAAAAAATAAGAGAGAAATAAAAAAAAATAACTAATGGGAATAGTTAGATCATGTGAGTATTTTTTAAGGATAGAGAAGACATGGGTGTGGTTTTAGGAAGTAAAGAGCCAGTAGATACAGGAAGATTAAAGATGAATTAAAGGGTGTGTGTGTGTGTGTGTGTGTGTGTGTGTGTGTGTGTGTGTGTGTGTTTGTGTGTGTAAGGGAGAGGGGAGGATATGTAAATTGTTAAGAAGTTGAGAGGGAATGGATCAAGGATGCATGTAGAGGGGTTAGTTTCACCAGATAGAAGCCACCTCATCATCTGACACTGGAGTAGATAAGAAAATCTGGAGAAAATGTCGATTAATGTGAGCTGAGGAGAGGGAGCTATTGGCAAATGGCATATTTTTTTTTTAAATGAAGTACTAGGCAAGATAGCTAAGAAAGTGAGGGAGTGTGTACTATGGGAGGTTTGAGAAGAGATGAAACCATTTTGAACAGTCATAGTGAAGCATAAGTGAGCCGAATAGAAAGAAATAGAATGAGATTAGAGCACACAAATTTGGGGTAGCGCCAATCAGCATGATTTTGTAATTTCCTCTAGTTCTGTTCAGTAGCACATGAATAGTTATATAGGAGGTGGATGGTGGGAGAAATCCAGGGCTGAGGTGTAACAAGGTAACTGATCATATCTTGCCAAACCTCAACTCTGGATTTCTCCCACCATCTACCTCATATGCTTCTATTCATATAATGCTGAACAGAGCTAGAGGAAATTCTATTGTTGTATCAGACAAGGGGGACAAGGACTTTAAAAGTTTAGAGAAGAGAATAAAGTTGAATTGATTCACCAAGGAATTGAGATAGGGAAGAAAGGAGAGTGTAGCCAGTACAGAGATCTGGGAAAGGACCAAGGAATAAAAAATACGAAGGCCTTGTGAGGCTGAAGAATAGAGTTACAGTCACATGACCCAAGGGAAGATGGAAGGGATACAAGGTTATGATCAGATAAAGGAATTGCAGAGTTTGTGAACAAGGAAGTGGAATACTTGTGAGTGATAAGTCAGATAAAGGGTGTAACAATCTCTTTTTTGTAGGGGAAGTAGAGTGCAGGAGTAGGTCATAAGAACTGAGTAGATTTTGGAACTGAGAAACTAGAGTATTTGAGAGAGTGTCAGTATGGATATTGAAGTTCTCTGGTGTGAGAACAAGAGTTGGAGTGAAGAGAAAGATTTTAAACTAGGCAGCAAAATAATTGAGGAAGGACAGAAAATATCTGGGGTTGAAGGGGTTAATGACCACAAGGATATGGATTGGGTGATAAATTTAGATCATTATCTCAAAGGAGGAGAGGTTGGTGAGGGATGGTAGTAGGAGAGTCCACCACCCCTGAGACCAGTGAATTGAGTAGTATGAGAGAAAGCATAGTAGTACTGAAAATGGTGATGAGAGAAGCAGTGTTATCAGAAGGAAGCCAAGTCTTGCTGGAAGAAGAGAGTACAGTTGAAGGGGACAAGAGGCTAGGACTCAGTTGGGGATGAGGAATGGGGTTTCTACATGGGCATTCTGGAGTTCAGAAGCATTGGGACAAGTAGAGTATAAGAGGATGGGAAGATGAGGAGTTGTTGAGGGAGGCATGGGATCAGATGGTTCAAGGTTCTTCTTCAAGGTCAAGTGGTTATGTGAGGCCAGCCTCATATCAGGGAGAAGCAGGAACAGATAGGGGAGCCTGGTTAGGCTATGCTGAGATTGCACTAGAGAAGACTTTGGAGACCACAAAGTAGGTGAGATTTTTTGGGGGGCAGGGTAAGCAAACACTATAGAAAGCCTAGAGTCTACAGAAGTGTGGTAGGGGAGGCAATCAAGGTCTATGGAAGCTGGAAGGCAGATAGGAGAGTATAGTATGATGGTCACATAGCCACTGGTAAGACTGATGCTAGCTTAGGACAAGAGTGTAAAAATAAATTTCACTAAAAAGATCTTGAGGTAGAATCAGTTCAATTTTTAAAAAAATCAACCCTTATTAAGTACCTAATATAAAAAGAGTGCTATACTAGGCCCTGGACCACAAGATTTAGAGTAAGAAACCATAGAGATCTAGTCCAACCTGATTTTATGCATAAGAAACTGAGGCCCAGAGAGGTTACTTGCACAAGGTCATGTTGGTAGTAAATTGGCAGAACAAGAATTCAAACTGAAATATCCCTCTTGATGCCAAATTCAGTGTTCTTTCCAAGACATCACATAGCCTTTTCTGGAAAAATAAAAATTTAGACAAGATATAGTTCTTGTCTTCACATATATTAGAGTCTATTAGGGACATATGACACAGAAACAAATAACTATAATGCATAATTCATATAAGTGAATTAGAGAATTACAAAACAAAGGACTTTGTGGGCTCTAATGGGAGAAGATGACATTTCCCAGAATAATGTGATCTGAAGGCACATGACAGGTATTAAGCAAGGAGCTGCTGAGAAACAAGGAGATGAATTTGGAAATGAAAACAATGGCCAAGAATGAAACTGGGAGCCAGCAGCTGTTTTGAAGCTATGGAAGTGACTGGGACTGCAGAGAAACTTCCTCATCAACAAGGGACTGGGAAGTTGCCAAGTGACAATGGCTGGGGCTCTAACTAGAGATATTGAAGATGCTCTTGACTGAAGCTTGCAACCCCTCATTCCTGAGACTGTGATTAGCTCTCTCTTATTGGCCTTGTGACTAGTTAAGTGAGAGTTAGATCCAAACTCCTGGGGGTTGGGAAGAAGAATAAAATGAGACTTTGAGACTGTACTCACCAGGAATGCAGGCTATGATTGCTTTCTGTTGTTTTATTGTTCAGTTCTCTTATGAATAAATGTTTTTACATTTCAATGCCTTTCTAGAGCTTTTTTTTTTTTGCTAGCAGAAGAGTCAAATAATTGTCAACCAATCACATTAAAAATGATTTAACTAGGGGCGGCTAGGTGGCAAAGTGGATAAAGCACCGGCCCTGGATTCAGGAATACCTGAGTTCAAATCCGGCCTCAGACACTTGACACTTACTAGCTGTGTGACCCTGGGCAAGTCACTTAACCCCCATTGCCCCGCAAAAAAAAACCAAAAAAACAACAACAACAAAAAACAAAAAAACGATTTAACTAGGGAAGCTCGCTGGAATTTTTTTTTTTTTTTTTGGTGAGGCAATGAGGGTTAAGTGACTTGCCCAGGGTCACACAGCCAGTAAGTGTTAAGTGTCTGAGGCAGGATTTGAATTCAGGTACTCCTGACTCCAGGGCCAGTGCTCTATCCACTGCGCCATCTAGCTGCCCCCTGGAATTTTAAAATCTTGCTGAAGGAGGGATGGGACAAAATGAGTCAAACGGAGTATTAATTGCTTAGGACCTCCTAATAGGAATCTGGTACATATGTCAGAGGTTAGGGCCTTTCAATTCATCTCTGAGTGATGAAGTCTACATTTGGATTATTTCTACTGGTTTGGTGAACAGAGTCCATTTTCCTTTGTAATTAGTCTGTGTATATCCTATTGGTGAAAGGCTTTTCCTTACTTGTTTGTATCTGGAACACTGGGGAGATTCCAAGGCTGGTTCTGAGGTTATGGATTTAGCAGGAATTTGTGACCCATTACAGAGCAGATTTCAGCTTTTCCTGTAGACTTCTGACCAGGATTGTACTCCAAGAATATTCCCTTTGGGTAGGTCTTTGGGATTTCTGCTGCTTTTTGAAATACTTGTTCCATTTCAATTCTCTACAGAAAGTTTATCTTACTTATCCATGCCTACTGTTTGGATCACTCTGGGTATGTAAATTGGCCTTAGAGCTGACACACCTGCCACAGGGATGTGTCACCATTTAATAGTAAACACAATTGCTCACTTTTCTTCTGGAGGCCAGAGAGGATTATTTGATAGAAGGATATATAAGTGTGCCTACTAGTTAACATTTGAAAGCCATTGCCTATTTTGAAAGGAAAGGCTTCAAGATGTGACTTATTCTTTGTCTTCCAAGGCCCTAACTCCTTCTTTCTTCACCATTTTAAAGCAACTTTGACCAGAAATGCTCTTAAACTGTCTTTGAATTCCTACTATTAGGGAGGAAAGGATATAATAAGATATATGTATATATAATAAAGAGTTGGTGCTATAGTCTTCCAAAGAAGAAATTTAATAGAAATAAACATATACTCCTTCATTTAAGTTTCAAAAAAATGTGACAGATTCATCACTAGACAAACCCTTTGGTGTTCTCTGTGCCACAGGCAATTCATAGTCCAGCACAAGCCACAGACTTTTTTTTAATAGAATTTTATTTTCCAAAATATATGTAAAAACAAATTTTAACATCAATTTTTTTAAAACAAGGACCTACAGTAGCACAAGGGAAACACAGGCATAGTAGAAAAGTCACCCAGAAATACTGGATGCCCTATTCTTTTGAAATGAGGTATTGGCTGGGTTTCTTTTCTTTTTTTTTTTTCCTTGAAAAAACAACTGATTCTAAAATGATAGCATGATAATCCAGCCTACAAAACAGGGAAAACATACCAGAATTCCTTGTTTTTATATGCTGACTACAGATAGTTCCAACATGTGACTGTAGTTGGTGTAGTACTCAAGCTGTTGCTCGCATCTGGTGCCAAAGGGCCCGCGCATACCACTGCACCTCCAGCATTTCTCACTTCATTATTGTGGCAAAAGGTACAATGATCAGTTCCTTACAATTTTGGAGTGGACTTTCATATGCAGAAGAATACTGGGATTCTACATTCTACTACTTATGAATTCAAGTAATCTATGACTTACAGTAATTTGACTTGGGTAATTTCTATTTATGAGATTTAGCTAATACACCTATGTTATCAATTTTAGATCCAGTTTCTAGTAGAGATAAAGATGGGGATTGAACCTATAATTTCATTGCTATAAGGAACTCCCAGATAAAGTGACTCATTCTATCAGTGAGGGTAAAGACCTTTAAAATTTGTGTTCTTAGAGAGCTGTCAAGGGCAAGTTTGAGATATTAAGTGACTTGTCCAGTGTCATGTTGTCACTAGGTGTTACAGGGGCATTTGGAATTGTTAAATGCTACAAATCAGGTATTGATTTATTGTTTTGTTGATTGTCTACACTGAAAAAAGCTATGAAGAAAATGTTAATAATGTAGTTTAACTTAAAAGTGTGTACTGGTTATGTGTTTCTTTTTTTCTTCTTTTAGAAAACTGGTTGTTAAATATTTACCAGCACACCCCCTAGAGGTCCTCTTCCTGATTGTTTGGCTTCTGAACTAACATATCAAACTACCTCTC
Organism: Dromiciops gliroides; assembly: GCF_019393635.1. NCBI lineage: Eukaryota > Metazoa > Chordata > Mammalia > Microbiotheria > Microbiotheriidae > Dromiciops > Dromiciops gliroides. Next base: position 576,509,619 of record NC_057861.1, on the reverse strand, counting down.
TCTTACTAGGTTCCTAGTAAGCTGTCTTTAATGTGCAAGATGGCAAAGGTCAGGGATAGGAAAGAGAGGAACAAATTTGTCCAAAGGAAGTCACACAGTAATAACACAACTCTGTGATATCCATAGTTTTGTGTATTCCTGACTGACTTCTGGTTTTCTGACTGCTGATACTTCTATCAGTGTGGTGCTACAGAAAGAATAAAGGACTGAGATTTTGCATATGTGAGTTCTAACGCCAATTCTGCACTAAGTATGTGATGTTGATAAATCATGTAATCTCTGTTACTCACTTTATCATCTGTAAAGTAAAAGGATTGACTTCAATGATATTGAGAAAATCAAACATTAATTTGATATTTTAAATTTTATTCTACTCTATAACTGTTTCTGAATGAAGCTCATGAGTTCAAAAGTTGTCTTCCTCTCTCGTTAGATGCAAAAGTTTAGTTTTCTTATAGATCACTTTTTATTAAAGAAAAACTCTGAGCTATGTTTAGAGGTTCAGTGCTCTAATAAAAAACTTTGATTCAAAGGGAATTCTTATCTCAGCATCACCTGCAAATCGTCAAGAAAACTTGTTATCCCTCATAACTTAAGCTCTAGATAAATTTCATGACATCTGGATGCTATCTCAGAAGGCCTACAAGCTGACCTGGTACATTTCCAAAAGATGCACAGCCCATCCTTGCCCAATTAAAAATGGTTTTATCATCTCCTTCCTAGGAGCCAGGGAGTCCACTATTCCTGGTCCATTATCAATAGCCTCAGGATGCAGAAGGGTCCCATAAATCAATCAAGCATTCTTCTAAGACAGAGAGGGGTGGTCACTGGCCCATTCGAAAGTGGCCACTTTCCTTAATGTAACCAATCATGTTGTCCTCACCCCCATGATGCTGCCAACCCTATAACCAAACCTTGTTCTGTTCTTTGTTTGATGCTTATAAAAAGGATCTGTGGCTCTTCCTCTAGGAGTTTTGGCCTAACTGAGGCAGTCATTTGACCCACTTTATTAACAGGTTCACACCCTGCTAATAAACTGTTATCTTGCTCAGAGAAAACGTGCCTTAGTTTACCTTTGTTGAATTTCACTCACAACAATATCTAAGGTCTTGTCTAGTGCCAAAAATTCTGTGATAGCTTGACTCCATCACTCCCTTCCTGGTTCTTCAATGTGGATATAGTTATATTTTGCCGGCTCTGTTCATTGGTGTCTCCTTCTGATTATTCTCTTGTTTCTGATGCTTTGTCTTCACAAAGTTATTGCTCATCTTAACTATGCATCTACCCCAGACACAGACTATCCCTTGCCTCCCAGAATTGTAGGATTTTGACATTTATGGCCCTGAAGGTGGCAGGGAAGAGCAGAGTAGGCCTATGGGCACCATTACTGTCTGGCCCAGCACTCTCAAGAGCTGCAAACCAGATTAAAATGTGATTGAAAAATATTTAACAAAATAAATTAAAATACAATGGAATAGAATGTCCAGATATGGTTTTCTAAGTTAATATACAGACAACCCAGAAGAAATTCTTACGCATGGATTTGAATTTGACACATTGATAGTGACTTAGTCAGCTTCCTAATGTTCTCTGTCTTGGCTCTCTAGTTTGACTGGCTTCCCATCAACTCATCCCAAAATAATAGAACTTACAGCTGGAAGAAATTAGAGATCATCTAATCTCACTCCCTCAGTTTCCAGATAAATTAATTAAGTCAAAAAGAGATCAAGTGTTTTGTCCAGTGTCATATAGGAGTAGATAACAGAGCCAAGATTTGAACTTGGGGTCTTTCAACTTCAAATTCTGTGTTCTTTCCACCACACTTGAGTGAAGGAATTGAATTTAATTCTACCTTAGACAGGCCTTAACTGGGTGACTCTGGGCAAATCATTTGACCTTTCAATGCTGCAGTTTCCTTATCTGAAAAATGGGATTAATAATAACACCTAATAGATTGATGTGAGGTTTTATCTCCTTCCTAAGAGCCAGGGAGTCTGAGAACTATGTAATATCTATGTAAAACACTTTGCAAACCCCAAAGTACTATGTAAATGCTATCTGGTAGCTATGATGTCCTATTTTTTCTGGAATCTCAGCTCTATCCAACACAGGAACAGAGAAAGGGAATGGAGTTAATTGAGTAAATGGGGAGGGGGGCGGGGAACAAAAGAAAAAAAACAGAGGAGGGGAGGAAAAGGTATCAGACTAAGGAAGAGGTCTGTGATTATTAAATCATGAGATTCACTTTCTTAAGTAGAAAATAACCAAGGCCAGAAGGCAACTCACAGGGAAATCCAAAAAATATTTTGAACAGCTACAACAACAGCATTCGAATAATTGTATATCCACCCAATGTCATCAGAATAATAGAAATAATGCTGAAATTAGAAATTGCTATTCAGTTACATTTCACTCTCCATAACCCTGTGGACCATGACATGCCAATACTGTCCATAGAATGTTCTTGGCAGAGATACTGCAGTGATTTGATGTTTACTCCTCCAGTGGATTAAGGCAAACAGAGTTTAAATAACTTGCTACAGGTCACACAATTAGCTAGTGTCTGACATCAGATTTGGACTCAGGTCGTTCTGACTCTAGGCACAGACTTCTATCCACTGAGCCACCTAGATGCTTTTGAAGTTAGAAGGTATAGGTTCAAATTCTGGCTTTACCTCCCTTTACTACTTGTATGACAGCTCAGAAATCTGCAGTCACTATAAATCAGGGTTTGATTGCTTTGTTGATTTCTAAACTTAAAAAAGTTTTAATAATGCAGATTAAACTTAAAAGTGTATATATATATATATACATATATGTATATGTATGTATGTGTGTATACATATATACATATAGGTCCCCTCCAGGGACCTATAGCACCCTTTTAACTTGGAGTTAGGAAGAGTTGGGTTCAAATTTTTCTGTAAACACTAGCCGTATGACCCTGGGCAACTCTCTTAACCTCTGTGCTTCACTTTCCTCTTCCATAAAATAAAGGGGTTTAACTCTTCTTCTCTAAGTTTCTTGTGGAATCTCTATCAGTGATCCTATCATCTTTCCTTCTTCCTGCACTGGGATGAGCTAGTGATAAGTAGCCCTGTTTAATTTTGATAACTGAGCTCACTTGCCCTGAAGGAAAGCAGGGGAAAGAAGGATAAGGGAGGGAGCAGTGATGCTTGTCTAAATCTTGAGACCAAGTAGAAGGTACTGACACTGATGGAGATAGGAGACAAGCTCATCAAAAGGTGGTGAATCGGGGCAGCTAAGCAGTACAGTGGATAAAGCACTGGCCCTGGATTCAGGTGGACCCGAGTTCAAATCTGGTTTCAGACACTTGACACTTACTAGCTGTGTGACCCTGGGCAAGTCACTTAACCCTCATTGCCCCGCAAAAAAAAAAAAAAAAGCTGTTAAATCAGACACTTACTAAGGAAGGTTTCTCATAGCCTGTTTTATAAGGTTTAGGGATATTGGGACCACATGCAAAAAGAAGTTTAAGAGCCATAAGTAACTGTGGAGGATAACACCAAGATGACTGCCACCTACTAGGAGAACTGCAGCATGGGGAGGAGGAAGATGGCAGACAGAAGCTATCCATAGAGAGTGGCAGGAAGTGAAAGTTGCTGGAACAAGCAACAAGACAGACAAAGGATCTAGAAGGGAGAAGCAATTCAGCAGAACCCTACCTAAGGCAGTCCTCTGAGTCACAGAGACTGAACAGTTTCCTTGAAGGTTGTTCACTGATGGTAGAGAGAGTATCTAATGCCATTCTATGGGTTTAGAAGTGAGTCCTATTTCCAATACATTGTACATAAGACCAATATTTCATGTTTTTAATCTTGTGGACCTGTGCCCTTGAAAGGGAAGCTGGTGACTTTTTTTTGAAAGAATGTTAAATACCAAAGTTTATTAATTATTAAGAAGGAACAATAAGCCAGAGAAGTGAGACATTGGCCAAGTGTATCTGTGTCTTCCTTTTTAAGAGGGTACAAGGGTTATATATTTATTTGTGTACACTTTTTATTGGTATTACTATAAATCAACCAATGAACATTTATTATGCATTCATTATATGTAAGGTGTTGTGGATACACAAGTGGTCTGTTCCCTCAAGGTGCTCACTTTCAAAAAGAGTTGTAGCTTGTCTGATGTTGAGCAAGCCAATTAAACTCTCAATACCTGTAAGCAACTCTCGGAGACTATAAATTCCCTGCAAATTGCTGATCCAAACTGGCAGAAGGAATTTCTTACCCAGAGTTCCCTATTAGGAAGAACCTAAAACAAAAGATTGGAAGTTACTTAAGAACAAGGAGTGGGGGCAGCTAGTTGGTGCAGTGGATAAAGCTCTGGCCCTGGATTCGGGAGGACCTGAGTTCAAATCCAGCCTCAGACATTTGATATTTACTAGCTGTGTTACCCTGGGCAAGTCACTTAACCCTCATTGTCCCACAAAAACAAACAAAAATAAAATTAATAATGAGATAAATAAGAACAAGGAGCAACTCTTGCTTGCTTATCTTAATCACCTTCAATGTTATTGCAGTGCATTGCACAATAAATACTTAAAATATCTGATGAATGAATGAATTTCATATTTATTAAAGTAATTTTCATTTATAATTATATATTACATTTTGTGTTATCAGAACTTTATTCATAGAACTGTGAACTGACCTAACTGTTCTGGATAATGATTTGGAATTATTTGTGTTAATATTTTTTTTTTAATAATTTTTTTTTTTGCAGGCAACGGGGGTAAAGTGACTTGCCCACGGTCACACAGCTAGTAAGTGTCAAGTGTCTGAGGCCGGATTTGAACTCAGGTACTCCTGAATCCAGGGCCGGTGCTTAACCACTGCGCCATCTAGCTGCCCCCCTGTGTTAATATTTTTTGACTCAGTAATTCCATTACTAAGGGTAAACCCCAAGGAGGTCAAAGACAGAAACAAATTTCTAACATATGTCTATTTTGAACTTGACCAATAAAATTAAACATTTACATATATACGAAAGAAAAAGAAAGCGGACTGCATCCTGATTGCATTGTTATTATGCATAGCTTGATTTTAAAGTATATATAATAAATTCAGCGTGTTAGTTTCAAACTTGCCCTCCTTATTTGTGCATTCCTCTAAACTTCATTTTGTTCTCCTTTCTGTGTGTTTAGAAAAAAAATTATTAGCAGTCAACACTTTTTTGTGGTATCAAAGAATCCAAAACCAAGTGGGTATCCATTGACTGGAGACTCACGGATCAGACTGCTATGTGAAGTAAAAAATGAACAGGAAGAATTATGAGGAATTCAGGGAAAGATGGGAAGATTTGTGTAAACTAATGGCAAAGTGAAATTAGCAGAACCAGAAAACAATATACAGGACTACAACAATATAAATGGAAGATCGCTAACAAGATATTGAACTACAAGTCAAGGAGAAAAGCATATATTACACTGGAGAAAATGATGTAACATATTTCCCTCCCTTCAGCAGAGGGGAAGATGGGGAGGTTAAAACCAGAAGGCTGCATATATTGTCTGACACATTCACCATATTGGTTATATTTATTTAACTCTTTTTCTTGGTTACAGGAGAGGGGAGGAAGAGGAAGCAGGTGGAGTGAGGGAGGGATGGGGATAGTATATCCAGAAATGACTGTGATGTAAAAATAAAAGACATCAATAAAAGTGACTCTTTATTAAAAAGCATATATGGAAAGGGCACTGAAATGGAAATTAAAAAGCCATCCCCCCACCCACAGTGGGTACCATAATCCTTCCCTATTTTGGAAGTTCCAGAAGCTACTGAAAACTCTCCCTGCTGATTCAATCCACACTACCTCTCTTCTTATCAGTTAATAGGTATTGAGCTCCAGTTTCAGCTCTGGCACCAATAGGCTTTATGACAAATAATTTTCAGCTCTCTGGGCTTTAGCTGCCTCAACTGTAAAAGGAGAAGCTTAACCCAAAAGATCTCTAAGGACCCTTCCAGATTTTGTGTTCAGTAGCTCTAAGATCACAAATTCCATAACTTTGTCAATCAATGGCTAGAAAGTGGGGTTCAAACAAATATATCAAGTTGAGAGAGAGCTACAACTCTCTCCTTTTCATTGGAGTCCTAGGTGCACTACTGAACAATTAATCAGGCTACTTAAAAACAATTATATTGGGCTACAGGCCCAAAGAGGAGGAGAGGCAGTATATTCCTTTCCCTTACCCTTCCTAGGGAGTACAAAAAAGAGAATACAGATTATTGTGTTTGATGACTCTCATTGTATTGGAGGGAAAGGGGAAGAGAGAGAAAAATCAGATTTGTGATTTCCCTGAAATAAAGAATACCTGATGAGGAAACTTCTTTTTACCCTATGTTCATAGTGTCTTAGATCTGGGGCTACAAGTTCAATCTTCTCATTTCACAGACTAGGCTATTAAGACCCAGAGAGTTTAAGTGATATACCCAAGGTTACACAGGTACCAAGTAAAAGAGGCAAAATTTGAAGCCTGGTCCTCAATTCCAGAAGCAGTGTTCTTTCCACTCTACCATGTTACTTTTGTTGTATCAATTTAAACATTTTTTTAACCATTGTAATATTCATTTTTAAAAATTTTGAGTTCCAAAATCTTTCCATCACTCCAGCCCCTCCCCCACCCATTGAAAAGGCAAGCAATACATGTGAAGTCATGCAAAACATATTTTAGTATTAGCCATGCTGAAAAAAAAGGCAAGGAAAAATGAAAAAATTCTGCTTTCAGAATTCATAAGTTTTCTCTCTGGAACTGGATAGCATTTTTCATCATGAGTCCTTTGGAATTGTGAATCATTATATTGATCAGAGTAACTAAGCCTTATACAGTTGATTATTGCTACAATTTTTTTGCAGTTAATAGTATTTTATTTTGTCCTACCTCCCTAAGAAAGCAAGCAATCTGTTATTAGTTATACATGTACAGTCAGGTTAAACATATTTCCACATAAGTCATGTTGTGAAAGAAGAATCAGAACAAAGGGAAAAACCACAAGAAAGTAAAAACAAAAAAAGTGAAAATAGTATGCTTTTGATTTTGTTTGACTAATTCTTGATGTCTCATAGTCATTAGCTTTCACTTGCCTAATTCTAATTTTTAAGGAATTATTTTATTCAATTAGCTTTTGTACCTCCTTTTCCATTTGGCCTGTTCTACCTTTCAAGGACTTGTTTTCTTCAATGGATTTTTTCCCTATTTGGCCAGTTGTATTTTTTAAGGAATTGTTTTCTTCAGTCAATATTTGTCCTTCCTTTTCCAAGCTGTTGACTCTCTCTTACATAACTCTCATTTCTTTCCCCATTTTTTCTTCTACCTCTCTTATTTGAGTTTTAAAATCCTTTTTGAGCTCTTCTAAGAAGAGCTTGAAGCCAATTTTTGGGCTCAAGACCAATTCACATTCCCTTTTGAGGGTTCACCTCATTGTACTTTTCTGAGTTTGTGTTTTAGTCTTCCCTGTTGCCATATTGTCACTATTGTCAGGGCTCTTTTTTGTTTTTTCTCATTTTTAGCCTGTTTTGTGATTTATAAAGTTGAGCTCTAGTCCTGGGGCACAATCCAGCTTTTTGCACTGGGGGCCAGGAGCCTGGTCACTGGTTTTCTGTACGAGGGCCTCAGGGGCTCACACTTTGTTCACTGTATTAGGGTGGTCCATTGTAGCCAGGGTCCTGGGGCTAGCTGTTTGTCTTCTGTGCTGGGGTTGGAGGCCTTACAAATGGCCTCACAGCTGTGCCACTAGCCTGCTAAGCCAGGAGAGAAGGGCCTTTGTTGCTTATCTGTGCTGTGGCTAAGAACATCCTGCTTCCTTGCCTGGACACCATTTATACTGGGCTGTGCTCCCCTTTTATCCAAGTAAGATAGACCCTTCCTGAAGTTCTTCTAAATTACCTTTTTTTTTTTTGCAGGGCAATGAGGGTTAAGTGACTTGCCCAGGTCACACGGCTAGTTAAGTGTCAAGTGTCTGAGGCCAGATTTGAACTCAGGTACTCCTGAATCTAGGGCTGGTGCTTTATCCACTATGCCACTTAGCTGCCCCCTCTTCTAAATTATCTTAAGTTGGTCATAAATTCTCCCCCTCTTCATAAATTTGACAAGTAAACTATTTCTTGCTTTTCTAATTTGCCTATGGTATCACCCTTTATGTCTAAATCATATACACATTTTGACTTTACTTTTGTATGTGGTATAAGGCCTATACCTAGTTTCTGCCATAAAGTCAGAATTATGGAGAGGGGAAGAATTTATGACCAAAGATGAGATAGAGAACATTATGAAATGCAAAATGGATCATTTTGATAACATTAAACTAAAAAGGGTTTGCACAAGCAAAACCAATGCAACCAAAATTAGAAGGAAAGCAGAAAACTGGGAAATAATTTTTACAGTCAGTGTTTCTGATAAAGGCCTCATTTCTAATATATATAGAGAAAACTGAATCAAATATATAATAATACAAGTTATTAAAAATAAAAATAAATAAAAATTTAAAAAATAATTTTTTTAAAAGAATACAAGTTATTTCCCAATTAAGAAATGGTCAAAGGATATGAACAGGCAGTTTTCAGTTGAAGAAATTCAAGTTATCTATAGCCATATGAAAAAATGTTCTCAATCACTTCTTATTAGATAAATGCAAATTAAAACTACTCTGAGGTACCACCTCACACATATTCAAATGACTAATATGACAAAAAAGGAAATGATAGATGTTGGAGAAGATGTGGGAAAATTGGAACACTAATACACTGTTGGTGGAGTTGTGAACTGATCTAACCACTCTGGAGAGCAATTTGGAACCAGGACCAAAAAGCTATAAAGCTGTGACCCAGCAATTCCACTACTAGGTCTGTATCATAGAGGGGGTAAAGGGATCCACATATACAAAAATATTTATAGCTGCTTTTTTTTGATGGCAAAGAATTGGAAATTGAGGGGATGCCATCAATTGGGGAATGACTAAACAAGTTGTGTAATGTAATGGAATACTATTTTTCTGTAAGAAATGATAAGCAAGGACTCATGATGGAAAATGCTCTCCAAATCCAGGAAAAAAAGAACTGTTGAATCTGGATGCAGATCTTTGTTGTTTTTCTTTTTTGAGGTTTTTCCTTTTTTCTCTGATTCTTCCTTCATAACATGACTAATGAAGAAATATGTTTAATGTGATTGTACACATATAACCTATATCAGATTACTTGCTGTCTTGGGGAGGAGGGAGGGAGAGGAGGAAGGGAGAAAAATTTGAAACTAGAAATCTTACAAAAACAAATGTTGAAAACTATCTCTAAATGTAACTGGAAAATAATGAAATATTTATATGGAAAAAAGCTAACAGAGTTGCATCCTATTGCCTACTCAATAAAAATACACTTATCCTGAAAAAAATGATAAGCAGATGGATTTCAGAAAAACCTGGAAAGACTTATATGAATCATTGTTGAGTGAAACAAGTAGAACCAAGAGAACATTGTACGCAGTATCAACAACATTGTGTGATGATCAACTGCATAGACTTAGCTCTTCTCAGCAATACAATAATCCAAGATAATGCCAAAAGACTCATGATGGAAAATGCTCTCCACATCCAGAAAAAGAACTATGGAATCTGAATTCAGATTGAAGCATACTCTTTTCACTTTTGTTGTTTTTGTTTTTGTTGTTTCTTCTTTCTTGTGTTTTTTCCTTTTGTTTTGATTCTTATCTCACATGACTAATGTAGAAATATGTTTAACATAATTATAATGTATAACCTATAACAGATTGCTTACTAGCTTTGGGAGTGGGGAGGGTAGGGAGGATGGGAGAAAAATTTGGAACTCAAAATCTTACAAAAATGAATGTTGAAAACTATCTTTACATGTAATTAGAAAAAATAAAATTCAATTTTAAATAAAAATAAATTATCTTAAGCTGAAATTTTTTTCACTGCCCTTTTGTAGGTTCTACCACTCCAGAATCTTTTTAGGAGCTTGATTTTATGTTGTTTTTGAGGGAAATTGGAGAGGGCTGAGGGAACTTCCTGGCTTCTCTCAGCCATCTTGGATCTGCCTCACATTGCTACAATATTCCTGTTACTAAGTACAATGTTCTTCTGGTTCTACTCATTTCACTTTGCATCAGTTCATAAAAGACTTCCCAGGTTTTTCTGAACCCATTCCCTTCATCATTTCTTATAGCACAATGGTATTATATCATAATCATATACCCCATTTTATTCAAGCATTTCCCAAATGATGGGTATCCCCTCAATTTCTTTGCCACCACAAAAAGAGTTGCTAGAAATCTTTTTGTACATGTCAGTACTTTCCCTTTTCCTTTGATCTCTTTGGAATACATACAGACAATACAGTGGTATTCATGCTCCCTTTCCTAATAAAGGTTGGCACCTAGTCTTAGAGACAAAGTTGCATAAAAGGTTAAGTGATATGGTAAGAGTGACTTAAACAATGTGTTAGAGGCAAGACTTGAACCCCTAACCTCCTGATTCTGAATCCAGCTCTCTAGTTACCATTCTGTTTTTTGGTGTAGCAATAGAGATATTTTCCCTTTCCCCTCCCTTTCCTGTTTGTGTAACTGGGGAAAAGCATAATAATAGCTAACTATGCTCAGTATCATAGGATCAGAGTTTGAAGGGAGCTTAGAAGTCTTATAGTCCAACAGCTACATTTTGTAGATGAAGAAAAAGAGATTCAGTGAGGTCAAGTGAGGTGTCCAACATTACAAATGGCAACACTGAGATATGAACCAGGTCCCTGGGATCTAGATCCAGTACTATTTCCTTCCTAGATTAAGAAGGATGGAGCAAAACATATGAATAAGAAGTTGACAGTAGATAAATAAAAATTCAGTAACAAGGCAAATAGGTTTCAAGATTTCAAGACACTAGGCCTGGACAAACTCTATCCTGTGGCTCTGAAAGAATTGTTGGTGGATGGGATAGTTGAGCCATTGTCAGTAATCTTTGAATCATCATGGAGCATGACCGGAGATGGGCAAATATTCAGATTTGGAAAAAAAAAAAAAAGGGAAGCAGATGGGAGTCTGCAAACTGGAACCTAGTGAGCTTGACTTGAATTCCTGGAAAACTTCTTGAATATATTATTAAGGGAACAGTTTGTACACATTTTGCAAATCACTGGGAACTCATATGACCTCATCAAAAGGAAGTCATGCCAGATTCACCTTTTTCCTTTTTGTGACAGAATTATTTGAGTATTAGATCAATCGAATGTCATTTCAGTAAGAACTCCTCAAAGTTTCTCACATTATCTTTATGGAAAGAATGAAGGTATTCAAGCTAGATAACAATGGAGACAGAATCGGTTAAATGACAAGACCAAAATAGTAATCAGTAATAGTAATATCTGCTTGGAGAAAGTTTCTAGTGGAGTGCTCTACGGAATCTGTCTTTGGCCCTCTTATAGCAAGAAGGAGAAGTAGCATTTACATAGTGCTTTTAGGTTTACAAAGCACTTTATAGACAATAACTCAATTGATCTTTAAAACAATCCTGGGAAGCAGGTGCTATTATTATCCAAATCTTGCAGATGAGGAAACTGAGTCAGACAAGGATTAAGTCACTTAACCAGGGTCGCATAGCTAGTGCCATAGGCTGGGTTTGAACTCAGGTCTTTCTGACTCTATGTCCAATGCTCTATCCAGTTGTCTGACAATAGTTTGTGCAAAAACAGAATTGGGTATTTTAATGGACTCAGTAAAAGTCAAGAGTAAAAGATGATGACCCAAAAAACAACAGCAACACAATCAAAGGCACCATTAACAGAGGTTAGTATCTAGAGTGAGGGAAGTGATAGTAACAGCTCTCCTGCCTAGTCAGACTAGATTAAGAGTATTCTCTTCTGGACCCAACATTGGCCTGGATATTGACAAACCAGAGCATACACAGAGAAGGGTGAGCAGATGGTGAAGGGACCAAAGCCAAAGCCATATGGCAAAAGAGTCTAGTGATGTATAACCTAGAGAAGACTTAAGATCATAGGAAAAATTGATTTAGCACTAGAAAAGACCTCTTCATTTTAGAGGAGAAGAAACTGAGGCATAGAGACCTTAAGTGAAGTGCCTAGTTTTACAAAACTTACAAATACAAGTAAGTGTCTGAGGCCATATTTGAACTCAGGTCTTCCTGACTCTAAGACCTAGGCTCTAAGACCTAGTCTACTTAAGGGAAGAATGATATCCATCTCCAAATCATTGAAGGTATATTTGTTATATAGAAGAGGAATTGGCCTTGTTTTGCTTTGATCAGTGTGTTGAACTGGAAGTGGTGAATTGAATTATTTCAGGAACAGATTTAAGGGTCAGCTAGGTGGTGTAGTTGATAGAGCACTGGCCCTGGAGTCTGGAGGACCTGAGTTCAAATCCAGTCTCAGACACTTATTAGCTGTGTGACCCTGGGAAAGTCAATTAACCCCAATTGCTTTGAACACCCCTCCAAAACAACAAAAAGAAAACAGATTTAGATTCATTATATAAGGAAACTTCCAAAGAATTAGTTATCCCTTCCACATTTGTGATTTTCCCCATTGAAGTTTTGATATATCATGGATTGGCATAAGAAATTAATTGGGGTGGGGGGGACAGCTAGGTGGCTCAGTGGATAAAGCACTGGCTCTGGATTCAGAAGGACCTGAGTTCAAATCCAGCCTCAGACAGTTGACACTAGCTGTGTGACCCTTGGCAAGTCACTTAACCCTCATTGCTCTGCACATAAATAAATAAATGGGATTTTGGGGGGAGTTTGTGGAAGCTGAGAATGATACATGAAGGCTAGTAGATGACACAGAGCCTATGATCAAATACTTAATCCAAATAAGGTACTGTAAACATCCCATAAAAGAAAAAGAAAACAGACTTCTTCTCTGGTACAAAGGGAGGGCCAAAAAATTTTACATGGATTTTCCAGATCACAGGGACACTGAGCTCCTAATCCCAGCGATGTGGAAGCAATAGCTATAGAGCTCTTCAAAAGCGTAGAAGGCTGGTTCCAGATGAGGGGAGTAACTCATCAAGGGAGGGCTTCCCTTGAGTGACATTTGTCAAAATGTAGAGGGTATCCCTCTTCAGGTGTGGGCAGGAATAGATGACCTCTGAAGTCCTTTCCATTTCTGAGGTTCTGTGAAAAGTCTTGGACCTTGATTCGCAATCTTTCAAGTGCAGCCAATTTTGCAAGTATTTCAATACTGTGCTCAGCCAAGACAGACTCTGGCCCAGTGTCAGATAAAAATATAAGCATCCTCACATTTTAAGATGAAGGATACCTTTTACCCCCAATTTAACAATTTTACTGCTTTAAGGATTAACCACTTTTTTCTGTTTGTTTCACATCATACACTTGCTTATTGTACATTTTCAAAATTTGTATTTGCTACAGAATTGGAGGCAAAAGAACAAAACCCCATCACCTGTATCTCTACCACCCCAAGTCCAGTAGGCAGCAATCTTTCTTCCTTCCCAAAAAGTGGAATGGGGGGGACAAGGAGACCTGGTGGCAAGATAAAGGACTGTATTCCTCAACATAACCCTTCCCCAATTATATCATTTCTTTTTTTTCTTTTTTCTTTCTTTCTTTCTTTTTTTTTTTTTTTTGGTGAGGCAATTGGGGTTAAGTGACTTGCCCAGGGTCACATACCTAGTAAATGTTAAGTGTCTGAGGCCATATTTGAATTCAGATCCTCCTGAATCCAGGGCTGGTGCTCTATCCACTGAGCCACCTAGCTGCCCACCCCCAATTATACCATTTCGAGAGACTGTTAAACGATTCTTTCCACCCTCAACTCCTCTCAACCTGGAGGACTTTACTGGAATCATTTCCCTCCTCTCCTTGGGAAAATGAGGGAATAAGATATATCTCCTTCTTCAACAACACATTCTGGCAATCTGCTTTCTCCTTCCTTGAATTAGCAGGGGCAGCCAAGGGAGGTGGACATTGACAGGGGTTTGCAACTTCTTCCAGAAGTCGTAGGATGAGCTATGTGTGCTGTTCCCTACAAGGTGGTAGCTCAAAGGAGAGCAAATCCATGGAAGACTTGGGAGGTGTTCCTCATCCTCCTTATCTCCCTGTTGCTTCCAGGATCAAATACAAAATGCTCTGTCTGGCATTCAAAACCTTTTATAATGTAGCCCCCTCCTATCTTTCCTTTCTTCTTGCATCTTACCCCCCAGACATGTACTCTTCCTTCCAGTAACACTGGCTTACTAGCTGTTCCATGAACAAAGCACTCCATTCTCAGTACCTGGAACACTCTACCTCATCCACTCCACCTACTTATCTTCATGGCTTCCTTTAATACCCATGTAAAATTCTATCTTGTTGTTGAGTTATTTTAGTCATGTCTGACTCTTTATTGACCCCATTTCAGGGTTTTTTGGCAAAGATACTGGAGTGATTTGCCATTTCATTCTCCAACTCATTTTTACAGATGAGGAAACTGAGGCATACAGGGTTAAGTGACTTTCCCAGGATCACAGATCTCTTGCTGGAAGCCTTTTGTTACCCCTTTTAATTCTGGTTCCTTCTCTCTGTTAATTATTTCATTATTTATCTTGTATGTAGCATGATTTCCCAATTTATCCCAGCTAGGGTGGGAGGGGCAGGTGAGAAGGACCCTTTCGAGAATAACAGTGAGCCCTCTACCAAATATAGGGAGTAGGAATGTGGAGCAGAATTATTAACCCATCAAAACATTTAACTCTAAGACATATACCAGCTCTCTCCCAAGGAAGAACCTTGAGGGTTAAAGCGGTATTTCTCAGGGCAGGGACAGCTCCTTCCATGGGAGTTAGGTGCTGAAATGATAAAACAATGACAATTAAGGATGCATATCATTCCAAGTGTAATCATCATCTGAGGTTTTTCCACCACTATTTGGGCTTCAGCTTAGCAGCTCTTGTCTCAAACTGGGACACAAGACTTTGGAAAACCTTGACAACTTCTGGTTTCTCTCTAGGACCTTTGTCCACATTCACCCCTCCCCCCCACTCATGATATCCACTACCTCATCACTTCAGCCTGAGTTTGCTGCAGCCTCTAATTATTGGTTAGGGCTTGGGGGGTGGGACAAGAAGAGTGCAGTAACTGGGGACATGGTCCATGCGTGGTCCATGGTTATGCATGCAGAAGGAGGCTGGTGCTTTTAAATGTCCTCTATATACTAAAGCATCCAACCATGAGAAATAAAATTTTCACCCTGTTCCTGCCTCTGCCATTTTTACTATATGTCTCTCTCCCTTTGTACCTTAGGTTTCATACCAGTAAAATGAGAACAATGCCTACCCTCATTCAAGGCTGACAATATGATAGTACTGTGATTATTTTGGGAAGAAGAAGAGTTAGGAAAGTTAGTGGTACATTCAGAAGATCACAGGAGGTGTCATTTTAACATAGTGTATTTATTATTATAGTGTTTATTGTTGGGGGAGAGGGTGAGAAAGGGGGACTAAAAGGAAAGTGAAGCAGGGGAGGAGAAAGGAAACAACAGGTTAAACTCATTTTCAGAATTGCTTAGTTGAGATTCAGTTCATTGCCTTCTTTTTATCAGTTGCCAAACTATAATTTTTCTGATTATCACATTGTTCCCCTGTTCAAAATTTGTCAGTGGCTCTCAAATTTCTGCTGGAGAAAAAACAGTCTTCTTGGCCTGGCACTCAAAGCCTTCCAAAGCCTAGCATCAGCTTATTTAATCTTTGTTGTGTATTACTTATGTTCACCAACATGGGCTTAGTAGACCATTTTCCCCCATTTACTTCTTTGAAAAATTTCACTTTTCCCACTGTACTGCTGCATAGGATATTTTCCAGGCCTGGACATACATTTTTCCCATAGTAGGCCAGTTAACAACCTTCTCATTCTTCAGGGCCTATTCAGATGTCACATCCTCCAGGAAGGCTTCCTTGATCCTCCCAAATAGAAGTGGTCCCTCTTTCTTAGTTGTAATCCCAATTCCTTTGCCCTCTGGAATATCATATTGCATGCCCTCTGATCTTTTAATGCTAGATCTTGTGCTATCCTGACTGGGGCTCCACAATACTTGAATTGTTTCTTTTTGGCAGCTTGCAATATTTTCTCCTTGACCTGGGAGCTCTGGAATTTGGCTATAATATTCCTGGAAGTTTTCATTTTGGGATCTCTTTCAGGAGGTGATCAATGGATTCTTTCAATTTCTATTTTACTTTCTGCTTCTAGAATATCAGGGCAATTTCCCCTGACAATTTCCTGGAAGATGATGTCTAAGCTCATTCCTTGATCATGGTTTTCAGGTAGTCCAATAATTTTCAAATTATCTCTCCTGGATCTATTTTCCAGGTCAGCTGTTTTCCAAGAAGATATTTCACATTGCCCTCTATTTTTTTTATTCATTTGGATTTGCTTTATTGTGTCTTGATTTCTCATAAAGTCATTAGCTTCTATTTGCTCAATCCTAATTTTTAATCAATGGTTTTCTTCAGAGAGCTTTTGTACCTCCTTTTCCATTTGGCCAATTTGGCTTTTCAAGCTGTTGACTTTTTTTCATGACCCTCCTGCATCACTCTCATTTCTCTTTCCATTTTTTCCCTCTACTTCTCTTATTTTATCTTCAATGTCTTTTTTGAGCAATTCTATGGCCTGACACCAATTCATATTTTTCTTGGAAGCTTTGGATGTAGGAGCCCTGATATTGCTATCCTCTTCTGAAGGTGCACCTCAATCTTCTTTGTCACTAAAGAAACTTTCTATGGTCCTTACCTTTCTCTCTCTGCTCATCTTGCCCATCTTTTACTTGACTTTTAACTCCTTAAAGTAGGGCACTGTTTCCAGGCTGCACTGTCCCAAGATTCAGGGGGTCCCAGGTGGTATGATTTAAGGAGGGACAGGTTCTTCACTTGCCTGGCCTGCTCTCTGGTCCATAGATAACCCGAGACCAACTTACTAATTAACCAGACCGCAAAACTTTGTGCTGTGGTTGTTAGCTCCAACGAGCCTGCTCCCCTCCCCCACCTGGGCCACCACTACTCAAGCCTACTTCCTGGTTCCCAGCAGGTGTGAAAAACCCAAGTTCAACCTCAGCATAAGCAGATACCCCTGTAATCTGCCCCCTGCCAAGAGCTCAGCCCTCTCACCAGACCATGAGCTTAGTTCCAGATGACACTGGCGCTGCAGCTGATTCAGAGGCTCTTGGGGGGGGGGTCTCTTTCCCTGGCTCGGCCTGCCTGGGACTGAATCTGTGTCAGCATGACTGTGGGGTTGGGCTCCACTCCTGCCCTGGCACAGCAGCCCCCTCCTGCCGACCACATGTCTTTCTGCGGATTTTGCTGCTCCACGAATTGTCCTATGGCATTATTTGGAGGTTTTTTGGAGTGATCATGTTGTGAGTTCTGAGAGCTCATTGCCTTTTCTCGGTCCCTCTTTCTTTAAATTTCCCTCCTAAAGAGGCAGCTAGGTGGCACAGTGGATAGAGCACTAGCCCTGGAGTCAGGAGTACTTGAGTTCAAATCTGGCCTCAGATATTTAACACTTACTAGCTGTGTGACCCTAGGCAAGTCACTTAACCCCAATTGCCTCACCTAAATAAATAAATAAATAAATAAATAAATTTTTTAAAATAAATAAATAAATTTCCCTCCTAACCTCTTTTATACAGTTGTCATATTCTCAATTAAATTTATTTTGACAGATCTCATCAGTATATCAAGCATATCAGCAATCAATCAACAAGCATTTATTAAGCACCTTCTATGTGCCAGGCACTATACTAAATACTGGGCATACAAAGAAAGGTAAGACAGTCCCTGCCCTCAAAGAGCTTACAGTCTAATGGCATGAATATGCTCTCTACCTATGCAGATTTAAACATCCACAAGTGAGATATTTTAAAGCCTTTAGTACAGTGCCTGGTATGTAATAGGTGCCTAATAAATGCTTGGTTTTGTACTAATATAATAAATTCTCCCTCCCTCCTATAAGATTCTTATTTATCTTTCCTTAAATATTCTGTAGATGATCAACCCAAAATACTCTAGGCTTTTATCTGGAGCTTTCAGTATTCCTTAGATATCAGTGGAGCATGACTAACTGAATGGAAAATTTACCTTCTTTTCTCATCATCTATGTCCTTGTTGATGTCTTCTATGCTGTTTCTCATCCCTAAGTCATTGTTCCCAATGTGGTAGAACCTCATTAAATCCAACACATCTCTCTTTTGTCCTTTGAGTAACCTGACATTTTGATTCTTCTGAGATCATGTATTTCATGATTCATACCCATGTAGTATAATTGGGAGAATATTGGTGTAAAAGATGGGTTTTTGTATAAGGATTCAGATTGGAATCATTGAAAGCATTATATAATTTTCCATCTAATACAATCTGGTTTTTTCCCTTTTTAACCCTGGGCCCAGTTTACTGCCCATCTGCATTGCATATTCAAGATTATCTATTTGTCTGCCTGCTAAATGTAAATTTATATAAAATATATCCTATTTATATGTATATACCATGTATAACATTACATACACATATACATTTATATAAACTATATCTCATATACAGATATAGATAAATAAACTCATCAGACTGCCAATCCAACCACTTGTCATGACATTATGATGGAGACAGTTTGTTCATGCTTGAAAGAAAGAGAGCTAATATAATTTCATCTAAAATAAGTCATGTCATCCTAACCCATTTTCCTTTTTTGACATGCTTACTAGACTGATTGATCAGAGAAGAATGCCTGATCTTGATTCACTTGCTTATTATCCCTTTTTGCTAACCTAATTACAAGCCTCCTTGATCTAATCTAGGCCCATGTTCAGATGACAGACATATTTCCCCAGGACTTGGCCCCTACAGAAGCATTTTCAGCTTGGCAGAAGCAATTGGAACTTGTAGGGGGGGGTGTTCATCTGTTGAAAATGTGGGGTCACTTCTTCCTCACAATGGGGATCTGGAAGAGGACTTTAGTATTGTACAAAATAGACATTTAGTAAATATGGAATTGGACTGTTGAATTTGATAACAGTTTAGTGTGTCTCAGAATCATAGCCCTCAGAGGCAGCCATTTTAGACTCCCTTGCTGATTCAGTCAATCTGAACCTGTCTTTATCAGTAAAGAGGGATTGGGACCGCTCTGTCATCTATTAATCATTCTGTTGAATACACAAAAGATTTTTGGTAGCAAGGAAAATGCCTCATAAGGATGATGCTACTCTTACTTGCTTCAGTACATCAAGCCATGATTTCATCAATGCAGGTGCTGCTTTTGACACAGAGTACAATCCCTCAATAATTTGGTAAAAATATCTTCATGAGTTGCTGTGTTTTTAAAAAAATTCATCTTCTGGAACCTTTGTGAATTCATCCAGGCCAATCCTCATACAATAGATACAAAATCCATTGCTTGGGTCCATGCCCCAGATTAGTAGGACCTACCAAGCTTCCTCCATTCCTCAGCCATAGGCTTCAAGAACTCGTGTTTTTTTTTTTTTTTGACATGACAATGCATCCGAGGAGAATTTTGATATATCAGCAAAACCAGGAGTAGTGGCACATCTGAGTTGTATTGTGGCTCAGTGGAGAAGTACAAATAAATCCTGGAATAAATGGCATGTTCCACCCAGGAGGCTAACTTTAATGCATGAATGAATGGAAAATCATTTGTTAAGTTTTTACTATGCACAAAGCACAAGAGCAGCTATGTGTCATAGTGAATAGAGCCCTGGAGTCAGAAGGACCTAAGTTCAAATCCAGATTTATACACTTACTAGCTGTGTGATCCTGGACAAGTCACTTAGCCCTGATTCTTTCCCCAAAAAATGCCCCCAAACCCAAAGCATTGAAAATTGATTGATACATTTAAATATGTTTGCTTGAGAATGTCATTTTTATTGGTAGCATAGTTGATAGAGTTGTACTTTGAGTCCAACCTCTGACTGTTAACCTCTCAGCCTCAGTTTTCTCTTCCATAAAAGAGAAATAATAGAATCTGTCTCAGATAATTCTTTTGAGAATAAAATGGGATAAAGTGTCAAGCACTTTGCAAACTTTATTAGTAATGGCTTCTCTGAATAACATTCTTCTCAGGCTAAATGGTAAGAGTAAATTGTATGTTGATTATTGAAAAGGGTAGAATTTTAGAAAATCTCATATTGGGGATAAGGTAGTTTTTTTTTTTCCTCTAAGAACACAGTTCTAAAATTACATGTCAATCGGTCACCAAGGATTTATTAAACACCTACTCTGCAACAGATGTACAAATACAATGAACGAAACAGTCCCTGTTTCATACATAGTGACTGCATTTTGATGGAGGAAACACAAAGAGGATGTGTTAAAAAATATTATAAAAATGAATACAAATAAATACAAAGTAATTCAATGCAAGGTAGTGATGATGGAATGTTGTTTGTGAGGAAAGGAAAGAAGGCCAGTTTGGCTGGATCTGAAAATGTGGGAGGAGTAATGTGGTACAGTGGATAGAGCTTGGGGCCTGCAATCAAGAAGACCTGAATTCATATATGGTTCCTAATTTCTTAGCTACGATACCTGGGCAAGTCACTTTACCTCTGTTTGCTTCAGTTTCCTTATGTATAAAATGGAGATAATAATAGCACTTGCCTCCCATTTGTATGTATAAAATAAGATAAGAATTGTAAATACTTAACACAATGCCTGACACATAGAAAGCATTATATAAATGTTAGCTCTGATGCTGCTGCTGATGATAAGGTTTTTGAAATAGATTGAGGAAAGTTTGTGAAAGGCTTTAAAAGCTAAATAGGAATAGCAAGTTGTACATAACAGATCTGTAGTTTCACATGCAATCATTTTTTATGTTATGGAAAGGTTTGCTTTATTCCATAAGTTAAAAATAAAATAAGTAAATTTTTTAAATTTAAATTTTAAAATTTTATTTTTAAAAAATTTTAAAGCTAAACAGAAGAGTTTATATTTGATTCCAGAAGCAATAACAAGCTGCTAGTTATCAGTTAAGTAGAGAAGTAACCATCGTATCTGGGCTTAAGCAAAATTACTTGGCATCAATGTGGAGGATAACTAAAGTGGAGAGAGACTTGAGGCAGGGAGACTAATTAGGGAATTGTTGCTGTAATCTAGTTGATGCATATTGAAGGCCTGATCTTGGGTGGCAGCTGTGTGAGAAGAGAAAAGAAGATGTATACAAGAGATGTTGTGGAGATAGAAGCCATAACTGATTATACATGTGGGATTAAAGAAAGTAAAGAGTCAAGATGCTGCCACAGTTACTTATCTTGGAGAATGGAAGAATGGTAGTGCTTTTGACAACAATTGTCAAAACAACAAGCATTTATTAAGCATCAGTTATGTGACAGTTATGTGTACTAAGCTCTAGGGATACCAAGAAAAGCAAAAACAGTCCCTGCTTTCAGGAAGCTCTGTCTAATGGGAGAGACAACATATAAACAATTCTATGTAGACAAGATGTATGCAGGATAAATTAGACACAGGCATAGAGGGTAGACATTAACATCAAAGGGGATCAGGAAAGGCTTCTTGTAGAAAGTGGGATTTTAGCTGGGACTGTTTAAAAGATGGGTGGATTTGGAGAGAAAGATATGAGTTCAGTTTTAGATTTGCTAAGTTTGAGATATCTAGAGGACATCCCTTTGACATGTCCAAGAGGTAACCTCCAGATAAAGAAATGATGTTTATAGAGTGCAGATTGAAGCATATTTTTTCTCTTTTTTTCTTGTTTCATTTTCTTTTGCCAGCTAATGGCTAATGTGGAAATTTGTTTTTCATGACTTCATATTTGTAATTGGTTTGTATTTCTTGCCGTCTTAATGGGTAGGGGAGGAGTGGTAAAAGGGAGAGGAACTGGTTCTGAAAATAAAATAAAACTGAATGAGAAAAAGAAATATCCAATAGGCAATTGGTGATATGGGATCAAAGCTCAGGGGAGAGACTAGGCCTGAATATATGGGAGTCATGAACCTAGAGATGAGAATTAAGTCCATGGGAGCTGACTATAAAAAGAGTACATAGAGTGAATAATAAAGAGTCATGGGCATAACCTTATTTACTGTTTTCTTAACATTAACAAGCCATATTTATTATATAAATATTTATTATATTATATTTAAATATTTATTATGTAAATCCAGCCTATCATAGTATATAATTTTATGATATGTTAATTAAGCCTCCTTGGTGATATTTTATCTAATATTTTTACACTGTTATATATTAGGAATATAATTTATTTTTCAGTTTTGACTCTTCCTGGTTTAGTTATCAAGACCATATTTGTCTCATAGAAGAAATTGTGTAAAACTCTTTCTTTTCCTGTTTTTTTCAAACAGTTTATATAATATCGGAATTATTTGCTTTTTAGATATTTAGCAGAATTACCTTATAAATCCATTTGGTCATGGATTTCTTTTCTTTGGGAGTTAATTAATAACTTATTCACTTTCTTTTTTCTGAGATTAGGTTATTTAAGACCATAATTCTTGTTTTATTAATCTGAGTATTTTATGTTTTTATAAGTATTCATTAATTTCATTGAAATTGTTATTCTAATTCATATGTGAGTGAAATTGTTGCTAATAATTTCTTTTATTATTTCATAGGTTGTGAATTCACTTTTTTCACTTTTGATACTGGTAATTTGTTGTCTTTTTAAAAATAAACTTATTTAATGGTTTATCTATTTTGTTGGCAGAGCCCCTTTCATCTAAAATTTTGACTAAGAGAGATGAGATATAGAATGATAGCTTGAGGGGATGGCAGGGTCTAATGAAGGTTTTTTAAAGGATAGAGGAAATTAGGAATTATTTGAAATCAGTAGAGAATGAATAGATAGGGAGAGGTTGGGGATTAGAAAGAGAGAGAGAGAGAGAGAGAGAGAGAGAGAGAGAGAGAGAGAGAGAGAGAGAGAGAGAGAGAAAAGAGATGGAGGAGAGAGAGGAAGAATGATTGTGGTTAAAACCTGTTGGATAAGATAAGAAGGGGAGGGATAAAGGATACATCAAGGTTTGGTCTTGGCAAGAAAGCCCATCTCATTGTCAAAATGTATGACAATGAATACAGTAAAGTGAATGAAAGGAACAACAAATTGAAGCAAACTGCTGTATATTATAATCACCAGGGTCCCTTTCCTTACAGCAGTGGAGGGACTAAGGCACAACATTTGCATATATAGCCAGGAGTTAGTTTGGGTTTTTTTTTAATTATAAGAGAAGGCTCCCTAAGTGGTGGAAGTTGAAATTGAGTAAGGACTGGGAGAGAAAGGTACAAGACAGGAGAGAACATAACCTAAAACAACTGTGACATAAAAAACAAATTACAAAAATATCAATTTGTCTTCCAGGTGCATTTAATTATAACTTTTGTCTTTCTGAAGAGGAACATAATAATAGTAATTAGAAATTATAACATATGTCAATGGGAATACAACTAAGGTACATTGTGAACATCAGAATAAGTGTAAACTTCACTCTCTCACTCTTGCTTCACTTAGCATCAGGACTCACCTGCAGGTGTACTTAGTATTTTCATTTCCCAATCATCTGCAAATACTTTCCAGGACACACCTGGGTCCCACACCCTACTACCAATTTCCAGTCAGGCAGCAAATATAAAAGCATCTCCCACAGGCAAATAACCTTTGCCTCGGTCAATATCAGGTATAGCAGTCTCACATCACTACTCAATTAACCTTGATTTTATTTGCATAGCTTCCTTGGCCCATCTCTGACATTTGGCAATTGCTTTCTCTTTGGCCTATATTCCCTGAATTAGAGAATGACTTTCGTGGATATGAAGTAGAGTAGAAGGAAGTCTGCCACTGTAGCATAGTGGATGGAGGGCCAGACTTAGACGTTGGAAAGATGTGATGCATGAACTTGGCCAAGTGACTTAATATCTCTCATCCTCTTCCATAAATTGAGAATAATAATAGCAACTACCTCCAAAGGTTGTGAGGATAAAGAGAGACAATTATACATGTAAATCATTTTGCAAAGCTTAAATCACTTTATAAATGTTAGTTACTGAGACACCAGTCTGTAGTTTCTCCCTGAGATATTTTCATCTCCTCTTTTTAAATATGGTTCAGGTAGAAAATGTCCCTGGACAAGTTGATATCCTGCTATTATTTTTTTTCTATTTAATGTTTAACAGACTATTGTAAAAGTAGATAAAATAACTGCCTTTTGGTTGGATAGAAGTAATAAGCTGTGAGCCCATTCCTTGTAGGCTCACTGGAGGCATCCTTTGTACAACTCCAGAAGCAGATGGGACAACAGAGATGATGTACACCTCAGGCTATTCCCAATGATCTTGATCTCATCTGTGAGGGCTTTCTTTTTTATTCCTTGTAGCATGGAGATACCAAGTGTTTGGGGCTTAGCAATAAATATCAGAAACATTGGAACATCTAGGTTGCACAGTGGAGAACACTGGGCCTAGAGTCAGGAAGATCTGAGTTCAGATATTTAATGAGCTGTGTGACCCTGGACAAGTCACTTAACTCTGTTTGCCTCAGCTTCCTCAGCTGTAAAGAGCTGGAGAAGGAAATGGCAAACTGCTCCAGTAGCTTTGCCAAAAAACAAACAAACAAACAAAAACAAATGTGATCATAAAGTCAGACACAACTAAAGCAACTAAAAAATTGGAAACATTATTCTTAAGTTTTTATGGATCAATGTTATGTCTGGTTGATTATAGGCAAGAGTTTGGTCTTTGATAATGGTCCAGTTGCACTGAAGTTTATATATAGTTTGAGTTCTCCAAGATATTTTATAGTCTGTATTTGTAGTATGGGGATTTGTCATGATAATAATAACTAACATTGATATAGCACTTACTATGTGCCAGATACTATGCTAAGTGCTTTACAAATATTATCTCATGATATCCTTACAACAACCTTACAACAACCCTGGGAGGTAGGTGCTATTATTATCCCCATTTTACAGATGAAGAAACTGAGGCAAACAGGTGAAGTGAGTTGTCCAGGGTCACCCAGCTAGCAAATGTTGGAGGAAGGATATGAACTCAGGTCTTCTCGACTCCAGGTCCAGTGCTCTCTCCACTTGGACACCTAGATACCCATTGAGGATTCTGTAAAAGGTGGGGAGCTTCTGATGTAGAAGTCTAACCACCAGGGCATGCATTATTACCTGGAAGTGATGTGTTCCACAGTTTCTACTATTTCTTTGCATTGATCACAAAGTCCATGGCTCATTAAGGAAAACCTTTATGTGATTTCTGGTCTTGAATTGTTATTACAGTAATTCTTTCCACATTGCTGGTGTTGGGGTTGCATTGTAAAATATTTTTGCCCTCCCTTTGTACCAGAGAAGGTCTGAATTATCATAGTATTAACAGATAAAATATGTTGATATTATATAATACTATACATATATTTTATGCATTTCTAAGTTTCTAAACTTTTTCTGCATTATCTACCGGTTTTCATGTGTTTTCTGCAGCTTCCATAAAACTCCAACCCACAATATATTGAAACCTTAAAGGGGAAAGTCTCGATATGGAAGGAATAACTGCATTTTCATTTACACCCCTGTGAGGTAAGTATTACGAATATTATCTTCATTTTACAAGGTTGGAAACTGAGACTGGGAGGGGTGAAATGATTTGCTTATGTCAAAGGTAAGATTTGAATCCAGCACTTCCAACTTTAGTGATCCTTTCATTATAGCAAGTTGCCTCTTTTGAGCTTCCATAACAAAAGAAGGGAAATCTAAGGGGATGCCGCTGGGAGTGAAGATTAAGCAAAAGCTTGGTCCTGATAACCTGCAGATATGGACCCATAGGTGTTAATGAAAGGGAAGGCTATGAAAGATCAGGCCCACTTCTTTTTATAGGACTCCAAGTTCTTTTTTATTTATGGGACTCCAAGTTCTTAAGATTTTTAAGCTCCTCACTTTCAAATCATTTGTTGTTTTTTCTTCTATAAGACGTGTGGCAAAAGACTTTAGAAAACATTTTTTTAAAAAGGAAGAGTAATGGGGGTGGCTAGGTGGCGCAGTGGATAGAGCACTGGTCCTGGATTCAGGAAGACCTGAGTTCAAATCCGGCCTCAGACACTTAACACTTACTAGCTGTGTGACCCTGGGCAAGTCACTTAACCCCAATTGCCTCACTAAAAAAAAAAGAAAAAGGAAGAGTAATGGAAGTTATGCACTCCTTTCTATCAGGGGCCATGAACCAGCAGGGAAGGAGGTGGGCCCAGCCCTGGCCTCTCAGTACAAAGACAGCCAGTGACAGCACTCCAATGTGCACATGGGTAGTTATTCCAGCAACATGCTCAATGAAGGATTATAGACCCCATGCAATCTGGGTTTTAAAAAATCACCCAGTGGTTAAGGGTCTTGTGTTGTGTTGTTGGTTCGCTGATAGATGAACTATGCTGTGTTTTCTGTGTGCTTTAAGGATGACAAAGTGGAGATGAGTAAGTTTCCAAAATGAGGCGGCACAAAGGCAGGCCACTCGGATCCAGTTTTTTGGCAAATCCGCCTCACACGCTCCAATCCAATAAATCACGGAATTCAGCACATATGCCTGCTGTGTAATGAAGTTCCCGTCTCTCAGAGGGGAAGTTGGGAGCATATGCTCTTGTGGCTCAAGTCCACAGATGGGGCGGGATTCTTTGTGCAGCTGCCTCTGTGTGTGTGTGCGTGTGTGTCTAATCTTGGGGGGAGGGGGGGTTGGCTTCTGTTTTCCTGCTGCTTGAGTCAGGGCTTCTTGGTTGGGTCACTGGTTGCTTAAGAATGTATTTGCAGAATCTAGGCCTGAAGAAACAGGATTCCTAATTCTGTGATGATAGGATCAGAGAGGGAAGGGACCTGGGAGGCCAAGTCATCCAACCACATCAGTTTGTAGATGAAAAACCTGAGGCTTATAGAGGTTAAGGGACATACCCAAGGTCACACAGGTAGTAAGTATTGAAAGTAGGATTCTTAAATGTCTTGGAGAATAAGGGGTGGGGGGATCCCTGAGAGCATACTCAGAAGCAACAGCCTCCCATTCCCACTGAGAGAAAAATTAAAGAACCTGTATGATCCTGCCTAATTAAGGCTCAGCTGACATCCACAACGTGGCCCATTGCAAAAGAGTGAATCATCTGTTCAAAGCCAAGCTGGGCTTTCCCATAATGTGCACTAGTTGTTAGATAAGCTCTGGTGGGCTCAACTCATAAAATATCTCAATATCATGTTGGTGCTCAGATTTTTGCTTCAGGAATTTTCACAAAGGATAAAAATCTTAGTTGGTGCTTACAAAGTCTGTTGATAGTTAGCTTGGTTGGTTGGATGGAGGGTGGTGCTAATGAGGCCCAAATGATGACTTGTGCACCACTCTGTTGTCCTCTAGCCCCAGATCAAGCCTTCCTCCTCTGCTCACCGTCAGTGCCTCTGTAAATATCTGCTGGGGGTCCCAAAGGAGTCTCATTGAAAGAGTGGAATGATTCAGTGTCACTCCATCAGCATTGGTGGGAAAATAATGTCAATTACATGTGTTCCTCATTCAACATATAGCATATCAACTTCAGACTGAAAAATGGCTCACTTTTTGACCTTTGTTTTTGGGCACTATTCTTACTTACCTCTTACTGATGAGGTAATGAGATGGAAAGTCCCTTTTTACTTTGTCAGTTCCTGACATCCACTTATGGTTTTGCTTAGCTTGGATATATTGTCTTCATGAGGCATGTGCAAGGTCAACTTTATGAAATATTCATTAAACCTGTTTTGCTTTCCTTGGCCAAAAGAAAGTAGAATAGATGTCAAAGAAATGAGAATTTTCTTTTAAAATAAAAGCTATGATGTATGAGGCAGCTAAGTAGAGCTGCCAGGCCTTAAGTCAGGCAGACCTGAGTTCAAATCCAGCCTAGATACTAGCTGTGTGACCCTGAGCAAGTCACTTAACCCTGTTTGCCTCCATTTCCTCATCTATAAAATGATCTGGAGAAGGAAGTGGCAAACCAGTATCTTTGTTAAGTGAATAAAATGGTGTCACAAAGAGGTGGACATGACTGAAATGATTGATGACATGCTGTATGATCTTGGACACAACCTCAGTTAACTGGACTGGACCCCAGTTTCATCATTTGTAAAATGTGACTTGCTGAAAGGAAACAGCTAAGTGCTAGACCTTAAGTCAAAAAGACCTGAATCTATTCCTGCCCCAGATACTTACTGGCTATGTGAAGTTGGGGGTGTGTGGTTGGTGCTGGCTAGAACCTGCTCTTGGGTCTGTGTGTTTATATCTCAGAAATAGACAAAGGCTATAAACCAGGAGAAAAATGGTAATAATGGAAATTAGACTCAAAATGTGTCCTGAGTACATTTTCTACCCCAGAGAGTCAGTTGTTAAATATTTACCAGAACACCACTGGCAGCTAGATGGCTCAGAAGGTAGAATTCTTCAACTGGATTCAGGAAAACCTGAGTTCAAATCTAGCCTCAGGCACTTGGTAGTTGTGTGACCCTGGGCAAGTCACTTCCCCTCTGTTTGTCTCAGTTTCCTCATCTGTAAAATGGAAGTAAAAACAGCACCCACCTTCCAATGTCATTGTCCAAATGATCTAATAAATTAGTAAGTCGTTTAGCACAGTACCTGGCACATAGTGAGTACTACATAAATGTTAGCTATACTTATAATTGAGGGGCAGCTAGATAGTACAGTGAATAGAGAACCAGGCCTGAAGTCAGAAAGACTCAACTTCATGAGTTCAAATCCAGCTTCAGAGACTGTGACCCTGGGCTAGTCACTTAATTCTATTTACTTCAGTTTCCTAATCTGAAGAAGGAAATACCAAACCATTCCAGTATCTTTGCCAAGAAAACACCAAATGTGGTCATGAAGAGTCAGACATGACTGAAACTGGACAACAACAACATTCTTATAATTGCTAAAATAATCATCAATGTGTATGACCCTGGCCAAGTCACTTAACCAAGTCTCTCTTCCTTGGCTTCCTCATCTTTAATATGAAGGAGTTGGACTCAAAGCCCTTTAAAATCCTTCCTAGCTCTAAATCAATGATCCCATAAAAAGAAGAGGATTGGATTAGACCTCTACAGTTTCCCCCTCCCCCAGCCCTAAATTCATGATTCTCTGACCCAGAACCATGGTTATTCCATTTTTTTTCCAGGATGTTGATGTATACCACATGTAGCCAGTGCTCTAAGGAAGACAACAAAGTCTAGTGGTTGGAATATGGGCCCAGGAGTTCTGCATTTCAATTCCCCCTTTGGCCATTGACTCATTGTGTAAATGTCAGCTTCTCTGCACTGAAGCTTCTCCAATGAGGATGATAACGGTTTCCTGGAAAGAGGCCAAGAACACTGACACTTATGAGGAAGAGGACATCAACAGAATAAATCATTTCCAACAACTGGAGGAATTAACTGAGGGACAAGAACAAAATAAACATATATATGTAGAGAGGAATAAAGGAAAGAAAAAGACAAGTTTGTAGGCAAGCAACAAGAAGATTGAAATGTATATGTGACCTTGGGCAAGTCCATCCCTCAGCGACTCAGTTTCCTCATAGGTAAAATGTGTGTGTGTGTGTGTGTGTTTGTGTGTAGAAGGAATTGAACTGGCCCATTGGATCATAGATATACAATTAGAAGATACCTTGAAAATTATCTAACCCAACCCCCTCATTTACAGATAAGGAAATGGAAACTCACACAAATAATGTATCAGGGGCAAGATTTGAATAGAAGTCCTGAGGAAGTAGTAGAGCTAGTATTAGAACCCGAGTTCTCTGAATCCAAATACAGCATTATTTCTGCTCTACCATATTGAGATATGTTGACTTCTAATCAATCAATCAACAAGCATTTATCAAGTACTTACCATGTGCCAAGTAATGAGATAAGATCTGTGGATACAAAATCAAACAAACAAAAACAGTTCCTGCCTTCAGGGAGCTTACATTCTAATGGCAGACATGGTATGTGTATATATAGGTACATCCAACAGACATTAGGTAACTTTAGAGGAGAAGGCACTAGCAGCTTAGGTAACTGGGAAAAGCTTATTACAGAAGGTCTACAGAAGCTCTGGGATGTCTGGAAGAAACCCAGAAATTCTTTTTTTTTTAACCCAGAGATTCTTAAAGGGAGAGATGAGGAGGGAGAACATTTCGCAGCAATGGGGACAACCAGTGAAAAGGCACAGAGAATGAGAAACAGGGAGGATGGCTGGGCCATAGCATACATAGAGAAGAGTGATAGGTGAGAAGACTGGATAGATAGGAAGGACCAAGCTTTAAAGAATTTAAAACACCATCCAGAGGACTTTATATTGGATCCTTGAGCTAAAAGGCTGCCATTTGCTTTTATTGAGTAAGGAAAGGGTGGTATGACATGGTCATACCCTTACTTTAGAAAAATCACTTTGGCAGTTGAGTTTGTAGAGTCTTGAAGAAGGAAGAGCAATTAGATTGTAGTAGTCCAGGTGAGAGAGAAACATGAGATTTAACAATGGATTGCATATATGGGATGAATGAGAAAAAAGAATTTGAGGATGACACCAAAGTTGTGATCCAGGAGACCAAGGAGGGTTAACATTAACAATATATGGGATAATACGGAATAGGAGCAGCCATGTGTCCCTGTAGATAAAGCACTGGTTTTGGAATCAGGATGACCTGAGTTCAAATTCAGCCTCAGACACTTACCAGCTGTGTGACCTGGAGCAAGTCAACCCTGATTGCCTCAAAAAATAATAGGAAGTTCAGAATAGGGGTGTAATAGAATAAATTCTGTTTGGGAAATGTTGAGGTTAAGATGCCTACAGGAAATCCAATTTAAAGATGTTCAATAAGAAATTGAAGTCCTAGAGTTCAGAGGAGACACAAGAGCTATACATATATTATCTACCTACCTACCTACCTACCTATCAATCATCTATCTATCTAGAATATAGTTCTAGATTCATATAAATTTGATCCTGTGGAGTTTCAGCTCTATGATCCTAAATGCCCTAAAAGGTCGAGGAAGCTTTAGAGCCAGCCTTGGACATCATTTAGTCCAATGCCATCTTTTCTGGATGAGGATGGTGTGGCTAGGAGAGGGGCCTTGGGTCATACAAGCAACTAGGTAGCAGAGCTAAGTTTCAAATCCAGATCCTCTGACTCCAAATTCAGGGGGTTTTGTATTATACCTGAGTAAACAAAGCCTGTTCATATCCAGGAGAATAGTGATAGTTACAGCTAAAAATCAAAAGGAAAACAGGAGGAGTAGATAAAGCACTGGCCCTGGATTCAGGAGGACCTGAGTTCAAGGTCAAATATGGTCTCAGACATTTGACACTTAACTAGCTGTGTCACCCTGGGCAAGTCACTTAACCCTCATTGCCCTGGGAAAAAAAAGGAAAACAGGAGGAAGGAAAAATAGCTATAGGTTAAAAGTCTGGTATAGTAGAAATAAGGCTAAATTTGGCTTCAGAGGTCTTGGGTTCAAATGATAGTTGTGCCACTTGGGCTTTAGGATCATAGATACAGAACTGGTGGGGATTTTAGATATGGCACAGTGGATAGAGTGCTGGGCTTAGGGTGAGGAAGACCCAAGTTCAAATCCAGTTTCAGAAACTCACTAGCTGTCTGACCCAGGGAAAGTTACTTAGCCATTTTCTTCTGTAACATGAGTTAGAGAAAGAAATGGCAAACTACTCCAGTATCTCTCTCAAGAAAACCCCAAAATGGCATCACAAAGAGTCAGACACAACTGAAAAGGACTGAACAACAATTCAAGTCCCTCATTTTACTGATGATAAAACTGAGGTCAAGAGCAATATAAGTGATTTTCCCAAGGGCACACAGAGAAGTGACAGTACAGTATGACATTGGCCAAGTCACTTAATCTATCCAAGCCTCAGTTGCCTTATCTATAAAATGAAGGGGTTGGACTAGCTGATCTTTAACTTCTTCTTTTTTTTTTATTTTTTTTTTTTGTGAGGCAATTGGGGTTAAGTGACTTGCCCAGGGTCACACAGCTAGTAAGTGTTAAGTGTCTGAGTTCGGATTTGAACTCAGGTACTCCTGACTCCAGGGCCAGTGCTCTATCCACTGCGCCACCTAGCTGCCCCTCTAGCTGATCTTTCAAGTCCCTTCTGAGTCTATATGTATAATCCTATGAGACATTCCTGAAAAAGGAGAATGTAGAAAGGCACACTCATAAAGTAAGACAGAGAGAGAAAGGGAGGGAGGGAGGGAAGGAGAGAAAGAGGGAGAGGAGAGAGAGAAGGAAGAAAGGAGGGAAGAGCAGAGAGAGGAAGGGAAAATCAACCATGATGAGCCGGCTCTACTGTATTTGAAATCAGAAGACTCAAGTGCCAATCCTTTCTCTGCCACTTATTTAACTGTATGACTTTGGGTAAGTAACTTTTCTGAACCTCAGTTTCCTTATCTGTATATTAAGGCTTTGTTACACATGTGACAAGGATATTGTGAAGATCAACTGACTTAATACCAGTAATATGCTTTGTGTAAATAGCTATACAAATGTGAGTTATTAGGATTAGTATGATCATTTGTTGATTTCCCTAAGGCACTCTGAGGAGAACAGGGAGGCTGATGGTGGGAACTGGAGTGTGAGGCCAAGGAAATCGTCAGCCTGCCGAACCACTTTAGAAATGATACAGCATGAGAATATGAGCCAAAGGATAAGTAGGCAAATGCTCATAGAGGATTATGTGATTATATAATTACTAGGGAAGATTCAGAGAGAGGAATATTTGCAGTATTTCAAATGCCAAAGATGAAGGCACATGATGCAAGCTTTGGAAAGGGATGGAAAAATAAATGAGAACTATACTAGAACTTTGTAGTAATATCCCCAAATAGGCTAGGAATTTTTTTTAATACCATACCACACAACTGCTTAAAAACAAGAAAGGTGGCTAGAAAAGACCAGTTAAGTGATTAGGAGACAATGTAAAATTTTAAATTAACCATATGGAATAAAGTAATCATGTCATGCTCAGTAACAGGGTCATTAATCCCTTTGGGTCCATATTGACTTAGTTTTAAAATGTAAGTTTACTTATGTTTTATTGTATTTTTATTTATTTTGTTAAATATTCCCCAATTACATTTCAACCTGGTTAGAGCCTGCAGTCAGGCATGTTATGAGACCCTCCATGTTTGATTTCTCTGGTCTAGAGCAGGGCTTCTTCAACTTCCCCACTCATACCTCCTTTTCTCTCAAGAAATGTTTACTCGATCCAGGATATATAGGTGCATAAAATAGGTACACATAACCCTTTACTGTTGCCATATTTTTTCATGACCCCCATATTCAGTTACCCCCACAGTTTAAGAAGCTAGGGTCTAGGTTGGTGAGGGGGCTATAAATAGGACTGGGTAGAATGGTGGAAAGAACTAGATTTAGAGGTTGAAAGGATTTTAGAAATGATCTCTGGTACTTTAACTCCCTCATTTTAAAAATCAAGAAGCTGGCACCCAGAACATAGGAATGATTTGCTGAGCTCACACTTGGTTAGTGAATGGCAAAGCTGTGATTCGAGCTCAGGATTGTACTAAGACTCTACATCCCCTGTTCTTTCTTAGGAAGTTCTCTATCCTTGAAGGAAGAGAGGAATCATTTGGGAAGTCAGAGGAAAAGGAAAGCTATACATAAAAGTCATAGATTCATAGATTTAGTGCTGGAAGGGACCTTTGAAGTCATCAAATCCAACCTTAGCAGATGAAGAAACAAAGATGTCAAGTGATTCACCCAAGGTCATTCAGGTTCTAAATAGCTGATCCAGGATTCAAACCCAGGTCCTTTGACTCCAAATACAGCCTATAGGCCTTAAGGGATCAGGAAATGTTTCTAGAAGTCACTTGAGGGAAAAGGAAAGGTTGGCAGTGAGTCTACAAGGGCTACTCTTGCTTCATTTAAAAGATTCCCCCAGGTCCTTCCTTTCAGCTGAATCTCACCTGCTTCCTGCTGCTATAAATAAATAGGAGCTGATTGCTTAAACTTTTCTCTAACTATTGCTAGACAACAGTGCCTGGTAATGAAAATTAACAGATGCATCCTTTGCAGTTCAAAAATTCATTTCTGTGCCTCAGTTTCTTCATTTGTAAAACAAAGGGGTGGACTAAGTGTGCTGAAAGTAGTGGGAAGTGAACTGGCTATAGAGACAGGGTCCAGATTCAAATACTGTCTCAGACCCATGT
Organism: Dromiciops gliroides; assembly: GCF_019393635.1. NCBI lineage: Eukaryota > Metazoa > Chordata > Mammalia > Microbiotheria > Microbiotheriidae > Dromiciops > Dromiciops gliroides. The sequence goes on along the minus strand of NC_057861.1, from coordinate 576,475,402 downwards.
GATTCTGAACAAACCCACTAACCTTCCTCAGTCCTGGGGATCAGGGAAGTAAATGACCTTCAAGTAGTTATTTTTCCTAACACTACTTTCAGTGTATCGTTCATCTGGAGAATCAAAATCTTTCGTGACTCTCCTTTCACCAGAGTGTCCTTCATGGTCTGGTATTCAAAACCATTTAGATAGTGCCCTTGCCCATACTCTACCCTCTATAGATTTCTTTCCCAACTTTATCTCTTAGTACTCTCCACACAAACTCTCTGCTCTGACATGCTGGTTGTGTCCAACTTTTCATCACCCCATTTGGGGTACTCTTGGCAAAGATACTAAAGTGGTTTGCTATTTCCTTCTATAGCTCATTTTACAGACGAGGATACTGAGGAAAACAGGAGACTTGCCCAGGGTCACATAGCTAGGAAGTGTCTCAAGCCAGATTTGACTACAGATCTGGCACTCTATTCACTGGGATACCTAGCTGCCTTCTCCAGAAAACATATTCTTTACTGCTTTGAAGCCTTTCTAATTCCATTCTGTCTGGTAATTCTACCACCACTTTCCATTGTCCTACCCCTACTAAACATACATGACATTTCCTCATCCTACTCATCCTGCAAGGACCAGTTCACATCCCTTCTCCTCCAAAAAACATTTTTAACCACACTCTGCTTCCTTCTGATGCTGCTTCTCCAATCTCAAGGCCATCTGCCCCCAGTGTCCTATCCCCAGCTGTGGCTGCCCCACCCTTTGGCAGCTGTTTGATGACGCTCACGATGAGAACTTATTCCCTATCACGGTTTCATTGAATGACCACAGTGGGAGGCAGGATGTGTAGAAAGATAGGCAGGGCTTGGAGAAACTTATTATGTCTTCAGTTCTATGCCTCCGCAAGGTACAACAACAACAACAGAAATAAAAGGCAAATAAAATCGGCAAAATATAGTTTCTTTTCTTTGTCCTGACCTTCCATCACCACCACCATCTCAGCAGATCATTGATTTGGGAGGGGGTGGGGTGTCGGGGCAATGAGGGTTAAGTGACTTGCCCAGGGTCACACAGCTAGTAAGTGTCAAGTGTCTGAGGCTGGATTTGAACTCGGGTCTTCCTGAATCCAGAACCAGTGCTTTATCCACTGCACCACCTAGCACATTGATTCTTTTTTGTTTGTTTGTTTTTTGGTTTTGGTTTGGGGGTGAGGCAATTGGGGTTAAGTGACTTGCCCAGGGTCTCACAGCCGGTGTCAAGTGTCTGAGGCTGGATTTGAACTCAGGTCCTCCTGACTCCAGGGCCGGTGCTCTATCCACTGTGCCACCTAGCACATTGATTCTTTTCTCTCTCTCTCTTTTTTTTTTTTTGCAGGGCAGTAGGGGTTAAGTGACTTGCCCAGGGTCACACAGCTAGTAGGTGTCAAGTGTCTGAGGCCAGATTTGAACTCAGATACTCCTGACTCCACTGCGCCACCTAGCCCCCCCTCCCCCGCACATTGATTCTTAAAGGGAAATGTCATGGCTCAGTTTCATCTATGCTCAGCTCAACGTTTAAATTAATTTTACACTTATTCTCAAGCTTATTAATGCCTTGTCCAGATGGCACATGACTTTAGGTAATTTACTTGAACATTTACAATATGCCAAGTACAACGGGGGAGGGAGGGAGGTCATACAAAGATGCTCTCTAGTAAAAACAACTTATCTATAGATCATAAAGATTATAAAATCTTTTAAAAATGGAAACAACTCTATAAGGTAGATAACAATAGCTAACATTTATATTGTGCTTTAAGATTTGCAAAGCCCTACCCTTTGACCCAGCAATTCCACTTTTAGGTCTTTTTCCCAAAGAAATCATGGAAAGGGGAAAGGGACCCACATATACAAAAATATTTATAGCTGCTCTTTACGTGGTAGCAAGGAATTGGAAGTTGAGGGGGTGCCCATCAATTGGGGAATGGCTGGACAAGTTGTGGTATATGAATACAATGGAATACTATTGTGCTGTAAGAAATGATGAGCAGGAGGAGTTCAGGGAAACCTGGAGGGTCTTACGTGAGCTGATGATGAGTGAGATGAGCAGAACCAGAAGAACATTGTACACAGTATCATCAACATTGAGTGTTGACCTACTGTGATGGACTATATTCTTCTCACCAATGCAATGGTACAGAAGAGTTCCAGGGAACTCATGATAGAAGAGGATCTCCAAATCCAAGGGGAAAAAAAAAAGAACTGTGGAGTATAGATGCTGATTGAACCATACTATTTCTTTTGTTTTGGGTGCTGTTGGTTTTTTTTTTTTCTATTTTGAGGTTTTGCATTACTGCCCTGATTTTTTTCTCTTATAACAGGATTAATGCAGAAATAGGATTAATGTTATTATGGATATATATATGTGTGTGTATAGATATATATATATGTATATGTATATAGATATATAGATATAACCTATATCAGATTACCTGCTGTCTAGGGGAGGGGGGGAGGGAGGGGAGGGGAGGGGAGGGAGGGGAGGGAGGGGAGGGAGGGGAGGGAGGGAGAAAAAACTGAAATTGTAAAGCTTGTATAAACAAAAGTTGAGAACTATCTTTACATGTAACAGAAAAAATAAAATACCTTATATGTAAAAAAAAAAGATTTGTAAAGCCCTTTATAAATTATTGCATTTGATCCTTACAATAAGCCTATGAGTTATGTGCTATTATTATCCCTCATTTTATAGATGAGGAAACCGAGGCCATGTGACTTGCCTAAAGTCATACAGCTGGTGTTTAAGGTAGGATTTGAACTCAGATGTTTCTAAACCTAAATCTCATGTTCTATCTACCTGGCTGCCACAGGTAACAGAAATATTATTAATTCCCTTTTACAAATGAGACTTAGACATGTAAAGCAAGTTCACAGAGCTATTAAGTGGTAGAGCTAAGATTCTCCTGACTTAAAAGCTAGTGCTCTTTCCACTCTTGGTAGCTTACAATCTAGCTGGGGAGATGAAATTTGTACAAATAACTGCTATAAGGTAAATAACCACTATCAAGTATTGCATGTTGAATGCCATATGAGCAGTTCAATGTTCAATCAGTGGGTATTTATTAAATTACTTCCATGTGTCAAGTACTGTACCAGGCATTTGGGAAACAAAAACAAACTAAAAGTTATTGCTTTCACATTCTATACTACACATAAGTAAGTATAAAATTCATACAAGATTAAAAACATAAAGTACATAGAAGGCAATGGCTTCCCTGGCTTCTTTCAAGTCCCAACTGAAATCTTATCTTCTCTCTGAAGCCTTTGCCAATCCTTCTTAGTTCTAATGCCTTTCCCATGATAATTATTTCCTATTTTTCCCATATAGAACTTGATTGCTTGTTGTCTTCCCTTTTAGATTGTGAGCTCTTCAAGGACAGGCATTGTCTTTTGCCTCTTTTTGTATCACCAGTATATAGCCCAGTCAGTGCCTGGCACACTGTAGGCACTTGATAAATGCTTACTGGCTGACTAACAGAGAGGGGAAGGTATTAGTATCTTTAGGGATCAGGAATGACTTCACGTAGTAGATGGCCCTTGAGCTGTCTGGTTAGGACTCAAAGGGGCAGAAGTAAGGAAAGAGTGTATGAGCATGGGCAGTAACTTGTGCAAGGCTTGCAAATGGGAAATAGAACATTGTTTTCAAGGACCAGCACATGAAGGGGAGTGAGCAGATTAAGTCTTCAAAGGTAGTATGGAGTCAACTTGTAGAGGAGCACTTCTAATTGGGGTGATCAGGGAAATCCCCACAGAGGAGATATCTGAGCTAGGTCTTAAATGATAAGGATTTCAGTGGGAAGAGATGAGAGATGACATGAGTAAAGTTGTTGTTTGTCCTTCGTTTTCAAAGAGGACCAAGGCATTGGGGTGATGTTGTGACTTGCACTGGATTGGATTTAAGTGAGGGAGGACTGTGCAAGATCACCAACCTCACCCTCACCCTCTCCTCCAGAGCCATCTGGGTCTAGTAGCTATATATATATATCAGGACAACTGGAAATGGCACTGGATGGGTTTTTTGTTTGTTTGTTTTTTTAGTGAGGCAATTGGGGTTAAGTGACTTTCCCAGGGTCACACGGCTAGTAAGTGTTAAGTGTCTGAGGCCGGATTTGAACCCAAGTACTCCTGACTCCAGGGCTGGTGCTCTATCCACTGCGCCACCTAGCTGCCCCCCTGGATGTTTTTTAAGGCAATTGGGGTTAAGTGACTTGCCCAGGATCACACGGCTAGTCAGTGTCTGAGGTGAGATTTGAACTCAGATCCTTCTGGCTTCAGTGACAGTGTTCTCCACTGAACCACCTAGCTGCCCCCATGAGTAAAGTTATGGAATTGGGAAAGCACAAAATGTGAGCAACAAATTAAACAAAGGACTGATTTGGCCAGGGTAGAGGATTACTGTAGGAGGGTATTATGAGATAAGTCTAGGAAGGTAAGTTTGCCTCATCTCTGAAACTGAAATAATGATTCTGCTCCTTTATCTCCCTAGAGAGTTGGAAAGGAAAACCAGGTAGAGTTTATTAAAAGGGTTGTGAGCTACCAAACATACAGGAAGTATTACTCACAGAATCTGTTTATTGGAAGGGACTTTTAAAGTAATCTAATATAATCGTTTCTGTTATTATTCAGTCATTTCTGTCTTGTCTGACTCTTTGTGACCCCATTCTGGGGACTTCTTGGCCAACATCCTTGAGTAGTTTGCCATTTCCTTCTCCAGCTCATTTTACAGATGAGGAAACTGAAGCAAATAGGATTAAGTGACTTGCCCAGGGTCACACAGCTAATAAGTGTCTAAGGCTGGATTTGAACTCAGGAAGATGAGTCTTCGTGATTTCTAAGCCCAGTGCTCTATCTACTGAGCCACCTACCTGCCCCAATCTAATCATTATCTCTTCGTAACATCTTTGGCAAGTTTATATCTAGGTTCTGAAAAATAATGTCTCAACATTCTTCAATTTAGGATCACCTTCAAGGCAATTGCTAAGACTGGTACTGCCTAAGAAATCTAATGTCCCATCTTCTCATGATCCTTGTTGCTCTCCTTGATATAAGCTCCAGTTTGTCAAAGTCTTTCTTGACATGTTCCCAGATCTGAGCATGCTTCTACATATCTGACCAGGGCAGAAGACAATGTGACTTTGACCTCCTTCTCTCTGATCATAACATGTCTTTTAACATAGCCCAAATCTCATTAGCTCTTATGGCAGCCATATCTCACTTGACACATCAATCTTCTAGAACCCCCAGCACTTTCCCCTAAGAACTATTGTCTGGTTATATATCTTCTATCCTGCATTTTCTTGAGACTCCATTACATATGAGGTTGGGGTTCTGGAACATTATTCATGAACTCCCCTCCTTGGACTATGTCTGTACATGTGGGCTCCTGCAATGTGCTTCTGGAGGAATTCTCTTAGTGCTCAGGCTACTGGGAAAAATCTACTCTCAGCAATTTCCTCTTAGTCCTCATGAAAGCACATTTCTTCCTCCAACACATTGAAAGTCACTATCAACTGCTTTTAGAGGAGAAAGAGGGAGAAATACTTTCCCCATGCCCACCCGCATTGAGCTCTGGAAGATAGGTGCAGAGGAAAGTATAAAAAGACAAAAGTAGGGTCAAAAAATGATGAGATTAGTCTGCCCTTCTTTATGGCCAGCATTGAAGGGTGACTCCTTAGCCTGAGCCCCAGCCACCCAGATATATTAGAGGCAGTCCAGTCATTGAAAAACAGTCATGAGTTATTTGTGTCCTCAAAACAATGTACACAATGATCATGCATGCCTATGCTCTTTAGGTAGATTCCTTCTTGGCTTTGGACAAAGTCTCATGTCATGGAAACCCATTAAATTGATTAAGGATTCTCGTAATGAATACCCCCTTATATACTTATCTCTATTAAAGTGCTGTTAAGAGCCAGCTTGGCATTCTGGGTAAAGTCCTGAAGTTGAAGTCAGGAAGACAGGTTCTAGTCCTATTACACATTAGCTGTGACAATCAAATTGTCTAACCTGTCAGTGCTTCAAGGCAGCTCCAAGAATACAAGTTTCAGACAACATGGACGGAGGGAATTTTCACTCTAGGATATTCTTTACACTAATGAAATTAATGAAATCATAGTAGAGATAGATAGATAGGGAGAGAGAGAGAGAGAGAGAGAGAGAGAGAGAGAGAGAGAGAGAGAGAGAGAGAGATGATGGATAGGAGCAGGTTAAAAACTATGAACTGAAAACAAATACTTGAAAGGACAGTTATTTTCTAAAAGCAAAAGATAGTAACTATATGTATGTACATATGGGTATATATAAACATATATGCTATAGTTTGTTATATAGAACATATATATATATTATCAGATTTGTGGTACATATTAGGCTAGTATATATACATTATAGTACATATTACACAGCAGATTATATATACATGTGTATATATACAATAATATATATGTATATAGTATATACTACAGTATAGCATACATGAAGTACTCAACCTATCCCTGAAATCAAATTTTTGGTGCTGCAGAACAAGTAACACTCCTCTCCATAATTCCTCTTGTATCTAAATCACTCACAGTAATTGTGGGGGGTAAACACCTTCCATGTCTCTTGTTTCCCCAAGTCATAGGTTCTTTACTTTGCTCCTATGGTGAGGGGGGAGGATGTGTATGTGTGTGGAGAGGGGGGGAGAGGGGGAGGAGGGAAGGAAAGGGAGAGAGAGAGGGAGAGAAGGGAGAAGAGGGACAGAAGGGGTAGACAGAATATATATATTTCTATATACATTTCCATATATTTATATATATATATTTCTATACACACATAGTCACTATCTTTTGATTTCAGAAAATGGCTATCCTTCCAAGCACTTATTTCCCATGCACCATGTTTGACTTATTCCCATCTACTTAGTAGTGCCTGCTTTCACAAGAAGGTAGCCAGAAATAGGATGCAATGTTCTAACAGTTCTTTTAGGGGTATAAATAAATACATGTAAAACTTTTCTTAATTGATTTTACTGCGAGCATGAACAAAGTCAGCCTATCAGTCTGCCTAGCAAATGGTATGCAGAAAACAGATATTTGGTTGGTATCCATTTACTGACCTTTCAAGCTTAAATTTAGTACATCATGACAGAAAAGGCACTCTCTCTGCCTTCATTGCAGGGCAAGTCTGGCATACCAGGAACAAAGCTAGTTTGGGAGAGAAACAGAAAATGGTGAACAGATGCTACAACCCATCAGCTGCTCTGATGGATTCTGGGATCCTTTCATGGCCTGTGTCAAATTTGGTGGCAATATTTTACTGGACTATTAAGGGCCATAGTTCAGTCCCCTCACTGCAATGTTTTAGCAAGAAACACCAAGTGCAGGCAGTTTGATTTCAGGCTGTTCTCTATGCAGAAGTGGGGGTTGGGGGTGGGAAGGATGGTTTTCTGCCAATGGCAAAACTGGGTTATAGTAATAAAATGTACTGCCAGGATTTCTCCTCAGGCAGAGCCTTCCTTCTAGCTGCTGGTTGGTAAGCTTGCCTTCTCATTTATTTGCAATTACTCTATACAGACAAGATCACACAAGAAGCCTACAGTGATGCTGTTCATGGAAAATCTTACTGAGTCTTCATTTTCAATAATGGCCCTAGTAGAGATGGATAAGAGAGCCAGAATTATGACATTCTCTCCCGCACAGTAAATCAAGACTAGGATAATTAGATTTTCCAGGTGCTTAGATACCATGGTACTGGGAATTATAAAAATACATAGATAAACATTTTCATCCATAGGGACCAAAATACTGTTGTAATAGGTTTGGTAGGGAAATCTGCCTTGTGGTCTTAGAAAAAGCATCAATTCTTTCCATTTTTTTTCAAAAATAGAAAACATAATGAAAGTCAAATACAAAGGAAAATATCTGACTCTTGAATTAGTAATGAGTTCTATAGGATATTTTAGAATAACAAAGAATGAAAACTAGAAAATATATCAGCCTGAAGTCAAAAGAAACCAAATAAATCACCAAGTCATTGAAGAAAATTTTCAATATCTTTAATATTATCCTTGAAGGACAAACAATAGCTATTCAGATTTATATTTGTACCTTCCCTGCCTCCCTCTCCCACCAAATCTAATCTACTGCAGCAAAAAATATTTGGTAACTACTGACATTGTAGCCAACTCCTAACTGTTCAGAAGTGAATTATATGGGGGTAAATTTATGGACAGTATTCAGAAAATTCTACTCCTGCATAGATTCAACCAATGCCTGAAGGCTTTCATTTGATTTCTATTTTGTAGCCCAAAGCAGAGTAGTTTGTTTCTATATTCTGATGGATCTCTGGGAAATCATCCTTCCTTCCCACCCCATGGATCATGAACCCATGACTCAACCCTTTTGCCCTGATTTTTGCTGTGCCTGGCTTTAGCTAAATGCTTTTCTTGGCTTTAAGTTTAGTTCAATAAACAATTATTAAGTACCTGGATGTCCCATAGGCATCTCAAATGCATCACGTCCAAAAAAAAGAACTCAATGGTCTTTCCTCCCTGAACCCATCTACCTTCATAACTAACTTATTGTTGTCTAAAGCACTACCATTTTTCTAGTTAACTAGATTCACAACTTTAGAGTCATCCCTGACTCTTTATGTCCACTCATTAACCAAATCTAATAATCTGCCAAATTTTGTCAGTTCTTTCTTCTCAACATCATTTCTATGCATCCTATTCTCTCTAGTTTCCACACAATAATTGTAGTCCAGGCCCCCATCACCTACTGCTGGGACTATTTTGATCATGCCCTAACTGGCCTCCCTGTAACTATTCCCTCCCTCCTTCCATGTTTCTTCCACATAGATGCCAAATTAATATTCCTAAAGTTTAAGACTGAGCATGTCATTCCTTTGCCCAAAAAATTTCAGTGATTTCCCATTGCTTTCAGGATAAAGTACAAACTCCACGGTTTGTCATTTAAAGTACTTCACAATCTAGCTCCAGACTACCTTTCCAGGCAGATGATATATTATTCTCCCTCCTACTCTATGCTCCAGGCAAACTGGACTATATTCTGTTTCCCATTCCCTGTCTCCATGCCTTTGTGCAGGCTGTCTCCTATCCCTGTAAATGTTACTTTTCAACCTCATCTCTTAGAAAACTTAGTTCCCTTCAAAGCTCAGCTCAAGAGGTCCTTCCTTCAACAGGATTTACCTGATTACCACAATTGTTAGTTCTACATTTTACACTCCCAATCACTATGCATTTATACTGTATATCCTGTATTTACTTATTTATCTGTAAACATATTCTATCCTGCTATTAGAATATTAGCTTCTGGAAGGTAAGGGACTATCTTGGTTTTGTATTTTTATCTTCAACATCTAGCATAATATCTCATATATGTTAGGTTCTTTTTTTTTTTTTTTTTTTTTAGTGAGGCAATTGGGATTAAGTGACTTGTCCAGGGTCACACAGCTAGTAAGTGTTAAGTGTCTGAGTCTGGATTTGAACTCAGGTACTCCTGAATCCAGGGCCAGTACTCTATCCACTGCGCCACCTAGCTGCCCCATGTTAGGTTCTTAATAAATGTTTAGTGGTTTATTGACTGAATATGTACTAATCACTGAAAATACAAAGAAAAAAGGACCCTTGTGGGTAGGGATCTGGGGTGATTTCAGCGGGATCCAGTAAAAACCTCTGTAGTCCCTTATCATGAAGACTCTCCAAAGCTCTGAATGATTCTATGGTTTATAAGTAACAACATGGTGAATTGGATTAACCCATTTCGATTCTTACCTCATTCACTTATGTGTACCAGTTTACCATTCCCTTAAAGAGCATTTTAATGTTGCATTAGCCATAGGCTGCCTGTCTTTGATCCCATTTTCATAGGATTACCATGATCCTGAAGGTCTTGTTATTTTAACACATTAGTAAGATTGAAAAGACATGAATTTGACTACAATGAGAAGAAATATAAGGTTTGTTTCTGCAAAACATTTGTCATTGACTGTGAGGATTTCAGGACAGCTTGTAAAGCACATGCCCAGGATCCATGGTTTTCAAATGGCCTGACATTTGCACTGTAGAACAAAAATGTATGTACCATTCTGATCATCTGATTAAGCTGATGAGGTATGATTACAGAGTAAGAAAAAAGAACAAAGGAGCTACCCCAGTGTAATGTTCAGAATGCAAATGAAGGTATGTACATGCAACTAACCATCTGTTGGGATTCAGTTTGTGTTTGAATGTCAAACCCTCATGGGGCTTTGGAAACATTTTGATGACAGGCTGAGAAACTGCAAGATCAATTTTTAAAGTGAGAAGTGGTGAGGTGTTTTTTGGTTTGTTTTGTTTGGGTTTTTGGGGTTTTTTGCAGGGTAATGAGGGTTAAGTGACTTGCCCAGGGTCACACAGCTAGTAAGTATAAAGTTTCTGAGGTCATATTTGAACTCAGGTCCTCCTGAATCCAGAGTGGGTGCTTTATTCACTGTGCCACCTAGCTGCCCCGAAGTGGTGAATTTTTTATCTAATCACTGCATGAATACCAAAATGATTGTGCATATGATCACGATGATTTTGAATCTCTGTACAAACAAACCTATAATGCTTGTTGTCATGAAGGAAAAATATATTTGTAACAACCGGGCAATTACTTTCTGCTTATACCTTCATTAAAGATTTTTTATTAGGAATTAAAGTCAATTGTTCACTGATGGGGACCATAGTTGCAAACACTGAATGGATTTGTGAACCTTTAAGTGAGAACTACAGTTACAAGCAAATTATATTCTATCAGCTTTATTAATATAAACTCAATGCTTAAACTTTCTTTTGAAAGAGATTCATAAATAGTCTTTTGATGGTTCTGCTTTCTAATAGATATTTGACAGAAACAGCTTGGTGTAGTAGCTGACAAGTCAGTATTGGAGACAAAAAGACCTAGTTCAAGTTCCACTTCTGACACATATTGGCTGGGTTTAGCCTTTGGGTGCCAGGGCAACTCTAAGCCTCTAAGTTTCAGAATAGTTGTGGATCTGCATTAGGAGAGGCAATTTCTTCACTGGGAATTTCCTATACAATGAAATCACAAGTTTGGAAAAGCACACACACACACACACACACACACTGATTCTGGTAGTAAAATAAAAAGCTAAAGGTACCATAAAGAATGCTGGATTTAGGGGCAGCTAGGTGGCACAGTGGATAGAGCACCGACCCTGGAGTCAGGAGGACCTGAGTTCAAATCCGGCCTCAGACACTTAACACTTACTAGCTGTGTGACCCTGGGCAAGTCACTTAACCCCAATTGCCCTACACACACACACACACACACACACACACACACACAGAATTCTGGATTTAGACTCAAAGGGCCTGGGCTGAAATCTTGATTCTGTGTGTCCTTGGGCAAGTCACTTAAGCTCTCTCAGCCTCAATTTCTTCATCTATAAAATAATGACTCTCTAGTAAATGACCTCTAAGTTCCCTCTCAGCTATAAATCTATAATCTAATGAACACCTAGAAGGAGAAATCTTGGACACAGTAAGCACTTAACAATTGCTTCTTAATTGATTCAACAAGATTTGACACGATAGAATTGACAAGATTGCCAGGTAAGATACGCAGATGATAAGAAAAAAGTTATATCATTTTGAATTTGTTTCATTCTATAGCTGGGAAACTCAGAGGTTTGCTTTTCTGGGCTAATCTCCTGTATAATTGATCTATATGAGATAATACTTCCATTTACACATATTAAAAATTAGCAAAGGTGAAGCTTTCAAACAAGGAAACTACAGAGAATTCTTATAAAGTTATCATGAAAAATCCTTTCTAATGAGGGCCTAATTGAGCCCAGAGTCAGAATATGAGTTGATAATCATCTACCTAAGAGAAGGCACATGCCCAGAGTCTCAGAATGGTAAGGCATCTCATTACATGTTCCAACATGAAGCTGCTGCAAAGGTAAATCATTTTGGCTTTTTAAAAAGCCCTCTGCCTAACATGTTTCAGGGGGTTTGCGGTAGGGGAATGATTCTCTTGTGGCATTTTCCTTTCTTTCTCTCTTTTTCTCTTTCTCTTTCTTTTGCCACGACTGATGTATTCTAGTAAAGACATTTTAATATTATTGTTTTCAGGTATCAGCTCACCCTGTAGTATTGGGAAGACATGCCCTTTTTATCACACCCACTCCGTAAGGCAATGGACCTATAAAAAACAAACAATACCAAAACAAAACAATCCCCAAGTCTAAATGGCTTTACACCTTAAAATTCAAGGTGAACTAGAAGTCTTGATATGGACCAGGACCTGGGGTGAAATGTCATAACTCCTTTTCTGCAACAATTGATCGCACAAAACAGAAGCATTGCTAAGATTCTTAAGATTTTCTCTATGCTGGTGACAGGTGTTAGTGAATCTAAATAGCAATTAAGGGCATTAATAGTACCTTGGAGCCCAGGCTCGGTTAATTTACCTTATGTAGGAGAGAGGTTTATTCCCAATGGTCGTTGGTTTAAATGTTATGGTAAAATGCTCTAGAGACAACTTCCCAACTCCCTAAGGGAAATAAGGCAAAAAATGAAAGTACCTAGGATTATTTTAACCAGGGTGGAACTGGCCCAATTTAGAAAGTTGTGAAACTGTGAATTGGCATAAACATTCTGGAAAGCAATTTGGAATTATGAAAAAAATGCAAAAATGGCTGTATCTTTTGACCCACAGATTTCACTGCTAGGCATATGGCCCAAGAAGGTCACCGACAAAAAGCAAGTCTCCATATGTGTTAAAATATTTATAGCAGCACTTTCTGCAGTAACAAAAAAGAACAAGAAGAAAAGTAGATGTTCATCAGTTGGGGCATGGCTAAAAAAACTATGTTACATGAGTATAATGGAATATTGCTATCTAGTAAGGAATAATGAACATAAAAAATCATGGCAACTGATTCAAAGTGAAGTAAGACCTGTGAAGACAATATATGCAATGATTACAACACTGTAAATGGATAGATCAAGACCATGAAAACTGAAGTTGTCCAAAGAAGATATAGGAGAGGATACCGCCTCCTGATCCTTTGCAGGGGTTGGAGTCCATGAGTATGAAACATTGCATTCATGACTTTTAAAAAATGTGTTAATTAGGTTTTGCTGATTGTTTTTCTTTTTTTAAACAATTATTTGTTAAAAGATATGGCTCCCTGGGATATGAGAGGAAAACGGAGGGTTGGCAGAGATACAGGGAAAATATAGGTACTATATAAACAGTATCATTAAAATTATATATCATTAAAGTCTTTTTTAAAGGGAGGTTGGTTGAATCTGACAGGTTCAGAGGCTCCATCAGCTGGTTTCCAGAACAAGCAAATTAGTTTATAGAATGCAATACTACCTCTGTGGCTGGCTGTGCCCTAGCTTACTTCTAGAACAGTGGTTCACCAATGTTTTTGATCTCAGGTCACTCTTTTGGGGGGGGGGGACAATGAGTGTTAAGTGATTTGCCCAGAGTCACACAGCTACTAAGTGTCAAGTGTTTGAGGCCAGATTTGAACTCAGGTCCTCCTGAATCCAGGTCCGGTGCTTTATTCACAGCATCACCTAGCAGCCTCCTCGGGTCACTCTTAAAAATTATTGAAGAAAAGTGGCGGTCATCAAAACTATCTGGTGCTGGCTAAGAAATAGAGTGGTGGATCAATGGAATCAGTTAGGCACAGGAGACACAGTAGTAAATGACTTTAGTAATGTACTATTTGATAAACCCAAAGACTCTAGATTCTGGGATAGGAACTCAGTATTTGACAAAAGTACTGGGAAAACTGGAAGATAGTAAGGCAGAAACTAGTCGTAGACCAACATCTTACACCTTATACTAAAATAAAGTCAAAATGGGTACATGATTTAGATATAAAAGGTGATACTATAGGTAAATTGGGAGCGAAAGGGATAGTTTACTTCTCAGATTTATGGAAAGGAGAACAGTTTATGACCAAACAAGAGATGGAGAATATTAAGAAATGCAAAATGGATTATTTGGATTACATTAAATTAAAAAGGGTTTGTACAAACAGGAGCAATGCATCTAAAATTAGAAGAGAGGCAGAAAGCTGGGAAACAATTTTTATAGCCAGTATTTCTGATAAAGGCCTCATTTCTAAAATATATCAGGAACTAAATCAAATTTATAAGAATCCAAGTCATTCTCCAGTTGAGAAATGGTCAAAGGATATGAACAGGCAGTTTTCTGATTAAGAAATCAAAGCTATCTATTGCCATATGAAAAAATGCTCTAAATTACTATCGATTAGAGAAATGCAAATTAAAACAACTCTGAAGTACCACCTCACACCTATCAGATTGGCTAATATGACAAAAAAGGAAAATAATAAATGTTGGAGAAGCTGTGGAAAAATTGGAACACTAATGCATTGTTGGTGGAGCTGTGAACTGATCCAACCATTCTGGAGAGCAATTTGGAACTATGACCAAAGGGCTATAAAGCTGTGCATACCCTTTGACCCAGCAACAACACTTTTGGGTCTTTTTCCCAAAGAGATCATAAAAAAGGGGAAAGGACCCACATGTACAAAAATATTTATAGTTGCTCTTTTTGTGGTGGCAAGGAATTGGAAATTGAGGGGATATCCATCAATTGGGGAATGGCTGAACAAGTTGTGGTATATGAATGTAATGGAATGCTATTGTGCTGTTAGAAATGATGAACAGGTGGATTTCAGAGGAACTTGGCAGGACTTAAGTGGATTGATGCTGAGTGAGATGAGCAGAACCAGGAGAACATTGTACACAGTATCAACAACATTGTGTGTTGATCAGCTGTGATAGACTTGACTCTTCTCAGCAATACAATGGTCCAAGATAGTTCCAAAGGATTCATGATGGAAAATGCTCTCCAAATCCAGAAAAAAAGAACTGTGGAATCTAGATGAAGATTGAACTATACTATTTCTATTTTTTTGTTTGTTTTTCTTTTTTGCTCTGATTCTTCTTTCACAACATGACTAATGCAGAAATATGTTTAATATGATTGTACATATATAAACTTTATCAGATTGCTTGCTGTTTTGGGGAGTGGGGAGGGAGGGGAGGGACAGAGAAAAATTTGAAACTAGAAATCTTATAAAAACAAATGTTGAAGGCTATCTCCACATGTAACTGGAAAATAATAAAATACTTTTATGATAAAAAAATTATTGAAGACTCCCTAAAAGTGCTTTTGTTTATGTGGGATATATCTATTGATAGTTATCAAATTAGAAATTACATTCTCAGTCTTATTATCAAAATAGTTTTGACTTTGCTGACTCTCTGAAAGGGTTTTAAGGACTATGATGTATCCCCAGACCACACCTTGAGAATTGTTTTTCTAGAGTCCCAGAAGAATTTTGGGGACTGTATCTCAATGTGGTAGAGAAAAATGACCAAAAAAAGGAAATCAGTCAGAATTTTTGGATTACAAAAAAGGATTAGATTTACAGTGCCTTCCTGTCCTCTTTGTGAAATCTTTCCTAATTTTTACCAACTCTAGTACCTTCCCCTTCCTTCAAATTATTTATTTGGCAACCAGGGGGGTTGGGGATGGTGGTGGCACATGTTGTCTTCTCTAATAAAATGGAAGCTCCTTAAGGTCAAGGAGAGTTTTGTTTTTGTTTTCATATATTCATCCCCTAGCATAGTGCTTAGAACATAGTGGGTGCTTAATAAAGGCTTATTGATTGCTTGCTTGATTGGCTGACAGCATACTGTGTCCTAAAAGATGGTATGGTTTTAGTTGACAATGAAGCAAAAGACTATGTCTTATCTAAACTTTTTGTCTTGCCCAGTACCTTGCACGTATTCTCTATACATAGTAGGCACACCATAAATGTTAGTTGTATTTTATTGTATAATGTTGTATTCTTCATGATGACTGGACAATAAGAAGTGTTGTTGGGATATAGGAAATATTTTTCTATGGGGGAGCCTTTTTGTTACCTAGAAATTATTCAGATTTATTTAGTCTTTATATTGAGTAAAAGCCTTAGTTGTTGTTTTGATGCTTCTTGCTACTCAGAGTTAGTCAGAACCCAGAAGAAGCTTTGTGACCTTGGGGAAGCCAATTTTCCTCTCTAGGCCTCAGTTACCTCATCTACAAAATGAAGGGGTTGGGTTAGATGATCTCTAAGGTCTATTCCAACTCTAATGAATCTGTAAGTAACACATACAAACACAAACACAAACAACACTTTTGGGAAATTACAAGGATCCTTGAATCCCACTTGGACAAATGTGATTCAGTGAGTCACACCCTGTGCAAATCTGGGGCAAGTCAGTTGACTTTGGGAAATCGACTTGGCTCACATTTATTCATAAAAATTAACCAGTGGGCATAAAGTTTCAGCTGCCAAAGAAATGCACTGACAAATTTATGAGGCCCTGAAATGACCCTTCACTAGGTCACAAAATCAAGAACCATCTTTAGAAATCATATAACTTGTCCCCTCATTTGAGAAATGAGGTTGAGTTCCAAAGTCAGTACAGAGCCAGTCATTGACACCTCCTTCTTCCTTGGGTCTCCTGCCTTCCAAACCATTGCTTTTTCCACTAAATCACATTGCCACTCATTCTAGAGTATTTTATTCACTGAATACTTTTTTAATGGAGAGGCAAAAGGGCAAGAACAAAGAAAGGCAATGCATAATGGGGCATTTCTTTTTCAGTCTCTAAATAGGGGTATTTTTTGTCCTTTATGGACAGCAAAAATCAACAGATGTGCTATTACTCATTCTGAATGAAGTCTAGGGTAAAAAAAAGACATTTCTTTTTTTTGGCGAGGCAATTGGGGTTAAGTGACTTGCCCAGTGTCACAGAGCTAGTAAGTGTCAAATGTCTGAGGCAGGATTTGAACTCAGGTCCTCCTGAATCCAGGGCCAGTGCTTTATCCACTGCAACACCTAACTGCCCCAGAAAGACTTATTTCTAAAGCAGAAAAAAAAAAGGTTTATTGTTGCTACCTTAGAAGTTAAGAAGAAAAGAGGAGGGGAGAGAAAAATAACAGAGAAAAAATAAAGAAAATGTGTTAGGGAAATATATGCATCCCCCCCCCTCCAGGACCATTTCTGCTTCCTTTCAAAATTAGGGGGGGAAACCCTGAAAAATAATCTATGAAGATTCACATAGCTAAAAATATATCACAAAATAAGTTCACAAACTATAGAAGAACTATACAAGAAAAATCTTAACATCACTAATAACCATGATGGTATGGTTACTGATCTAGGGCCATAAATCCTGGAAAATGAAGTCAAGTAGGCCTTAGGAAGCATTGCTACAATAAGGCTAGTGGAGGTGATCAAATTCCAGCTAAGCTATTTACAATTCTACAAGATGATGCTGTTAAAGTATTGTACTGTAAAGTATTGCAAATTTGGAAAGCTCAACAGTGGCCACTGGATTAGAAAATATCCATTTTTATCCCAATGGTAAAGAAGGACAATACCAAAGAATGTTCAATTACCAAACAATTGTGCTCATTTCATACACCAGCAAGATTATGTTTAAGATTCTGTAAGTTAGGCTTCAGCAATATGTGAACCAAGAATTGCCAGTAGTGTAGGCTGGTTTTCAAAAGAGGCAGAGGAACTAAAGACCAAATTGCCAACATTTGTTGGATTATGGGGAAAGCAAAGGAGTTCCAAGAAAAAAAGTATTTACTTCTGCTTCATTGATGACACTAAAGCCTCTGACTGTGTGGATCACAACAAAATGTGACAAGTCCTCAAAGTAATGGAAATATCAGATCATCTTATTTGTCTTATGAAGAACCTGTATGAAGGCTAAGAAGCAACAGTTAGAACTGCATGTGGGACAACTAATGGGTTTAAGCCTGGGTACAAGAAGGCTGTATGTTGTCACCTCATGAAAAATGCCAGGCTAGACAAATAAAAAAAATCAGAATTCAGGTTGCTGAGAGAAATATCAATAATCTCAGATGTGCAGATGATACCATTCTGATTGCAGAAAGTGAAGAATTAATAAGCTTCTCAATGAGGGTGAAAGAGGAGAGTATAAAAACTAACATGAAGCTTAGCATTATTTTTTTTAAAGCCTAAAATCATGGCAATTGGTCTTACTTCTTCCTAGCAAATAGAGGGAAAATAAATGGAAGTAGTGTCAGATTTTATAGTTTCAGGCTCAAAGATCACTGCAGATGGTGATATCAAAAGTCACTTGCTCCTTATGTGGAAAGCTATGGCAAATATGGACAGCTTACTATAAAACAGAGATATCACCTTGCTGACAAAGGTCCATATAGTTGAAGATATGGCATTTTTCAATGCTAATGTATGGTTGTGAGAGTTGGACTATATAGGAAAGCTGAGCACTGCATAATTGATTCTCTCAAATTGTGGTGCTGGAGAAGACTTTTGAGAGTCCTTTTGACAGCAAGGAGATCAAATAAGTCAATAGTTAAAGAAATTAATTCAGATTATTCACTAAAAGGACAAATACTGAAGCTAAAGCTTAAATACTTTGGCCATATAACGAGAAGACAGGACTCATTGGAAAAAACCCTGATGCTGGGGAAAATCTAAGGCAAAAAAAGAAGGGGACAACAGAAGATGAGATGGATAGTGTCATGAAAGCAACAAACATGAGATAGTGGAAGATAGAAAGGTCTGGCATGCTATGGTCCATGGCCTCATGATGAGTTGGATATGACTGAATGACTGAACAACAAAAAGTTCATAAACAAACCAAACCATACATAGAATATCTGGTCAGTGTGGCAAAGCATCCTTCCGAACATGAGTCTATAGGTACAATTTGTGAGGAGGATACCTCTCATAAAATCACTCTAGGAAAAACCTTGGTGGAAATTTCATCATTTGGCTCATTCTACCTCAGTATCAGGGTCTTTAGCTTCCTAACAGTAACTATAGCTAACAAAGCCATTAAATATAGGTTTAATTTACAACAACAGCAATAAAAGAAAAAGACTTGAGAAGAGAAAATTCTCACTCCCTAACCCAAGTGACCTATAATTGTCTAACTTCTACCCTATATGACTTTGGTAACTAGAATCAACTTCATTGCCCTTATCTCAGACCTATATAATCACAAACCTCATGGTACCAGTGAAGAACCATTGTGGTTCTAAGCTTCATTAGTCCTTGGTTCTACATATTCTATTGGTGTTCAGGGACTACTTAGATAAAACTATGATTTTTGCAAAATTTTCAGCCTTATCCCATAGAGTCTATTACCGCATTGCTTGTAACATTCAAAAATCCAATTTGGCCAATGGGGAAATTCTTCCTAGACATTCCCTTTCCACCTTCCCTGACTCTTCTTGATTGATCAGGACATATGACCAGATTCACTCAAGTGACTAATTCATTGGCATAATCAGAATAGGATTATAGATTTTGAGCTAGAAAGAAACTTCAAGATCATTAAGACCCACGCTCTTGTTTTGACAGTGAGGAAACTGAGGGTAAGCCAGAGAGGTTAACTAACTTGCCCAGAATCATTCAGCTAGAAACTATCTGAGTTAAGGATCCAATCCCAGGTCTTCCTGGAATCAAATCAAATGCTATATCAACCACAGTAGATATTTTTCAATATTCTGCAATTATAAGATAAACTGGGTACACAAATGAATCAAACAAAATGTTTGACAATATTGATTGAATATTGCCATGGTCCCCTTGTGAGCTTCGTGTGGGCAGGGATTATTTTTGCCCCAGTGTGTAGCAGAGTATCAAGCACATAGAAAGTGCTTACTAAATGCTTCTCCACTTGAACTAGCACATTGGCTGGCATATAGTAGGCACTTAATAAATGGTTATTGATTGATTGACAACTATGATTCATTCTCATAGTACTGATAGTTCTGAACGCAACATGCTGTGTGACTATAATACTCTAAACCTGTCCTTATATTATTGATAGCTGCCTAACAAGTGGTAAATACATACTATGCAAATGTATTGTGATCTCATACATTTGGATGCTCCTTCTAATGATGCAGATCACACTCTATCCATGTCCACCCATCCTGTGTAACTCCAGTCCATATCCTCCCATAGGTTTGCCATAAGGTATACATCCAATACATTGAAGAACTTTCTTGATTTCTCCTGACATCAAGAAGATAGCAGGAATGAACTCTGTCCATCTGTCATTTCTTTCTCTTGCTATATGACAAGACCATTTTATCTTCCTATTATACATTTCCTTGATAATATCTTTTCCCCATTTTTCTTTGAAGCTCCCCATTGCTTATTTGTTGCAGCTTGTTCACATCTGCCGTGTGCCTCTCTACTTCCCTTTGTATGATATTCAGTTCTAATTATTCCATGTCTCATTGCCATATAGGAACATCAATAGAGATACAGCAGATACTGATATAGATTAGAGCTAGGTAAAGATATGAGGATATAAGTATAGATAGGTAGGCAAATAGATTAATGCATAGATGGGTAGCTAGGATGGCCATATAGAGCAGAGACAAAGACAGAGATAGATAAAGACAAAGACAGCTACAGAGAGACAGAGAAGCAGATACCTGAAACTGGAATGTGTGTCTATTTACATATCTAAATATTTGATTACACAGACTATGGGGACTGAGACAGAAAGGAGGAATGAGACCTACCTGGAAACAGTGGTAGTACAGGCAAAATCAGTGTAAGATGACTCTTTGTAAGACTCAAAAGAGGCCTTGCTGGGGGCCCTGCATCTATATGATTCTCCCTAAAGAAATAGGAACCCATGTCAGATGGGGACATTAAACTTGCAGCCCACTTTGGGAGTAATTTTTTTGCTTCATTATACAGCCCCTCAATCAGAAAGGGGAGGCAATTGAAAGTATTGCAAACCTTGAAGTCTTTATAAAAATTAGCTGTTGTTATATGTAAATGTGTGTATAAATAGAGGAAGGGCCTAACAAAATCTTTGGAGATCTGAAGGTGAATCTTCTTTTACTTTAGATATCAGAAACTTGAACAAGAGCAATGAATTGGGCAGCTAGGTGGCACAGTGAATAGAGCACTTGGCTTGGAATCAGGAAGACTCTACTCAAGTTCAAATCCAGCCTCAGACACTAATTAGATATGTGACCCTGGGCAAGTCCCTTAACTCTGTTTTCCCTCAGTTCCTCATCTGTAAAATGAGCTGAATAAGGAAATAGCAAACCACTCCAGTGTCTTTGCCAAGAAAATTCCAAATGGGGTCATGAAGAGTCAGACACGACTGAAAAAACAACTGAACAATGACAAATTGAGACCTCTTTTTTTCTTCAACACTGTTACTTGGTTGCCAGTTCAGCATTCCCATTTGGAATACAAACCCACCTCTTTGAAGCTGCTTTCTGGTCTAAGCTTCCTATCTTTGCCTTGTACCAGCTCTTGTCTGGTCTTGCACTGCTCCCAAGCCTGTATAGCTCACTCCCTGTTTATGTCTCCATCCCCAAAGTCCAAGCAGTCACCCTTCAACAGAAGACACACCCTTCTTTTACATGCACTCTGTAGGTGCCCATGTAAGAAGGAAGAGAGAGGTAAAAATAACTCCTCTGGGCACATGGCTACTTACACATATTAGGGAACCTGTTGGCCATCCTTCATTCTCGAAGAGGACCAATATGGAGTAGAGGAAAGAACACTGGTATAGGAGCTATTAACTTGATTTTCAGTCTTGACCAGAACTGTAACTAGGATTTTTTTAAAGTATTACCTGGGACAAAAACAATTTGCAAGGATGGTAGCAGGATGATTGAGGACTGCTTACCAGTGGGTACAGACACTTCAGGAGAGCTGTCCCAACCTGTCCCACAGAAATCACATTCCATCCCTGTGTGAAGGTTGGCAGAAAGATAGGCCCTCAGAGAGGGACACCACGGTGACAAGACCCTGGGGTGATATCCCAGAACAAAGGAGTGGTGTCATGACACTTGGCACAGGATGGTGGAGAACTCGAGGTCTGAGACATGGAATTAAAAATTTCTGGACCACTACAGGGAAGAAACATGCCCAGTTCTTACGAGTTATGTGACCTTAGATAAATCCTCTTCTCTCCCTTTGCCTCAGTTTTCTCAACAATAAATTGAGGAAGCTAAACTGGTTGTTCTCAGACCTCCCTGATGACTTTAAAATTCTGTTTCTCAACTAATAAAATTAGTGTAAATCTTTAAAGGACATGGGAACATACATCTGTTTCAATTTCCCCCTAAAGTTTGTTTGCCCACAATGATTTTCCTTCTATGATTGCAATATCTCATCCCTCTGAGGTGAAATTTCTCAGTGGAGAAATAAAGTTATAATCTCAGCAATATACTGCCATCCTTAAAATTAAGGACAAAAACTCTGTCAAATGGAAATGGAAAAATTCTGTTAAATGGAAAACTTGAAAGCAAAATGATTAGTTCTGTAAGGAATATGCACCTGAGCATTAACCCAGGATCTCATTGCTAGCCAGATGAAGCTTTTGTTCTAACATTGATTTTGTTTCCTTATACAAGATAAAACTATCTTCATTTGAGGATTATTGATTGAATCATAGCTAGTCATCCACCTGAGCCACTGGAGTTGGACTTAGTCTTTTTAGAAAAAAGATATCTCAGGAGCAGCTAGGTGGCGCAGTAGATAGAGCACCGGCCCTGGAGTCAGGAGGACCTGAGTTCAAATCCAGCCTCAGACACTTAACACTTACTAGCTGTGTGACCCTGGGCAAGTCACTTAACCCCAATTGCCTCACTAAAAAAAAAAGAAAGAAAAAAGATATCTCGATCTTTCTGAAAAAGAGCAGACACAAGTAAGTGATTGACTTGACTCCCTAGAGAAGAAGCTTGTGCATCTGTGAGGCCCCTCAAGAAAACGATATGGGCCCAGAAATGGAAGGAACACATGGACCCAGGAAAGAAATGAATCATGTGGCACCAGAGATGGCAGCATTCAGACACAGTGAGAGAATGGTTAAGAAATTTCTGGGTCAAGTCAAGGGCTTCAGGAATGTGAGCCAACAGCAAAGTTGCATAGATTCTACCACATAGGCAATAGAAGAATGGATAAGGCGGCCCTGAACAATGTCTCCTAGAGAGAAGGGGAGAGCATCATGAAATAAGTAGAAGAATTCTAGGACTAAGTAAGAATTGAAACTGAGGATCAGAAAAAGATCATGCTGAAGGAAACTCAGACTTTGCCTTCCACTAGTTCTATGAGTTATGTGGACTAGGTATATCTAGGAGAAATGTATCAAACCTGTAGTACCATCAAATTCTTTCCCTTTTTGTTTTTTTTGGTTTGTTTTTTTTTTTTTTTTGCAGGGCAATGAGGGTTAAGTGACTTGCCCAGGGTCACACAGCTAGTTAAGTGTCATGTGTCTGAGGCTGGATTTGAACTCCGGTACTCCTGAATCCAAGGCCAGTGCTTTATCCACTACGCCACCTAGCTGCCCCCAAATTCTTTCCCTTTTGAGGGAAGGACAGAAGGATGACTCTAAAAGTTATGGGGCTGGGGTGTGGGCTGGTGGGGGTGGGGTATTCAACCTAGGGTAATGCTATAAGTCTAGACAATTATACAGTTATATATATATATATATATGTATGTGTGTATATATACATACATACATATATACACACATACACAAGTTGTATTATTACACAATTACACAAGTCCCTGAGGGAGGTGAAGTTCACCAAGGGAAGAGGGACCACTTGTCTAATGATTCCCAGTATTCTCTGCTTTGGGGGGAGTTTCAGTACTGAGCAATATTATAAGTGTAGAGCAGGATAGCTTAACCTATTTGTATGTTATGGATTCCCCTTGGTAGTTTGGCAAAGGTTGTGGGTAACTTCTCAAAATGGGTGTGTGATTTTTAAAAATTATAACTGAAGAAAAAGTTAAATTTCAGCTAAAGGTTAGTGAAAAATAAAGATATATTTGTCCCCATCCAATTTCCTGGACTCCCTGAAATCTTTGCACAAACCCCTTCAGTTAGGCCCACAGACTCAAAGTTAAGAACTCTTGGTCTAAAGGATTTTATAGGAACAAAGTGGGAGTCAGTAAGAGAGGAAAGAAGAGGAGTTTTTAGTTTGTAGACTTTCTATTTTTCAGTTTTTGTCAGTTTCAATAAAGCCTGTCCACTATTCCATGTATTGTTAGTTAAGTGTATACTTGAGAGCTGAGGGCCCTTTAATTTTTTTTAATTAATAAAGTATTTTTTTTCCCATTACATGTAAAGATAGTTCTCAACTCTTATTTATACAAGCTTTCCAATTTCAGATTTTTATCCCTCTCTCCCCTAGACAGCAGGTAATCTGATATAGGTTTTACATACACACACACACACACACACACACACACACACACACACACACACATATGGGCCCTTTAATTTTTAACATTCACTTTTTTAAAAATTTTGAGTTCTAAATTTTCTCCCTCCCTCCTGTCCCTTCCCCAACCACTAAGAAGGCTGACTATACCATATCAATTACGTGTTTGAAGTCATGCAAGACATATTTCTACATTAACCATGTTGCAAAAACAATAACAACAATGAAAAGCAAGAAACATAAAGAAAATTAAAAAATATGCTTCCATCTGTACTCAGAATTCATCAGTTTTCTCTCCACAGATGGGAAGGATTTTTCATCATGGGTTCTTTTAGCATTGTTTTGGATGATTGTATTGATTACAGTAGCTGTGTTTTTCACATTTGATCATCATCATAATGTTGCTGTCTTTGCATGCATATGTTCTCCTGGTTCTGTTCACTTTGCATCAATTTGTTTTTTAATAAACATTTTTATTTAAAGTTTTGAATTCCAAATTCTATCCTTCCTTCCCTCCCCCCCCTCCCTAAGGCGATAAACAATCAGATATAGGTTATCCATGTCTTTGCATCAATTCTGAGGACCTTTTCATCTTTTTTTTTTATAGTGACCTAGACACTAATTATTTTCTGAGGGTTGCAAAGGAAGTCCGGAGGACCAAATTATAATATTCCCAGAGGAAACCATGGGTGGGGGCATGAGCCAAAGAGCACTTTAAAAAAAAACCTTCCATAATGTACCTGATTCATATCTCTGGTTCTGGTTCTGGTTACACATTGAAGCCTAATGCTAGAGGGCAATGAAGACTTTTGCACTTTGTATAAGGAGAAATCATTAATACCAGAACAAAGTCCATCAGTTAGAACAATGTCTAGGGGACACAGGAAGTTAGATGGATCATTTTGACTACATGAAATTAAAAGGCTTTTGCAGAAACAAAACTAATGCATCCCATTAGAAGGAAAACAGAAAACTGGATGGGGGGGAGGGTATTTTACAGCAAGCTTCTCTGATAAAGGCTTCATTTCTCAAACATACAGGGAATTAAGCCAAATTCATAAGAATAAAAGCCATTCCCCAGTCGATAAATGGTCAAAGGATATGAACAAGCCGTTTTCAGAAGAACTCAAAGCTATCTACAATCACATGAAAAAAATGTTCTGAATCACTACTGGTTAGAGAAATGTAAATTAAACAACTCTGAGGTATCACCTCATACCTATCAAATTGGCTGAAAAGGAAAATGAGAAATGCTGGAGGAAATGTGGAAAAATTGAGACACTAATGCATGGTTGGTGAAGTTGTGAACTACTCTGATCATTCTGGAGAACAATTTGAAACTATGCCCAAAGGACTATAAAATTTTTCAGGGGGGGGAGGGGTGTATAGCTAGGTGGCGCAGTGGCTAAAGCACCCGCTCAGGATTCAGAAGGACCTGAGATCAAATCTGGCCTCAGACACTTGACAGTGTGACCCTGGGCAAGTCACTTAACCCTCATTGCCCCACAAAATAAACAAACAAATAAATAAATAAATAAAGATTAACAAGTAATTGTTCATACCCCTTGACTTAGCAATACTACTACTAGGTCTATATCCTAAAGAGATCAAAGAAAAGAGAAAAGGACCAAATGTTTTTTGTATCTTTGTATTTTGTATTTGTGGTTTTGTATTTGTATCAGCTCTTTTTTTGGTGGCAAAGAATTGGAAATTGAGTGGATATCTATCAATTGGAAAATGACTGAACAAGTTGTCTAACATTACTGTGATGAAATACTATTATTCTATCACAAATGATGAGCGGAATGGTTTCAGAAAAACTTGGAAAAACATATATGAACTGATGCAAAATTAAATAAGCAAGACCAGGAGAACATTGTATACAGTAACAACAATAATGTAAAGATGATCAACTGTGAAAGACTTAGCTACTCTAATCATGACAGTGATCCAAACCAATTACAAAGGTCCCACAGTGAAGAATGCTATCCTCCTTCAGAGAAAAAACTGATAAATTTTGAAGATCAAAGTATACTTTGAAAATTCTTTTTCCTTTTTTGTCTGTTTTCTTTTGCAACATGACTAATCTGGAAATATATTTTGCATGACTTCATGTATGTAATTCATATCAAATTGCTTGCCTTAAGAGGGAGAGCATTTGAAACTCTAATTTTTAAAAATTTATGTTTAAAATTTTAAACATGTAATTGGAAAATATTTGATGAAATATATATACATACCACACACACACAGGAAAGTCACAAAATTTTGGCCAAACTTTTTTTAATCTAGCCCAAAATTTGGCAATACTATTAAAAACACAAAACATGATGAAATAGATAATCAAGTATCTGCACTTCCCAATATTTAGAAGCCTTCTATGAGAAGCATCATTTTGGCAGACTTACCACAGGGTTAATGGAAAGGACACTCTCTGAAGAAAGAAGGCAAGATTTTAATCTTGGTTCTTGGCTCTGCTACATATTGGATAAGACCCTTCCTTCTCTGTGCCTCAGTCTATGTCACAATTGTCTTTAAGGATAGATTGGTAGGCTTGAAGTCAGAAACACCTGGGTTCAAATCCTCCTCAGATTCATTGTGTGACCTCAAGCAAGTCATATAACATTTCTCAGCCTCAGTCTCCCCATCTGTAATATGGAAATAATAATATAAACTACCGCTCAGAGGTGTTGTGATCAAATCTTAAAAGTGCTGTATAAATTAGCTATTATCTAGGAAAATGAAGGAATTAGACTTAGTTATCTTTGAGTTTCTTTCTAGATCTAAATCCTATGACAAGTGACTAATATGGAAATGTTTCACATGACTTCACATATATTGTATTTCTTGCCTTTTCAATGAGTGGAGGAGGGGGTGAAGGAAGGCAGAGAATTTGGAACTGAAAAATATGCAAATTTAATGCCAAATTTAAAAAATAAAGCCTATAATAGGAACCAGATTAATGATTTAATTGTAGGGAATTCCTGGGTGAGAAAACTACTAAAGCAGGTCAGAAAATTTTAATCTTGGAGAGTTGAGTAGGTCAAACTTAAAGCCAGGTCTTCCTGGACCCAAAGTTAGCTCTCTTTCAATATATCATGCTGCTGTCAAGGACCATAAGTACCAGAGAAGTATACTGATACTAATGAAGAATACATTAAAGCAATGCTGTTGCAAGGGGGCTGCTAAATGACAGTGGATAGTGTGCCGGGAAGAGACATCTTCCTGAGTTCAAATCTGTCCTCAGACATTTAGTGGCTATGTTATGCATGGCAAGTCACTTAACCCTGTCGGCCTCAGCTTCCTTATTTGTAAAATGATTTGGAGAAGAAAATGGCAAACCACTCTGGTATCTTTGCCGAGAAAGCCCAAATGGGGTCACAAGGAGTTGGACATGACTGAAACAACTGAACAAAGAATCCCAATGAGGACAAGGCAAGAAATCATGATTTTTAAGGTGTTCAATATCCTTCCAGTGCCTGCACTGGAGTGTGTGTCACATTCCAGTTTGCCAAAGCATCGGTCCCACCACCAGCAGGGAAGGAAAGCCTGGCAAATCATAGTGTTGATACAGGTCCAGAATGGACTGTAGCAGATGAGCATCAGGTAGGAGATCTGAGTCATTTGTAGCTAAGAATTCACCTTGGCTGACCTCCATAACACTAAGCTCTGTAGCCAGAGAGAACTCATGACTTGTGAAATGGGCCGTTGAGTGAGTGATAAAGGGGTGACTATGTCACATGCCAAGCTGTACACTGATGGAATGAGGCTTGACAGAGCTCACAGGAAGATTGATTGGGGGGTGGAGTGGGATTTAAAATATGTGTGCAACATACCAGGGACAAGCACTTACTCGATTCTTGGGTCTTGTTTTGAGCAATATTTTTTGTTTTCAGAATT
The DNA here is from genome assembly GCF_019393635.1 of Dromiciops gliroides. NCBI lineage: Eukaryota > Metazoa > Chordata > Mammalia > Microbiotheria > Microbiotheriidae > Dromiciops > Dromiciops gliroides. Next base: position 576,447,171 of record NC_057861.1, on the reverse strand, counting down.
AATTGTTCTCCTTTTACACTATCAATGAAACATTTCATTGTCATTCAGTTGTACCCAACTCTTCATGACTGTCCATGGGGTTTTATTGGCAAAGAACCCAGAGAGGTTTGCTCTTTCCTTCTCAAGGGAATTAAGGCAAACAAAAAAGTGCCTCTCCCAGGGTCACACAGCTAGTGTCTAAAGGCAGATTTGAACTCAGGTTTTCCTGACTCCAGGTCAAGTATTCTATCCACTGAGTCATCTAGATGTCCCAATCAAACACTAGTCTAACCTATAATTTGCTGGATAGGCCTTAAGAGTTGACTGATAGGGTTCTGGACCTGCAGTCAGGAAGACTTAGGTTGAAATCCTGCCTCTGACACTAATTATTTGTGTAATAATGTGCAAGTCACTTAAACTCTGCCTCAGTTTCCTTATTTGTACAATGGGGGACATTTAAGGTCCCTTCTGGCTTTAAAGTCATGAGCCTATGGCATATTAAAGACATGTTACATGGCATGTCTGCTCCAGTTCCAGAGCTATGGTCACAAACAGTGAGGGATACCCCAACCACAAGAAAAAAATTATGGAAGCAGCAGCCTGAAGAGTCTGGAGGCTTTTCCCAGGTGGGAAAACCAGGGAAACTCTTGGAGAAGTGTCCTAGTTCATCTTTTACCTTTCCTCCCCATACTTCCTCTCTATACTCTCCCCCAGGTACCTCGCAACTCCCAACACAGACTCATCCTAGACTGGCATATGTAAAAGGCAGCTAAATGGTATAATGGATGCTGACTTGGAACCCTGGAAGACCTGAGTGCGAATCTTGCCTCAAACACTTACTAGCTATGCAACCTTGGACAAGGCACTTGGCCTTGCTGTTCCAAAGCATCTTAATTTGTTAAGAGAGGGGGTTGGACTTGGTGGCCTCTAATTTTTCTTCTTTCACACTAATAAAAAATCACTGTAAAATGAGCTGGAGAAGGAAATGCTAAGCCACTCCAGTATCTTTGCCAAGAAAACTCAAAATGGGGTCAACAAAGAGACAGAAAAGACTGAAACAACTAAGCAACAACAAATTTTAAGAGTCATTATTGCATATGAGATCATGTAAGTACTTCATGAATTGAATTAAAGTGAGTAGTATTACATACTCTACATAAATTGTACACATATAAAATTATATGGATAATACATACATAAATTCTTAGCATTACATGCACCAATAATGTCCTACTTAGATTCCTTATTATGGTGTTGTAGTCAACCTAGATTCTCAATGGCTATGCCTGCAGAAACTTTTTAAGGTTTCCAAAGATATTTACATACAAGCTTTATCTCATTATGACCTTGTGAAGTCAATAAGTGCAATTATTATTACCTCTATTTTACAAATAATGAAATTAAGTATCAGAGAGATTAAATGACTTTTCCAAGGTCACACAGCTTATAAGTGAGGAACTGTGATCTGTGGTAAAATATGAAAGTTTTTAACAGTCGGTTAGGATAACTGAAAGACGCCAGTTTTTCAAGAACCACCCTTTTGGGGAGGAGATGAACAGTCCGCCTGCTGCGCATGTCAGACTGCCTGCCGGGTTTTTGACTTCCGGGGTGGAGAGAACGGGAGTAGGCCTTTTTGCCTGCTTGACGGGACTCCTGACGGCGCGGCACAGATGGTCTCTCTCTCTCCAAAGGTGGCCTTTTCGGTTTGGTGAGTTTTTATAAGGAATATAGACTAAGCCTAGACTTAAGACGATTTGTATTGTATTTCTATTTTCCTATCCTTCTAATCAACATCACCTTGTGACTGTCATACAATAAAGGCTTTATCTAGAAAACCAGAAGCTTCTTCCATTTACTAGTCTGGGAGATAAATTAGGGAAAAGTTAAGTAGGGGAGATTTATGATCTAATATCCAATTTTATTCTCACAGATCCCAGGGCAGATTCTCTACTCTAAGGCTAGTGCTCTGTTCACTACAAAATGCTACCTTCCATTCTTTCCCTTACTCTTCTGGCACATTTTCCTAAAACTCTAGCTTCCTAATGCTAAGGGCATTGAGAAATGGGAGGCCAAAATAAATATTTGGTACATAATTCTCCAAAAGACTAAACTACTCTCCTATATGAGAAATAGTAAAGTAGCTAGAATTCTGGACCTAAAATCAGAAAACTTACATTTGAATCCCACCTGAGAAATCTATAACTTCGTGAACCTGAGAAGATCATTTAATTTCTCTCTGCTTCAGTTTCCTCCTCTGTAAATTGGCATTCAAACCACAAGGTTCTTGTGAAGATAAAATTAGTTCATGTGAAAGTATCTTTCAAACAGTAAAATTCTATATAGGTGTGAGAGACTACTACTTTCACTGTAGAAGCATCTAGGGGGTGAAATGGACAGCGTTGGACCTGGATTCAGGATATTGTGTCTGACTCTTCATGACCCCCATTTGGGATTTGGGATTTTCTAGGTAAAGATCCTGAAATGGTTTGCCATTTCCTTCTCCTGTTTTATTTTAATAGATAAGGAAACTGAGGCAAACAGGGTTTAGTAACTTGCCCAGGGTCACATACCTAGTGAGTGTCTGTGGCCAGAGTTTAACTCAGGCCAGCACTGACTCCAGGTCCAGCACTCTATTCACTGTGACACCTGATTGCCCCAGGAAGACTTGAATTCAAATGCCACTTCACAAACTAACTCTGTGATCCTGGGCAAGTCACTTGACCCCTGTCAGGCTCAGTTTTCTCTTCTGTAAAATGGGTCTAATAATAGTACCTACCTCAAGGTTGTTGTAAGAATTAGGTAAGATAACATGTAAAGTGTTTTGTAAACCTCACAGTGCTTTATAACTGCTATTTTTATTATTATTATTATTACTTAGCCATAGTGAAAACAGTCACATCTTGAAGATGGTATCAATAGTATGAATCTCTTCAAGAATACAAAGGAATCAAAATTTTAAAGTCTACATTAAAAATGGTAAATTTTGGAAAATAAATAATTTTGATTATTGAAGACTCCCCTCCCCATATAAAAAACAATACAACTTATATACATTTGAGTTGTGGTGCCTTATATGCAAAGGGTGTTAAAAATCTCCTAGTCCAAGTTTTTCATTGGCAGATTTGGAAACTGACGCCCAGAGAGTTTGCCCAAGAAAGAGAATCTGTCCAAGTTCCCATAAGTAATATGGTAAAGCTGGGATTGGACCCCATATTCTCCAACTCCAAACCCAGAGATTTTCCACTATACCACACTGAATCTAACAATCCGACAGAAGGGACCTTGGTGAACATTTCAAAAATTCTTCTTTCAAGTTTCACATCCATTAAAGAATTTCATTTCTGGGTACTTAAGAAATTATACCTGTTGGGTAATTAAAGTGAAGAATTTAGAATGACTACTATAGTTTGGCTTTCTCTTCCTGAGTACTCATACAACTACAAAGTTTCTCATGCTATCCTTGTAGACAAGATGGAGAAATAGGAGCTAAATGATACTAGAAGTAGGTGGATTTAGAGTTGATTGATTGGATCCACGAAGTAGTCACTTATAGATTAACATTAATTTGCAGAGTGGTTTCTATTAGATTGACCCAGCACAATCTATGGTTGACTCTGTAGGATTTAACATTTTCATTAATGACATGGATGAATGTAAAGGTGCCATGCTTACCGAATCTACAGATAATATAAAGCTACAAGCTATAGCTTGCAAAATCAAAATCCAAAAAACTCTTGACAGGCTAGAATGAAGGGTAAAATCTAAGATGGACTTAAATAGAGATAAATGAAAAGTCCTACACTTGGGCTCAAAAACTCAACTTCACAAGTACAAGATGGTGGAAGCAGAGCCAGATTGCTGGCTCAATGAATCAATGATGTGACATTGCAACTAATTTAGCTGATAAAAATCTTCATAGAAGATGACAGTCCTGCTGTCTACTGACCCACTCTGGTCACATATGATGCATGTGTTGAATTGTGGGCACCTTATATTAAATAGGATATTGACAAGTTGATGTACTTCCAGAAGATAGTGATTAGAATCATAAAGGGGGGCAGCTAGGTGACACAGTGGATAGAGCACCGGCCCTGGATTCAAGAGGACCTGAGTTCAAATCCAGATTCAGACACTTAACTAGCTGTGTGACCCTGGGCAAGTCACTTAACTCCAATTGCCTCACCAAAAAAAAAAAAAAAAGAATCATAAGGGACCTCAATTCCATGCCATATCTCAGGGGGGTGGGGGGTTATCCTAGAAAAGAGAAGACTTAGGGGGAACATGATAATAGTCTTTAAATTTTTTGAGGGTTATAATGTGAAAGAGGGATCAGATTTATTCTTCTTGGCCACAAAGGGCAAAATTAAACAAAGGTAGAAAATGAAGATTTGAGCTTAATGTAAGGGGAAATGTCCTAACAATTAGAACTATACAAAATGGTTGGGTTACTATTGTGGATTAACTGAAGTCTTAAATGAAACAATACTCATTCCTACTGGTTGGGATTTGGACTAGAAGATGACCTCTGAGGATCCTTCCAAATCCAAGAGTATGATAAAGTTAGTTCTCCATTATCTGCCATAGTCAAACCTCAATTACCTATATTGCCACTTATTTAAATTATATAGAAATTATATGGTACCCTGAGGAAATCTTTTAGTCAGGTACTTATAGCTGTAATTAAGCGGAGTAGGTAATAAAGTCTTCTGTTAACATTGTTTGTTATCTCTTTTTAATTATACTCTCTAGTGCAACTTACAGCTCAAGGGAAGTCTTTTAAAACCAAACAATTAAATAATGCCTTCCCCTAATCCAAAGAAGGAACAAATCAAAACCAGAGCAAAACTTTGGGAGAGAAAGGATAGCTATATTGAAGCTGGCTCCCTGCTTTGGTCTGAGAGATCATGTCTCGACTTGCATGTGACTTGGATTCTCCCTCTCTCCTCCAGAGTCATCAAAGCCCAGTAGCAAGACAAAAGTCAAGGTGACGGGAGACAGGCCAGGATGCAGTGGATGACCTTAGTGTCTTTGATGTCCAGCCAAGCTCTCACCCCTCCATAGCACCTCCTTTAGCTGTTTTCCCTGTCATTAGAACAATTTGTTCTCATCTATCTATTCCACTTTAGGAAGTCTTCACATGCTTGGGATAGACATACTGACGGGTTTGAGGTCTTTTGGTTACCCTCAACCTGGCCCATCAGCCAGGACAGTTTTACTATGGTGTGTCTGCTGCACATGTTCAAGCTTCTTGGAGCCACAGGTGAGAGTTGGCAGGTGGATACCAAAGATAGATGAGCAGCTCTGAAAAGGGCTTGGTAAGCCCTCACACCAGCCTATAAAGGCATATGATATACATGGTTTAGTGGATAGCTCTCTTGACTTGGGGTTAGAAAAATATGTATTTGAATACTGCCTCAAATGCTTCCTGGCTGGCCAACCCAGTGCAAATCACAACCTTTCAGCCTCAAATTTCTTAACAATAAAACAATGATAATAATAGCACCTACCCCTTAGGTTTGTTGTGAAGCTCAAGAAACTTAATTAATGTATGTAAAATGTTTTATGTACCTTTAAAGTACTTTCTAAATGTCATTTTTATTATATACAACATGAATTAGAAAGAAGAGATGACTTGCGAAGAGGAAAATGAGGCAACTTTCCATCATGTATTCATGCACTCATTCATCAAGTAAATATTATGTGCAAGGTTCTGTGTCTTTGTCATCTTGTAAACTTTCATAACTTCTGAAATACCCTTAAAAACTACTTTCTTTTCTTTTACCTTGTACCCTCTAAACAAGCAAACAAAAAAAAACTTGTTCTCTTTAAGACCCATTTATTTCAGAAATAGCTTTTTAGGATGTCCCACCCTTTCCCCTCAAAGATTCCAGAGTTTTGAAACTGTAGCAACTTCAAAAGCTGATTGCAGGCAGGTATTTCACTTTCTCCATAATAATAGAATCAATAGTCTTCTTCCTGGTAGGAAGACATGTTTTAAGAAATTATTTTGTGTTCAACTTTCTTCGACGGTATGAAGTTTTGGGTTCTTTATGGTAACACATGACTTCAAACACTTCCAGGAAACTGTTTCTATCAAAACCAATGAACACACATGGCTCATCTAACTCCAGAGGAGTTAGTTGAAATTAGTACTAGAACCCTCTGTGCTGCTGTCATCTGTTTATTATAAGATCCCAACCATACCATACAAGACATATTCATTAATACTCTCTCTCTCTCTTTCTCTGTCTGTCTCTGTCTCCCTCTGTTTCTCTCTCTCCTCCTTCTTCCCTTTTTAACAAGGTTTTTTGAAAAGATATTCAAGACTGTTAATATTCCCAAAGTGCAAAAGTCCATCTTTTTAACTCAGATTTTCCCAGTAATACTTTATAGCTATGAATTATGGAACACTATGATCTTGGAAGACTCAGAACTGCAGGGGAACCACAGTCAATGGAAAGACAGTTGGAAGATGTAATTATTAGCCTATTATCCATTTTGACTTTTGTATGCAAAGTGGCATAAAAGTTCTCATCAATGACATGTATGACTGGCAAAGGAGGAATGATAGAAATCAGGAATGAGACTTAACAGATATACAAAGTGTGACACTAGCTGGTACCCTTGAAAATGTTAACATTTTTTATTTATTTAATTTTTTATTTATGGAATAAAACAAGCATTTCTATAATAGTATAAAAAAGATGATTGCATGTGAAACTGCAAATCTATTATGTACAACAGTCTATTTCTTTAAAAATATATTCAAGTAGGGGCAGCTAGGTGGCACAGTGGATAGAGCACCGGCCCTGGAGTCAGGAGTACCTGAGTTCAAATCCGGCCTCAGATACTTTACACTTACTAGCTGTGTGACCCTGGGCAAGTCACTTAACCCCAATTGCCTCACTAAATATATATATATATATATATTAAAGTTATCAGGGGCAGCTAGGTGGCACAGTGGATAAAGCACTGGACCTGGATTCAGGAGGACCTGAGTTCAAATATGACCTCAGACACTTGACACTTACTAGCTGTGTGACCCTGGGCAAGTCACTTAACCCTCATTGCCCTGAAAAAATACGCAACCCCCCCCCAAAATATTAAAGTTATCATGTACATTTCTGTTTTTTTCCTCTCCCACCCTGACCCACCCTAGAGATGACTAACATTAGATATGTGCGTGCCTGTGTGTATGTGTGTGTATATGTATATCTATACATACATATACATATATGTATATATGTGAATATATATGTAAAATCATTCTATACAAACTTCTATTTATCAGTTCCTTTTCAGGATACAGATAGCATCTTCCTTCATAGGTCCTTTGTAGTTAATTTGGGTATTTATAATAGTCAAAATGACAGATGCTCAAAGTTGTTCTGAAACAAATATTGCTGTTACCATATACAATGATCCTTGGTTCTGCTCATTTCACTCTTCATTATTTTGTCCAAGTCTATCCATGTTTTTCTAAGATCATTGAGCTCATCATTTCTTTTAGCACAGTAACATTCCATCACAATCACATACCACAACTTGTTTAGCCATTCCCCAGTTGATGAGTATCCTTGCAATGTCCAGTTCTTTGTCACCAAAAAGAGAGCTGCTATAAATATATTAAGATATATAGGTTCTTTTCCTTTTTCTATAATCATCTTTGAAAATAGATCTAGTAGTAGTATTACTGGGTCAAAGAGTATAGGGGCAGGTAGGTGGAACAGTGGATAAAGCACTGGCCCTGGATTCAGGAGAACCTGAGTTCAAATCTGGCCTCAGACACTTGACGTTTACTAGCTGTGTGACCCTGGGCAAGTCACTTAACCCTCATTGCCCCACAAAAACCAAACAAACAAAACAAAGAGTATAGGCAACTTAATAACTCTTTGGGAATAATTCCAGATTGTTCTCCAAAATGATTGGAACAGTTCACAGTTTCACCAACAGTGGATTAGTATCCCAAGTTTTCCACATCCCCTCCAGTATTTGTTGCTTTCTCCTTCAATCATTTTAGGCAATCTGATAGCTATAAAATGACATATCAAGGTTGCATTTCTCTAATCAATAATGGTTTAAAGTATTTTATATGACTATAAATTGTTTTGATTTCTTCATTAGAAAATTGCCTGTTCATATCCTTACTCATTCTTATAGATTTTACAAAGTTCTTTATATATTTGAGATGTAAGACCTTTATCTGAGAAACTGTCTATAAAAATTTCTCCCAATTTTCTGCATTCCTTCTGATCTTGGCTACATTTGTTTTATTTGTACAAAACATTTTTAATTTAATTTAATTGAAATTATCCATTTTATACCTCACTCTCTTCTCTATCTCTTTTTTATTCAAAAATTGTTCATCTATCTATAAGTGTGATAAGTAGTATGTTCTGTGTTCTTCAAATTTTCTTGTAATATCTCGCTTTATAACTAGGTCATTTATCCATTTTGATCTTCTCTTGGCAAATGGTGCAAGATATTCATCTATGCCCAATTTCTGACATACCGCTTTTCAGTTTTCCCATTTTTTTTAACCAAATAATGAATTCTTATGCCAAAAACTTAAAGTCTTTTACAATTATCAGATACAAGGTTACTATATTTGGTGGCTGCTTTAAATCATATGTCTACTCTGTTCCATTTTCTTTTTTCAGGGGAAGTATCTGAGGCCAGATTTGAACTCAGGTCCTCCTGAATCCAGGGCCAGTGCTTTAACCACTGCACCACCTAGCTGCCCCCTACTCTGTTCCATTAATCTTGCTTTCAATTTCTTAGTGAGTACCAGATAGTTATAACTATTGCCTTGCAATATAGTTTAAGATCGGATACTACTTAATCCTCCTTCCTTTACATTTTTTCATTTGTTCCTCCAATATTCTTGACTTTTGGGTCTTCCAAATGAATTTTGTTGTGGTGATGGGTTTTTTTCTAATTCAATAAAACAATTTTTTGGCAACTTAATTGGAATGGCATTGAATATATAAATTAGTTAGGTTAAAATTGTCATTTTTATTATATTGGCTTTGCTTACCCATAAACAGTCAATATTTCTCCAATTATTTAAATCTAATTTTATTTGTATTTATATATATAATATAATATATATCTATTCTCTATTCTGATTAGGGCTGCTGGGTGGCACAGTGGGTAGAGTACTGGTCCTGAAGTTGGGAGGACCTTACTTCAAATCTAACCTCAGACACTTACTAGCTGTGTGTTCCTGAGCAAGTCACCAAAGCTCAATTGCCTTAAAAACATCTGGGGCCATCTCCAGTCCTCCTGATATATATCTTGCCACTGGACCCAGATGGCTCTGGAGGAGAGAGTTGGTGACTGCACGGCCTTGCCTCACTTAAATCCAATTCACCATAAGTCATGACCATCTGATGTCATGGTCCTCTTTGAGAATGAAGGATAAACAAACAACTAACCCTATTCTGATTCCTTCTATTCCTTTTTCTTCTCATTGCTATTGCTAGTATTTCTTATACAATCTTGTTTCATACGTGATATTACTGGGAAGGCTTCTAGCTTATCCCCATGACAAACAAAGCTTGCTGATCATTTTAGATAAATGCATTTGATCAAATTAAGGAAGAATACACTTAACCCATACTTTCAAGTAGTTTTTAAAAAATAGATCTATTGATATAATCATATTTTTAAAATTTATTGATATGTTAATAGTTTTCCTTATGTTAAACAATCTCTGCATTCCTGTTATAAATCTCATTTGTCATAATGTACAATCATTGCACTATATTGTTGTACTCTTTTAGTAGTATTTTATTTTTTTAAATGCTTGCATCCATATTCATTAATGAAAGTGGTCCATAATTTTCTTTCTCTGTTTTTATTCTTTCTGGTTTAGGTATCAGTATCATCTTTGTTTCATAAAAGAAGCTTGGTAGGATCCCTTCTTTGTCTATTATTCCAAATAATTTGTTTAATATTGGAATCAGTTGATCTTTAAATGTTTTATTGAATTCATTTGTAAATCCATATGCATCTGGTGCTTTTTTTCTTAGAAAGTTCAATTTCTTTTTCTAAAATGGTTCTATTTAGATATCCTATTTCTTCTTCTGCTAATCTCGGCAATTTATATTTTTGTAAATATCCTTCCAATTCACTTAAATTATTGTATTTGTTTGGCATATAACTGAACAAAATTAACTCCTTATAATTGCTTTCATTTCATCTTTGTTAATTCACCCATTTCGTTTTTCGTATGAGTGATTTGGTTTTCTTCTCTTTTTAAATCAAATTAACCAGTGGTTTGTCTATTTTATTGGTTTTTCATAAAACCAGATCCTATTTTTTTTATTAATTTAATGTTTTTTACACTCAATTTTATTATTCTCACCTTTAATTTTTAGGATTTCCAATTTAGTGTTTAATTGAGGATTTTTTATTCATTCTTTTTTAGTTTTTTTAAAATTATATACCCAATTCATTGGTTTGCTCTTTCTCTATTTTATTGATATAAGTATTTAGAGACATAAATTTTCCTCTGATCACTGCTTTTGCTGTATCCTTTAAGTTTTGGTATATTTTCTCATTATTGTCATTCTCTAATAAAATTTCTGATTGTTTCTATCATTCATTTTTGGTTTTTACCTACTAATTCTTTAAGATTAGGTTGTTTAATGCTTAATTACCTTTTAATCTATGTTTCTGTGTTCCTTTGTTAAATATAATTTTTATTGCATTGTGATCTGAAAAGGGTATTTTTAATATGTCTGCTTTTCTTTTTTTAATTATAACATTTTATGTCCTAACATGTAGTCTTTGTAAAGATACCATGAACCACTGAAAAAAAAAAAAAGGTGTACTCCTTTCTATTTCCATTCAATTCTCTCCAGATAGCTATCATATCTATCATATCTAAAATTCTATCCACTTACTTGACTTTCTTCTTATTTATTTTTTGGCTGGATTTATCTAGTTCTGAGAGGGGATGATTAAAAAAACCCCACTATTATGGCATCTCTCTCCATTTGTAATTCATTTCAACTTTTATTTTTTAAAATGTAGATGATGATTAGATTCAGTATTGATATTGCTTCATTGTCTAGGATACCTTTTATCAAAATGTAGTTACCCTGTTTTTCTCTTTTAGTTAAATCTATTTTAGTCTTAACTTTGTCTGAAACCATAATTCCTATCCCTGCCCTTTTTTTGTATCAACTGAAGCCTAATAAATTCTACTCTGACCCACCATTTAACTCTGTATATCTCTCATTATTAAATGTGTTTCTTGTAAACAACATGTTGCTTACATGATTCTGATATTTAATCCATTCTGTTATCTGGTTCAATTTGAGTTCATCCCATTCATATTCAAAGTTATAATTACTATTTGTGAATTTCCCTCCATCTTATTTTTATTCGCTATTGTCTTTTTCAGCCTTTTTACCCTCTCTCTGTTACTTTATCTTCTCTCCTTATTATTCCTCACCCAC